>NC_000084.6:80302879-80605379 GCF_000001635.26 Mus musculus | reverse complement strand
GGGTCCAGAATTCTGGGTCTAAGCAGCAACAGACTTGTGTGTGTGCAGAACAACTCTGAAGCTGCCTGTCCCCCTGCTGTTCTGGGGACTGGCCCAGCTGGCCTTTGAGGATAGTGGTTTTGTGCAAGGTAGCCAGTGCTGGGTGCTGCCCTGATCGGCGTATGTTGTATACATTCCCACTTCCCCCAATCCAAACAGTAAATGTTTATATCTCTCCAAATGCACACAGATTTACAAAATAATGGGTGAACTCTGCCCAGGAATCTGGGTTTCTATAAATAACATTATTGGGTTTTTGAACCTTTTTCGTTGATTTTAGTCACTGAGGAAATGTTGTGGAATCCCTAGATTCCCTTGAAGCAAGCAGGTTGAGCAGGTCAGCAGGAACACTACCAGGGCAGTTGTGTGCATCCCTCTTATCTCCCAGAGCAAAACTGCTATTCTCAGGATGGGGGTGGGGAAGCTAGGAGAGACCTCAGCTTACCTGGGACTACTGGGTCCTCAGGAGCATGTCCTCAGTAGATTTTCTGGCTTGGTTGACATAAATGGGCTTACACCACATTGTCCTGTGAGCCTGGCTCATCTCTGAAGTGTGGATACAAGATAGTCCCTGTCAATGTGCTGTGCCCATGCCCACGGAGCCACGCAACCTGCACTGTACACCCCCACACACACACACCCCATGCCACTTTCTCATTCCCCACAGGCAGTCTTGGCTGCTCTTCACCTCCAGCTTCTGTAAGCACTGCTATTGTGAATGCTCACGCACGTGAGCACGGCTATTGTGAATGCTCACACACGTGAGCACGGCTATTGTGAATGCTCACACACGTGAGCACGGCTATTGTGAATGCTCACACACGTGAGCACGGCTATTGTGAATGCTCACACACGTGAGCACTGCTATTGTGAATGCTCACACACGTGAGCACTGCTATTGTGAATGCTCACACATGTGTGCTCTCAGCTCTGGGGCAGATGCTGAGGAGGAGAGCCCCTGGTCACATGGCAACTGAATGCAAGTTTACAGGACTCTTTAAATCATCCATCCCCGAGACAGACCCAGCTCACTAACCTAATTTGGAATTACACATGTGAAGCACATCATATTTATAATTCTTTATGCCAAAAAAATTAAGTTAGGTCAAAGATGACTGAATGTTTGCTTAGACAGAAGCCGAGAAAGCAGGCCTTTAGACTGCCTGTGAGGACTCTCAGCGGAGCTGGCCCTTCTAGGGTTTCTGCCGGGAAGCTGGAACCACAGAGCTCTGTGAGTCATTCGTATGGTGCCAGCTGAGCCCCTGGTGACATGCCTACTTCATACACAAACTAACACAGTGGAGAAAGGAACCATGGCAAAGACTTCCAGAGCAGGGAGGAGCAAGCCCGGAGTAAAAACGTCCTCAAATGACAGTCACTGTAGCGATGGCTAAAGGAGGAAACCCAGGCCTTGCGCTCTCCTCGTGAGGTTCACAGTGCTCTCTGTTTCTAGGTGGTGTCATTTAAAAGTGTCCTCACCTCCGCTGGCCCTATAACCAGCAGGCTTTCAGACATGACGCTTGCACCCTCTGTCTGATGGCACACAGGGGTCTTCTCACAACGCACACAACAGTAAGCTGCTAGCTGCAGCTCTGCCATGGCCAGTAGCTGTCCCTTTCTCTACAGACAAGGAAACTCAAATGGGATTCTCTGAGGCTGGCGTGAGTAAAAGGACCGTGGTTGTCTGCTTCACTATCACGCCATCTCCCCGTTGGTGTCACCGGGTCTAGCCTGGCCTAATGAGAAGCCGAGCCCCACCTGCTCCTACCATCCTTCTTTCCAGCCATCTTTCTCAGCGGTGACTCTGCCACTGCCACAGACTTCTTCAGGACAAGGGCATTACTCACACCAAGTATCTGGCTTTAACCCTTGAGACCTGGACGTTGGTTTGCAGATGATCTAGATTCTCCATCCACCACCAATTCTCAGAAACACCCTACGCTCACACTGCCTATCACAGATAAAAGCCGCCACACTGTGCTCAGAGAGACTTGTTCCAGTTTTGTCACCACTCACTGGCTGGAGAAGGGGAGATTTGTGGCCCTACCTATGACCATTGGCTTCAGGTCCACTCAGCTGCCAATACTTTCCCTATCTTCCTAGACATTTGTCTTCAGAGGCAACAGTGGAGCTCTGAACTCCCAGGAACCAAGGCTGACTGTGGCTCCAGCCCATGGTGTTGCCTCCGGCATTGTCCAAGTACAAAGTGTGAATCACAGCCCTATGGAGACAATGGGGATTGGGTGTGGGTAGCTGCACCCACAACCCCTGTTTGGACACCGGGGCCAGGGTATGGGTAGCTGAAACCACAGACTGTCTGTGGACACTGGAGCCTTAGTGTGGACGGGTGTACCCACAGCCCCTCTATGCACACTGAAGCCTGGGTTTGGACAGCTGTGTGCACAACCTCTCTGTGGGCTCCAGGTCTGGCCTTCTGTGGCCCATGCTTGGATGCCATTGACAATGCTGTAGGCAGAGATCTAACTGGTGATCTTTAAGGAGATTCTCCCAGTTCTGTTTCTTCATGCAGAGAAACTGAGTAGTGGTGAGTCAGGAGACTGGACAAACACCCACAGGGGCAGAGCGTTTAGTGGGGAAGGGGGAGCTGAAAGAAACCCCACAGCAGCTAATCTTACCTCCCGAAGGCCTATACCCCTCCCTGGGAATGGGTCAGCTTAGAGCTACCTCTTGAAGAAATACTGTAAACCAGACACCCAGAGATGCCAGACTCAGAGAGGGCAGGACAACTTCCTCCCGTGGTTATGGAGGACGCTCATGGAGGAACCAGGCACTATGCGCTGAACAAGTTGGATCCTAAAGAAGATTATATGAAGGTGAACACTGCCGAGGGTCAGCAGACACCAGCCAAGACAGTGGGCAAAGAAAGGGTTAGCAAGCAAGCTTCAGGTTCGCTGACCACAGTTGGACCTTCCTAGTGGACTCAGGAGATCAGGGACCACCTGGCCTTGCCAAGCCCCACCCTCTACCTAGTAAGGATAGTCCTGTGAAGTCATCAACTTTTGAGGTGTGTGCTGCATGTAGGCAGAGAGGTGACAGTCTGGGGACTTGCAGAGCTTTGTGTGCTGCAACAAAGGGCAGGCCTTGTCCTCTGGGACCGGGGACCTGCCGTAGAGCAGCAGTGCTGTTTGCCAGATGGGTTTCTGAGAACGGGCTATCAAGGAGCAGAGAGGCATGATAAGAAGTGGATCAAGCACCATAGAAATCATGATGAGCAACAATCACACACTGCGTGTCAGTGAACTTAGTGATCCAGGGTGTGTCTTGAGCCAGGGTCACCAGCACAGCCACCATAGGGGGAGTAGAATGTGACATGCTACAACCCCAAGGAGGGACTGGCCCAAGATGCATCCTGAACCAGCCAGTCATGCTCATCTCTGTACAGGACAGAAGTGACCTGCTCCCAGGACTCTAATGTGACCATGAATGCCTGCCAAGGAGCTGCAGGGGACTACCAGGGGCCTCCAATCCTCACCAAGCCTGAGCTTACACCTCTCTTCTCAGTCCCAGCTAAGGATATCACCTGCCTGAGACCTGTTGTGGCCCTCATGTTTCTGGGACTCCCCTCCCCTCACTCCAACTCACATGCCCTGACTCTCCAAGTGACTAACTCCACTTCCTTCAATTCCTAAGGCTTCTTGACAAAACTTTAGTGTCCCTGCCTATAGGGAAAGGACAGAATTCCCCTGCAAAAAAACTCCTCGGCTGTCTCTGTGATTTGTGAATTTTTTCAAGTGACAAAGGAAACACTTGTAAACCTCGACCAAGGTCCAGGCAGGACATTTGGGTTGGTATCCAGCAGTAGAGGTGTCACCCCCAGCTTGGTGTCGGCCAAGTCCCAGGACTGTGTTCTTCCCAGGTGTTCAGCTCTCACAATTTTACCAGCAGCACACCCTAAACCTGCATTGCCCAGTCTCTGAAGTGCAGGACCTCCTCAGAAGCCGATGGCCGGGTCCTCCCTGGTACTCAGCAAGTGTTATGCCCCAACAAGCGAAGACTGCTGTGTTAGTTTTCTTTCTTTCTTTCTTTTTTTTTTTTTTTTAATGTCAAGTCCCAGTCCAAAGAAAATTGAACTAAAATACAGTGTGCTTAATGGGACGTTGCTGTTTGTAGTCTCCCTTTACGTAAAGTTTTACTGTGGTATCTTTTATGTTAGGCTCCACCTGAGAACAAGGGCAGTCCTTCTTGGGAACTGTGTGCACCCCTGGAATCTCTGCATGTCCAGTCACGCTGCATCCTTCTTCCCACACCCATCTCCTTCTCCGCTCCTCCCTACCCTCCACAGCCTCTCCTCCACTCTCCCTTTAAGATCTAAACTGGCAGAGGATGCAGGGAAACACACCCCAGGTAGAGACGTAGGGCTGCAGAGTGGAGAATCCTTACACCTCAGCTCCTCATTCATCGGGCACAATCCGAGCCTGCCTCACTTCTCTCAACGACCCAAGAAATGGTGCTGTGGCCTTTTGCTTCTGACAGAAGCCATTTGCTTCTCTTCTGGTGCCTTTGTCTGGTTGTAGCATCATACTGAAACTAATCTCACACACACACACACACACACACACACGCCCACACATGCCCACACCCATACCCTTAGTCCTTAGAAGTTTACATGGAGTTCAGTGGAATCTCTCAGCAAAACCACCCATGTCTGAGGTTTCCTCTGTGGGAGTATTTTCAATACAAACTCAATTACCTTAATAGTTACAGTGTTATGTGGCTATTTATGGGTTTTGTTGTTTGTTGGGGTATGTGTGTGTGGTGTGTGCCTGGTATGTACAGACATGCACACACCCATGTACACACAGAACAGTGGAGGGCACTAGGGATCCTACTCGAGCTCTCTATACTTTGTTCCCTCAAGACAGGCTTTCTCACTGAACCTGGAGCCATACTAGCAGCCAGGAAGCTCCAGCAACCCCACCCCTCACCCTTACAGTGCTGGGGCTAGAGGCATGCCTGACCGTCAGTAGTTTCTGACCTTTGGGGCATCTATCCATGTCATGTAAGTTGTAGACTTTATTGGCAGAAAGTGCACTATGAGAATCCACAGCTGTGACCTCTCTTTCACCATGGACCTTGGCCATTTGTTTTGTTTTTGTTTTTTTTTTTTTTTCCCTGACCAGCGTGACTACAGATTAAATTGTGTGGATGTTGTAAAGAAAGCTGTCAACAGCTAAGTGAGCAGATGCTCTTAGGGAAAATTCCATATATCATTAACGTACCTTTAGAATGTCCTTTAGGGAAAAGAAGCCTAGGCTGCTCCCACCCTCCTTCTTCTTGAACTATTAACTTAAATTGAATGTGCGGCTCTCCCACAGGAGCAAGCATCGGCCCCTCCAATCAAATCCCAAGGCTTCCTTAGTTAGAGGAAGGAATCATTTGGGAAGCGGGTCCTGTACACTCACTACCTGCTGCCCACAGTTACTTTGTTTCCACTCTTTATTTCTTGTTCTGGCTCTGCACTCACTTACCAGGATGTGAGACATTGTATCGTTACAACTTCCAGTTTCATTCATGGATGTTGGTTTTCATCCTCTCTCTTTCTTATTTCATTCTCATTTCCTACTGTCAGTAGGGGTTTGTCTTGATTGTCAACTGATACAGGGACCAGCCCACTGTAGGCAGCACCATTCCTAGGCAGCTAGTCCTAGGGTATAAAAGAAAAGCACGAGTCTGCAAGTGAGCCAATAAGCTGCATTCGTCATAGTTTCTGCCTGGAGTTCTGGCTCACAGTTCCCTCAATGAACTCTATCCTGTACACTGGAATGAACCCTTTCTGTCCCTAAGCTGCTTTTGGTCATTGTTTTATCCCAGTAACAGAGAAGAAATTAGAGCATGTACTTTCTAAAGATAGGAGCTGAAGTCAAAGATCCGATTTGCCAATGTAGGTCTATGGTGACATGGTTTTCCCTCAAGCCTTCCTTCCCTATTACTTACTAAATGTACTTTCATCTCTCGAAATCCAAAGTCATTCCTATTTTCATCTTGACCCCTTTAATCTATTGAAAGTATACATATTTTTCAAATGTTTGAAGTTTATTCAGATTTCCAAACATCATTTATGCAATGTTTAGTTTTGATAGTCATTGAGGCGTATTTTACAGGGCAGAACATGGGTTATCTTGGTAAACTTCTTAACACTTGATAAGATTAAAATAAAAAGTCTGTTGAATGTAGTTGGATGGAACATTCTGGAAATCCAGTTAAAGTCTCTTGATAACACTGCCCAAGTCTTCATTCTCCTAACTCGTGTTCCATCTGCGTGTTAAAAGGTGCTTACCTTCATAATATAGGCTTGCTTAGTTCTCCTGGGACTTATATCGTGTATTTTGAAATCCCATTGGTTAGTTGTTTAGGTTGTTTAGGGCTGATATGAGCTCCATATTAATTGACACTTTTGTTTCTGTGAGGTCACCATCCCTGTCCCTGCAAACACTCTGTTGTGAATTATCCTGCTATGGTTTCATTAACTTTTGATGAGTGTAGCAAGGTATGCATTTATGTATTCACGATTGAACTTTTAACCCTTTCACATCTTATTAAGTAAAATATGTTTATAGCCATGTAGCTTGGTCTTTGTGCTTTTTAATGTAATTTCATTTTCTCTTCCTCTGAAACAGGGTGGTTAAACTACTGTACTTAATATAATTATTTGTGTGATTAGACTTAATTATATAGTCTTGATTTTTCTTTGTCCATTTCCCTTCCCTCTTTTCCATCTTCTTTTGAGTTTCTCTATTAGTTGTTCTTCCTTTTCTGTGATCAAGCACTTGAGAAGAGGCAACATAAGAAGGTACAGTTCAAGAAGGTACAATCTACAATGTGTGTCATGGCAGTAGGCGTGGTGGCTGGAGCGAGCAGTTGAAACTCTTTCCTGTGTCATAGATCAGTAGATCAGGAAGCAGAGAGTAGGCAGAAAGTGGGGCCAAACTATAAAACCCCAAAGGCCACCCACAGCAACCTATTTCCTCCAGCAACGTTCCACCTCCCTAGGGTTCTACAGTGTTCATCCATAGCACCCACAGCTGGAGTTCAAGTGTTCAAACACAGGAGCCTGTCGGGGACATTTCCCCTTCAAACAACAACAGTGTTTTCATGACTGTAGTTTCTCCTTTGCTCACTCATCATTTAACACTCCTGCTGTTATGCGTGTTGGGCACTGAAAACTGTCCTGAGCCACGTGTGAAGATATAGGGACCCTCATTTCTGCACGTCCACGTCTCCGCACCTGGCTCTTGTGGGTTTTGTCACTAGGCACCTTATTGCTCTCCACACAGAAGGTCCTGCTACATGTTGCAGGACTTATTTGCTTTAAGAGTAAATTGCATGCTACATGCGAAAGTACATGCTGTGTGAGAAAGTACATGCTACATGAGTTCCATGAGAAAGTAGAAGTACTTAACATTTTCTTGTGTGGCACCATTGCCGCAGCTGACCCATTCCATACAGGTTTGACCCCCGTTGTCTTTTTTCCAGAGGAGTCTAGAACCTTCTGTGCTAGTGCAGTGCTGTGATGGGCAGCCATGGGAGGATCACTGGTGGTTTTAGATACAAGATCCCATCACCAGGGAATAAGACGGAGAGTAGTAGAACCTGGCACCTGACATCCTCTTCTGCCTCAGGGTGCACACAAGCACACACATCACAGAAAATCACACACCCAAAAATGTTTGAAATAAATTTTAACATGTCCTACTGATACTTTACCACATCCCCCTCAACACAGGAAATAGGTATGAGTGCAGCCTTCTGGGTACACGCTGGCTCCATTGGCCTTATGTAGAGTTCTCTGCAACTTTCTTATATCTGGATTTTCATGTAGCCACGACCAGGATCAAGACCCAGGGCTGTGCCTCCGTGTCCTTATGCTTGGCATTTTTTTCTACACTTGGAGTTTGCTGTTCTCTGTAAGTGGATCTGGCAACCTGCACCCCAAAGCTGGTTTTCCTCCCTGCAATCCTCCAACCCAGCCGGGTTCCCTCTACATCACAAGCTCCGTTAGTCTCTTCAGTGGTGTTCATGGTGTAGGTGGGCCAGGCTGCTCAGCTCCTCTCCTGCAGAGGGTGTTTGGATTTGGGGATGGTGTCTTTAACATATTTAATTTTTTTTTAACCGTGCTATAGATCAAATCCTAGGCTCTTGCATGCTGGGCAGTGATTTAACATTGACTGTTTGCTTTTTCCGTTTTTGGATATTATGAATAAAAAGCTGTTGTGAGTGGTGGTGTAGAGGGTTTCTGTGAGCATGCATTTCCATCTCTCCAGGATGAAGGCCCAAGAACCCAGTGTTATCTTTAGTGGATCTTTAGTCTCTGAAAACCCAAGTCCTTTCCAGAGCTCCTGTTCTGTTTTATCTTCCCACCAGGGACACATGAGTCCTTATTTTTATTAAAATTGTTCTGATACGTGCATAGTGACAGACATTTTATCGTGGCTAGAATTTTTGTCTCCTTGACAACTAATGGTGTTGACCATATTTCCGTATGTCTAGACATGTGGATATCTATGAAATGTCTCTGGAGTCATTTCCTCGTATGTTATCTCCTGGTGGGTGCAGAAGTCCCTTGCGTCTCCTAGATGAAGCCCGTTTGTTAGGGCTGCAGTTTGTGCATGTCTCCTACAAGTCTGTAGCGTCTCTCCGCAGTCCTCAGTAAGCTCTTGAGAAAGAGTTTTTCATTCCTGTGCGATCTGATCGACTGATTTGTCTTCTTCTACGTCAGCTTCTGGTGCCAAAGCTAAGAAGTCTGCACTCAGTCCTAGACCATAGCTTCTCTTGTGTATTATCTTACATCTTATATCTGCGTTCAGGATCCACTTGAGTTAATGTTTTAAGGAAGGCAGGAAGCTTAGGTCAAGACTTGTCTTTTTATCTTGCACCGCTAACGGGTCTAGCACCATTTGTAAGAAAGACCCCTTTGTACTCTGGCATGTGGATGTGTAAACCTCTTTCTGGACTATCTGTTCGGTCTCCTTGATCTGGGCGTCTCCTCACTGACACCCTCTGTCAGCACTGCCATATCAGTAGTATAACCCTGTTGCCGGTGGCACTCTGTGGCTGGGACCACCATGTTGTCACCATCGCCACAAGACCAGCACCACATTTTTGATTGGGCTTTGTTAAATCTTTCACCTGCATTTAAAAAAAAATGTTTGTTCGTTTGATTGTTTGTTTGAAACGAGTTCTCAATATGTAGCCCCAGCTGTCCTGAATCTCACGATGTAGAGCAGACTTGCCTTGAACTCACAGAGATCAGATCGGCTGGCTTCCCACATGCAGGGGTTAAAGGCATATGCTGCCACACCCAGCCTACACCTTAAACTTTTTGTGCACTCCTGGTTTTACCTTTAATTTCATTTGCCTCGCTGTAAATGATAACGTATATTCAATTTACACAGACGCAGGGATTATTAGAACCTCGGAATGTGGTTGGCTTTTGCATGCTGACCTCGCTGTGTTCACTATTAGTCCTCAATTTGCTGTGGGAGCCTCAACATTTTCTATATAACCACGTTGTGTAAAATAAGCACGCTTTGATCTCATCTATATGCCTTCCATGTCTTTTTCTTTCCTCCAAAGACTGAAGTGTTTAGATTTTCTGTTCACTTCTTTTCTCGAGGTTCCTTAAAGATACTGATCCTATGTCTCCAAGTCAGCACGCTGGCAAGAACTGCCATTCACAGAAAGCCACATCTAGTCAAAATGCAGAGAAGAACTGATTGTGGAGTGTTCAGCTCCGATTGATTGTCTACAGCATGACCCAGACCCTGAGGACTTTGAGAACACCAAGGACAAGGGGCAGAAAGATTGGAAGAACCAGAAAACCAGGAAGTCTGCAGCAAGATTGTGCCTTCTACATGTGACAGGGGATGCTAAGCCCATAGAAATCTCAGTTTCCAGTGTTCCCAGATCTAGGTTGATACAGTTTCCAGTGTTCCCAGTTCTAAGTTGATACAGTTTCCAGTGTTCCCAGTTGTAGGTTGATACACTTTCCAGTGTTCCCAGCTCTAGGTTGATACACTTTCCAGTGTTCTGTCTTCAACCTCACTCATTTTTTTTCTTTGTAGCACCAAATCTACTGTTAATCCCCCTTGCTGCTCTTTCCAGTGCTGACACCCTACTTTTCAAAGGTACAAGTTAGATTTGGGTTTTTAATGCTGACCTCTTGAACTTAAAACAATCTGCTGCCCTTACGGACTAAGCTAGCCTTCCTCCTGGCTCCACCTGTTTTGCTTTGCCTGGCTAATGTGGTCATCGTGGTCTGAGCTCACCTACACTTCTGAATGCCTTTCTGAATATCCAGGCAAGTGGATACTAGGTGCAGGATCTATTTTGTGTGCTCATAAATGGGCCTAAGCTTTGTTGGATACACAGGTCGCTGGAAAGTCACTGATTTGCTGGGGTCGTCCTTCTTTTAAAACTTTATTAGGTTGACTCAAACCTTTTCTCAGGACATTGCTAGGTGACCTCTTTACTCTCCTACTCTGGGCAAATGAGGTGTTGCACTGATGGAGCATGATGCACCAGGTATTATGGATGGTCCCAGGCCTTCTCCTGGGAACAGCCTGCTCAGCTCTTTCCCTTGCAGTGTCTGCCCTAAGACACCCAGTTTTATTCCTCACTGTAGATTAGCAGTCTCTGGGCTTTCCACCGTCACCAGGGCTCAGAGCCTTCTCTGAGCCAAAAACTGAGGGTTCACCTTGCTTGTTTGCCGTCCCTCAGGGACTCCTGTCCTTCATTGCCTGATGTCTAATGTCTACCACATGTTTCATATGTTTTGTCCAGTTGCGAGTTGTTTTGGTGGGAGAGTAAATCTGTTCCTTGTTAGTTCATCTTGGCTGAGAGCAGAAATTCTGATGTTTGATATTCCAAAGCTTCTTTAGTAGGCCAAATTTCAGTCAGCGCAGTAGTCAGTCTTCCTTCCCCTGCATTTTATGTCATGTAACAATAATGCTATTCAAGTAAAACTGTGTGTCTAGCCAAGAGAGCGGCTCGTGATCACTGGATATGCCTTGGGGCCTCGTATAGTTTTAATCGGAAGGGAGAGCATCAAACAGGCTGAAAACAGCTCTCGCTGCCAAATATGCTTTTTACCTGGAGGAAAAACAAAGGAATCCTGGGTGAGAGCCAAGAGGTTTTCACAGTTTTTACAAAGCAGAAGTGAAGCAAAAGCGTCTCTGTTCAGGTGATGTAGGAGTCCTCCTACGCAGTTCAGGTGACCATGGTCACGTGCACGCAGTGTGCCTGCCCGAGGCTCTTTGGCCTCTTCTTCTCAAGTGTTCAAACTGTCCCCAGGTTGCAGAAGACCTGCACACTCCAGCCATCGCCTATCCATAATCCAGCTGATTCAGGGGCTAGTGCTTGGGACCCAGCAGGACTGGGACCCAGTACAGCCAGGAATGCAGGTCTAAGACCACCCAGAAAGTCATCTCTCTGCTTGGTTTTATAACCCCAATTGAAGATGACTGAATTTTGTGGACATTTCTCTATTGTACGTTTCCACGTACCATAACAGGAAGCCTTATTAATGGCATCTCCCTTCACTTAGAATCCCTGGACAGTAATGATGGTTTGGCTAGGTACAGCTTACCTTTTGGCTTCCTCTTGAGAAAGGGCTTTGCCAAGCAATTTAATCACTTAAAACAAGAATGCCAGAGCTACTCTTATGGGAACAAGGTTAAAGACTTCAGGAACACTCATTGCATGCAAATAAGGCCACTAATTATGAGACACCCCCCCCCCCAATTCACTGGAGTAGACCCAGCAGGACCTCGACTTGAAAATATGCTATTAGCAATTAGTTCCCATAATGGCAGGCACTTGAAAGGAATAAACAAAAATTTTAAATGCTACCCAATCCAGACTTTTCACTAATTAAGACTCCACTTAATCTGGATTAAAACAGTTCCTTTTCTGTTCAAGTTCTGTTTCTAGTTCAAATTCTGTTTTCAAAGACCTAGTCAAAGGAACTCTACCCAACCCCATTGTCAAATCTCCCTGTGAGGAAAACACAGAAGGTATGAGCCAGTCAGTCTCTAATCAGCAGGTGACATTCGTGACACCAGGTGAGCAGGGTACTAGGATCTGTCTGTACATACTGTAGGTCTATCTAGTTGTGCTAATATTAATACAGAAAGGAAACAGGTCCTCACATCCGGTTATCTACCCATCACCACCAATCATTCATTTGTCCAACACGTCCATCTGTATGTCCGTCTATCCATCCATCCATCCATCCATCCATCCATCCATCCATCCATCCATCACTACTCATCAATCCATCTACTTTCCATCCATCAACTTACCAATCCATTTACCTACCCAACTCCCCCATCGTTTTAGCCATTTGCCCACACATCCATATATCCTCCATTTATTATTAATCATGAGTTTATCCACTCCTACTTCCATCTGCTCACCATCAAGTCACCTCTCCATCCTTCATCCATCTGCCCATTCATCAGCCATTCCTCTATCATCCACCTACCCATCCCTCCATCCATGTTTCTATCCATCTATCCATTATCCTTCTCTCATCCTGCCCATCCATCCTTCTATCATCCCGCCAACCCCCCCATACATTCTTCTGTCAGCCACCAACCCACCCGCCCTTCCCTCCATTCTTCCATTCACTGTGTTGTCCATGTTTCTATGCTCTCTCCCCTCCACTGCTCTTGCAGCTCATCTTGATAGTTAATGTTGAGATTCAGTCAACCCTTAAACAAGAGTTTGAGGTAGCCTAGTAAAAACAGGGGACCCCTGGAGCAGCTACTCTGGTCCAAGCACTCTCTTTCTCTAGCTGAATATAGATTGGTATGTTCTATGAGCTGATTATAGTTTCTTGGCAGATCTGAGTCCCACTCGGTGTCGTTAGGCACAGCTGTCAGGACCAAGTTTCATTCTTGGTCACGGTAGTCCCTTGTTTCCTTCAGCCATATTCCTTTCATCAGGCACAGAGGCACACCCCTGCCATCCAGGCTGTTAGTGACGCATGGCCTGCTATTCCCCTTGGACACAGATTCCCAGGTTACTCAGTGGAACCAGAGCAGAGTCTGGGATCCCACCAATTTGGATGCCTCTGCCTGTAGCTTCTTTGGGGTCAGACCAGGATAGCAGAACCCTAGCAATCAAGGTTTGTCGTTCTGGGAAAGTTGGCTGATGTGGACATAGGACACCAGGGACAGCATGGGTAGCCCTGAGAAAGGAAAGGGGCAGAATGAATCAAGGTCCATACTCTGTAGCACCCCAAATTTCAGGGTGTGCTGCCAGATAGGAGATCTTAAGTACTGTCGTATCAGAGGTGTGTTAACACATTTCCGTACCTACAATAACTAAGAATGTACTTTTTGTAAGGGTTAGAGTTCTAACTCTACACAGCCAGGACAGAGAGTCTGGAGACAGACATGGTGGCATGTGCCTATAATCCCAGCACTTGGGAGGCACAGGTGGGAGGATTACTGAAGGTTTAACACCAACCTAGTTTACGTAGTGAGTTCTAGGCCAACCAGGACTATCTGCTGAGATCATTTCTCAAGAGATATAAAGAAAGGAAAGGAAACTAAACAAAAATCACTAAAAGAAAAAAAAAGGAAACTAAACAAAACTGGAGTTGCTGAGCCTGCTGACAGGGTCGGGGCTGTGATGTACCAGGGTCTTTGGGCTTTGTGTTTTGGCTACGTCCGTGCCCCCTTACCTCACCAAGGATACAGTACTTCTCTGAGGGCTGTGTATAGGGTGTGGGGTGAAAGGATGAACTTGTCAGACTACTGTGAGCCCCTGAGAAGACAGTGTAACCTGGGGTGTCAGTACCTGCCTCCCACTGGGTCTTGACTAAAGCTGGAGTAGATCAACTCTACTGTCCGAGCCAAAGGCATCACCTGCTTTCCGATGAAAGCCACATCCGGACAATGACAGCTCTGGGCACTCGCCATGCCCACTTTCCTGAAGCTGGTTGGGTTTCACGACGGGTAGCTCAGTCAGGCACCGTGAGAGTTCTCCCGAGGGACTTCCACATGCAGAAATTGACTGAGCTCTGCCAACCCTGACCAGGGAAGAGGTCGGCTAGGACTGGATTGGGGCAGAGAAGCTCCCCAGGGCCTGAGAGGGTGGGAGGAATGACCCTGGCTCCTTAGTTGACTGTGCCTATCTGCTCCCAGAGATCCCACCCAGACGGATGTGGGGACAAGACAACAGGCCCCCTGCCACCCTCCCCCACCCCCTGCTGTGACTATTCTCTGGCTCCAGTTCAAGCCCAGCTGTGGTACATCATAAGCCATTCCCTGCCTAATTCCTTTTCTCTTAGCTATGGCCCAAACTGTACCCCTCTCTGCCTTTAAGAAGAGAAGGTGTTTCTATCTTTCCAAGGTTCAGTCTCAGTACCAACAGGAGACTCTGCCTCCAACAGCTGCATGTACTGAGTAGTCTCCGATGGGAGCTCCCTCAAGACCATCCCTGGGAGACAAAGAGGAGCCGCTGAATTTCTATGGCGCAGCAGCGCAAAGGGTGAATCTGTGGGGCAAGCCCTAGGGGTCGCTCCACGTCTGCTGTAAGCTTCCCTGGTGGACATCAGGGGCTCCCATACATAAGAAAGGCGGACATCTTCAGTTAAATCAAGAGAAGCGAATGTGGTCCCACCCCATGCCTGGACGACCCTGAGTTTCTCTGGGCCAGCCTCCTCCCACTCCCGTCACCAGAACACATAGTCAATCCCTGGTGGTTTTGCTATACCTCACAGCTGTGGGAAGAGCATTGCTGAGATTGCAAAGCCAAACACACAGGATTCCTCCTCCTTCTTTGGGGTTGTGTTCATTCTGGGGCGCCAAGATGGCAGTGCAGGGACTGTGCCAGAGATCAGAGTTAACTAACACATTTGAGGAACAACTCCCGGCACAAGTTTGTAAGACTCCGTTCAGCCAGATGGTCTGTTTCCTGGTCATGTGTTAACCAAAACTTTCTGGACCAAAACTTCCTGGATTATCTTTCAATGGAATCTTCGATGACCTGCAGGGCAAGCCCCTCCCCGTCGGGAGAGGGAATGCTCAGGAAAGGCTTGAACACAAAGCTAATGAGATGCAATCCAGTGAGAGCCTCTGGCTTCAGAGTGGCTGTGGATGAGACAGGAGATGTTGACTTGAGAAGACACTTACAGGCTGTGACCAGGGGGCCCCAGGGACCACAGTAGGAGCTGGAGCCTGGGCCAGTCCTTCCAGGTGCCTGAAAGGGTGACCTGGTCATAGGTGGTAGTTCTCAACTTTGTGTTTGAGCAAAGGGTGGTTGTCAGTGGGTCTTTGATTCCAAAAAAGC
Organism: Mus musculus; assembly: GCF_000001635.26. Taxonomy (NCBI): domain Eukaryota; kingdom Metazoa; phylum Chordata; class Mammalia; order Rodentia; family Muridae; genus Mus; species Mus musculus. Next base: position 80,590,022 of record NC_000084.6, on the reverse strand, counting down.
CCAGCCCTGTGAGCCTGGAGGTCCTTCCTTCTCTGCTTGGAAGCAGAATCATGAAGCTAAAGAAAGTCTTAAACTACACACGTGGTGTGTGTGTGCAGTGTGTGTGTGTGTGTGTGTGTGTGTGTGTGTTACATTTTGTGGCCGGGGAGATGAATCCACGGGTGCATGCTTGCTGTGCAAGATTGAAGGCCTGAATGGAACCATCAGTACTCACTTAAAAAGCTGGGTGCAGCTAATATCTGTGACTCCTGTGGAGACGGGCAGACCCAAGACTTTCGGGCCAGCTCGTGGAGCCAAAACAGCAGGCAGCAAGCTTCAGGTTTTAGTAAAATACTCAGGCACACCCACTGGAGTCCACATACCCATGCATAAATTAGTGCTTTCCGGAGGGTGCTTGCCATTCAGGGTGATGGTTCTTGATGGTCAGCACTAATTTGGAGCTGTTCATTGTCGTGGATCCGCCTATGACAGGGACCCTCTTGCCTGGACCAGGATTTTATGGACACTCTTCAAACCACTGGGAATACAGAACCAGGAAGCAAACCTCCTTAGCTTCATCTCTGGGTTCACCAGAGGTCATCATCTGCAAGGGTTTTACCCCCGAGGTCATTCCTTCTCTCAAGGTGGTTGCTACTCCAAGGTGTGTCCTTTCTGTACCATGTTACTTGTCACATCCAACGTGATCAACATTACCGGCCTGCCTGTCCGTAGACCTGTGAGGCCACCATGTCCCACCTGTTATCTCAGCTGACCAGCATTCCTCACCCTGTTTGCTTTGTCATCTTGTTGGGTCCCTCCCTTGTGTGGGATGTAACTCTCGCCTCTGGTTGCAGAGAGTCTGAGGGTTGGCAGTTGTGTGCCCTTCACTTGATGAGGGATGGAAATTGCTCTCCCACGATGAGGAGTCTGGTTTCCTCATGTCCTTAGCAACATTTGGGTTTTTTTCAAAACTTAGATGTGTATAAAATACCTCATTGCTTTAATATCCAGCTTTTTTTTTTTGGTATCGCCCTAAAAGGAAACCCCAATTCTAAATGCATTAATGAAAGATGGGTTTTCACTGAGGATTCTGTGGTGGAAAATTAAGGGATAGGATCATGGGCCCAAACCTTTGTTCAACTCAGTTTGGACTTCTCTTCCTACTCTGGGCAAACAACTGTGTCACTGGTTCCCCTCAACACCCCACTCTGAGCCCCAAGTCCCCCTTCTCCTTATGCTCACCCAAACGTTTCGCTGAAGAACATCAAAGTCTCTGGAGGTAAAGCACCTCCAAACAGAAACAAGACAAATAAGTTCTTGTCTACACCTTTACCTGGGCAAACTGCACGGCAAGGAAGACACTATGTCTTCGCCACTGCTCAGGCTCTGACGAGCGTGAGGGGTTTCTGTTTCATGGTGTTTTAGGGGATAACACAGAACGTTTAGCTACGTTGCTGGCCTGCCCTGTTCGACTACTCCATCAGTAGATCCTGCGTCCTGTTTCATCCCCTCTCTGGCCACTTGCCCATCTTCAGAGAAGATGGACACTCCTATTGCAAAGTCACTGACTACCTGACCTGAGCCCAGCCTCCATCAGCTGAAGCACCTTCCCCAGGGCTGAACTCCATGCAGTGCAAACACCCAAATACTGCACTATTATTTTTTTCTAGGCATTGAGGGGCTTAATGAAAGCATGCCCGCTGACAGATGGGGGTGGGGGAGTGGAGAGGCGGTGCTGGCTGCCACATGCTGCCGAGGCCCACGGGGCAGAGACTGGGCTGCAGCAGGCTCTTCGGTGGCACTCTGTAACCAGGCGCTGGCTCACCTCAGGACACGCTTTGTTCGTGAAACAAGGGTGTGTTGTTTCCAGTCTTTTATTCTTGGTGGGTGAGCAATATATTTTTTTTCTAAGTACTAAACTTGTGGTTTGCAAAGCAAACATTACCCTCGCTCGCTGCCAAGGCTTGTGCTGAGATGTGTTCTGTGCTGTCGACCTCCTGGGGCCAAATCCCACTTTAGTCTCGAATACAAGCCTAGAAAATTGGTGTCCTGAGAGTCCAGTGTTTACACTGAAAACATTGTTCTGTTTCCAGGACTTCCCTGAACCCAAGTGTGGTGACAACAGTTTAAGAATTGAAAAGAAAATGACTGTCCCGTCTCAGACAAGGTTCACACTGCCCCTTCTCTTCACTGCGGAGCCTGAGGCAGCCACTGCCCACTGTCCCCAGCACTCAGAAAGGGACAGCCATAAAGTTCCCTCCAGATACTGAAGCAGTCTTATTCCAAGCCCACTGTTACTTCTTTGCTTCTCTAACATGAAGAACATGTCCAGGGAGGACTCATGTGAGGCCATGTTGATAGAGCTGTAACATACCAATGTCGAGTTGCTCGGCACTTCCTGAAGCCATGCCTGGAGCTAGCCCATCCCAGTGCCTGCCATCAGAGCTGGAGCTAGCCCATCCCAGTGCCTGCCATCAGAGCTGGGGAAAGTGAGTCCCAACAAGGGAGGGGATCTTCCAGAAGTTGCCTTTGAGGAGAAAGAGGCTGACATCACTGCATTTGCTGCAAATGGAGCAGTGCCTGTCCCGGATGCGGTCCCCATCAGCCTTCATGACTAGCTGCTTGCTGATTCTCCAGGGAATCGCAGAGCTCGGCAGAAATGCACTGTCCACTTCCTGCCCCCTGCAAAGCAGTGCTGAGTCCCTAGGAGTCCCTTGTCGCTCTGCTGGTGCAGCTTCAATGAATATTAATAAGCGCAAAAATCATCCTTTCAGGGCCCTTCTTGGTGGCTTGCCCATCTCACCTCACCCCAGTCATCACCCTAACCCTAACTTGGAACCCAGCTACTGACTGTGGTAGCTAGCTGGCTTCAGCCATTCTCGGAAGGAAGTGTGCCAAGGAACCAGCATCAGTCTGTACTTCTTAAATATATACAATGATTGGTACTCCTTTGATGCCAAATTATTATTCTGGGTGTGTCTGTGAGGATGTCTAGAAGACATCGACATCTGAGCAGCAGACTGAGCACAGGCAGACAGCCCTCCGCAGAGTGGTGGGCTGAGATCCTGAACAGTAGATGCTAACCTTCCTTGGAAGAAGGGAGCATTTCCTCCTTCAGACCCCATCTATCTGCAGACTAGACTCGGTGTCCTGGCTCTCTTGGGTCTCCATGGCAACTGTGAGCCTCTGTGATGAGAGATCACAGAGATCCTCAGGGGTTGGCGGCCATGTGTGTGCAGAATTAGCTTCTCCCATGGTCTCTGTGTAAGGGTTGACTATGACCTCCAACAGCGTCTCTAGTGGCACACTGAGAGACCCATATCTGGGACCAGTTGGCAGGCCACAGCAAACCAGAGACCCAGCCGTAGATGCCACTCAGAACCCAACTGAGCAGGCTCACCAGGTATCTCCAAAGTACACCTAGGCAGCCAGCCAGCTTCTTGTTCTGTTCCATAGTGAAGGAGCCTGGCCTGGGTAGGAAAGTGGCCATATCCCTTCCTTGGAAGGTCTCCCTCTCCTGCCCTCTTTCTTTTAAGCAGAATGGTTGCTTCAGAATTAAAATCACCGAAGACAAAAGTACCAAGAGCAGTCCACACAGAGCTCCTGTCCTGCACACTCAACATTTCTCAGCTGTGTTCTTGAGTGACGTTTACCGCAGCAGAAGGGCAAGCTTGCCCCAAGGGTGGCCCTTCTGTGATGTTTCCGGTGCTCTGAGCTCTCGCTTGATCTGAGCCTATCTCACCAAATGGTGGTCCCACCTGTTGGATTAGGAAGAGGTGAGAAGGACAGAGCCAGTCTTAGCCTCGCTCTTACTGGCTATGATGTCACCATGTTCTCAGTGGATTAGAGAATAGCTCCTTCCTGTCCCCCCCCCCCCCTTCAAACATCGTAGGAGCTGCAGCCTGGAGGCTAGATCTCCACTGAGCCTCCTTTAAGAGCAGGCTACGTGAGAGGCTGCTGAGCAACCCGCACATCATATCTAAGGAGCTCCACGGAGCTTTGAGTTCTTGTGTTGATTTGCCTGGGGCGGTGGGGATGGGGGCAGAGGTGACCAGGCAATGGCGTCAGAGTAAAGGAAAATAAGCGCACAGAATGTCCCGATGAGGTGTGGGCACTGAGGAGTTTTGATCGAGTCGCCTGTTCCGATTCTGTGATGGGCACTCAGCAGGACCCGGGAAATGGATGCCTGAGGTGGCCCTCCACAGCGGTGCACAGGCTGGATGAAAGGAACGGTCCACAGGGCAGGGAGTGGAGGACACTGCAGAACACAGGAAGGAGTGACCCTCACGCAGCTATGGATCTCACTGCTCCTGGGGAGTCTGAGCCCTGAGCATCAAAGCTGGGCTGGGTCTCAGAGCATGCCTTCACGTGCATTTGGGGAACCTAACTGCGCCAGAGCGTGTGGCTTGGGCCCTGATTCTCTAGAACTGGGCTCCAGTATGATTTGGTTGGTGTTGCAAAGTGTGCATGTCGACCCTGGCACCCTCACAGCCTGCCTAACCTGCGGGCCTCCGGATCGCTATGCTCTCAGGACTCTGAGGCAAAGTGCGTCCTCTCTACCTCTTACTGATACGTCAGTGACCAGTGATCAGAAGTCCTGAGCTGCTGTGCTCCCACCTTCCACTGACTCTCTCTAGACCCTAGACCACCATCCTCTGCAACGACCTCAACGTTGAAAGCATGCATGCAGTAGCCTCTGCCACTGACAGTCTGCAGACTTGCGGCCTCAGCTACCCCCTCCTGCCCACCTACTTCCTCCCTCACCTTCTTGACCTCAAGACAGAAAACATTAGTATTCTTTTTAATGACATACTAATTCAGAGGGAACTGACTTAGACTTTGTTTTAGGCTATGTGTGCACAGCAGATATGTATGGGTCGGAGTGTGTGGGTATGTGTGGCTAGGGGTGTGTGGGTATGTGTGGCTAGGGGTATGTGTGGGTATGTGTCACGGTGTAGGAAAATCTCAGGTATTGGTGCTCCTCTTCCTCTTTGCTTAAAGACAGTGCCTCTTGTTTGTCTCTGTGCATCCCAGGCAAGCTGGATCCCAAGCCTTCCCGGGTTCTCCCATGTCTACAACAGCACCTCACTGCAGAAGGACTAACGTCACAGCTATTCACTTCATCTGACTTTACATGCGCTCTGCCTCTCACATTTGTGTGACGAGTGCTTTTACCCACTGAGCCATCTCCCAAGTCCCATCTATGTAGAAAATAATCAAATACAAGTTCATCTATAGACTGATCTCTCTTAAAAAACAATCCTCACTGGGGCACTCAGTTCCCTGCTTGTCACGTGAACATGCGGACCCGAGTTCCTTCCTCAGAATCGACTAAAGAAAGCAGCCAAGTGTGGTGGCGTGAGCCTGCGATCTAGCAGCACTGGGGAGGCAGAGACAGGCAGAGCTCTGGGAGGCTGGTTAGCCAGCCCAGCCGAATCAGCAAGCTTTGGGACACGTGGAGAATCCTGTCTCATAAAATAAAGTGGTGGACACCCAAGGAACAAGAACCAAGGTTGCCAGCCGGGCGTGGTGGCACACACCTTTAATCCCAGCACTCGGGAGGCAGAGGCAGGCAGATTTCTGAGTTTGAGGCCAGCCTGGTCTACAAAGTGAAAGAACCAAGGTTGCCCTCTGTCTACCACACATGCACATACATGCACACTAAATTGTCCTCACTTAATTTAAGAGACATCAATTATTGTAACTTCTCTACAGAATGGCAGAGAGGGACGCTGGCTGAGTTTCCTCTCACTGGCTGATTCACAAATTACCTGACTCTGTGGAGTACCCATAGAGTTTTGCCCTGACCTGGATCAGAATTGACACACACAGAGCTGGGGTTTGTTGGAACCGTGGCCCTATGGTGTCACCTGCAGTGGCAGGGTCAGAAGGAACTCTGAATTCATTACTAGAGCTGAACAGGTCTCATGAGATCCAGCCTATAACTAAAGGGTCACTTTCTCCCCCGTGTTACTTCCTCGGCAGGGCAAAAATTCAAGTTCATCTTCTAACTGATTGCCCTGCAAGGTGTGGTTCAACAGACACAGGTCCTGACCACCTGGTTCTCCCATGTGGGAAGTACATCAGTTTACAGGGCAGGCGGCCCTACCAGCCATCTCTGCTCGGTAGAGAATGAAGTACCTGTCTTCCTGGATTCTAGGTCTGGAGTAGATATGTGGGAGTCTCCCTCCCTGTACTAACAAGGGTTTGGTTCTTCAGGGTGGAAGACACAGGGTCAGAGTAGTCAGGAGACTCTGTGGAGATCAGTCAGAGCACTCCAGGCACCAGCTGCTCTTGAGACTGTCTCAAGCCTACCAGAGGGAGCCACTGTGCCTGAATCTCAGCCACACCCTGGGAATGGAGAGATGCCGGAGACTGTAAATATTGCCAAAGGCCATTGAGTCTTTTGTCTTAGGAGCTGAAAATTGGGCAAACTGGTGCCAAACCTCACGCCTATGCTTGGTGGGGCCGAGTTTCAACGGATCACACCTAGGGAGACACCTTCAGCTACAGAGACCAGCGCCATCCCTGGGCGTGGCTCAGGTGATTCACACGAGACCACTTCTGACTCACCTACGTGTTACCCCACCCAGTCATGAGAAAGCCAAGCCTCCCAGGGCCAGCCTGGCCTGATCCAGATTTCCAGGAGGCCCAAAATCCCAGTGGATCAAACCGATCCTGGCCTTCTGTGTTAAAGGTAGCGTGTCTAGGAAAACAGCTAGCCCAGAACTATTAAGCATTGGATGGATAAGTAGAGGAATAAAGTGGGTGTGTATCAGTAACAGCTTTGGGGGGGAAAAAGATGGCAGGTGATAGCCCATTCACAGATGAGCACCTACTGTGACAAGGGAGCCCAGCAAACTCTGGTGAGCTAGGTGTCCTGCCCTGATGGTGACACTTCATTCTCACCGGTTTTTACTAGAAGAGTTGATGTGCCTGAGCTCTGTCCTGAGCAAGGAGTTCATGCTTCAAGTCCACCTTACACTGCTCTCTGTCCCTTCAGCATTGCACTCTACTCAAAACTAGGAGCATCCGGCCATGTCCACGTGTGTGTTGCTCTCTAGGGGGTCAGCCAGACTCTAAAAGCATGGAGCCAAGCTCCTCTGACCACAGCAGGCAGGCTTTCCAGACCACGCCTTAGTCACGAGAACACCTCTGACGGGCAGTGGTGACGCTCCCCACAGAGCCTGGATGTTCCTGAGCACCTTGGGAGCCACCACTGGTCCTCTGGATGGTAACATGGAAGATGCTAGGTAAGATGCCATTCTGCCTGACGCTCGTGGGCTGAGGAGGAGTCTGGTCATGAACTTCACATTGACAGGAGCAAGGGCTCAGGGGACACGACATGTAGCCAGCCTAAAATCACATCTCCTCACCTAGAGTTAGTGGGTGCTGCTGCAGGTGTTTCCAGAGACCATCGTTCCCTGACTCAAATGGATGAGTCTCCAGATTCCACCAATGTCCCTATTCTAACTTAGAGCACCGGTCACCTGCGGATTAATGATGAAGTTGGGACTTACAGGCAGGAGCATCTCCACTGAGGCTTGGGGCTGAAAACACATCAAGGCCTGCTCCTTCCTCAACGGTGGCGAATCAGACTCAGGCATCTACTGTCTGGCTTAGGAACTTGGGAAGGTGCTGACCTAGGTCCAGAAGGGATGTGTGGCCACATAGAACTTTATCCAGGCACTTTGCAAACACAAGATGATTGGACTGACCTCAGCAGCTCCCCCATGCAAGGGCTAAAATGTCGGAGAAATCTCTACACAAGCCAGAAACACAACAGAAGCAGCTAGCTGAACCCTCTGTGGAATTCCTTCAGACCCACCTGGGGGTATTAAAATGGTGTTTCAGCCACACCTTACCTTGTATGTCTTACTAAATGCTAAGCAGTGGGTGGAAAGCACTTTTTAGAAGTTGACACGGGTCCATGAAAGCAGACCCTGAATTTAACCCCTGCTGTCACTGCTGGGGTTTTGAGGGACACTTTTACACTTGGGGCAGCTTCACAATGGAATCTCATTCAGCCACCATGGTTTCTGGCATGACCATTGTAGGGCAGTTGATCATCTCCTCCTCCTCCTCCTCCTTTTTCTCTTCTTCCTCTTCCTTCTCTCCTCCATCCTTTTATTGGTTTTGTTGCCAAAAGAGAAAGAAATAAAGCCAACTTACTGCCCTGCTTAGTCCACAGCTTAGGAGGGGCCTTGTGGCTGATAGGAGGGCTCAAGTGAAGCCAAAAACTAGAGCTATGGTGGGCCCCTCAAAGATTTTAGAATCTCAATAGCTGCCTGTCAATAAAATGTCTCTCAGTGAAATTCACTTCCTGTTTAAGGATTTGTTCAAGCATCTCACAGAGAAGAGGTCTGTGCAGGCAGAAGGAAGAAGTCCAGATTAGAAGTTCTTGCTCTCTCCCACCGTGCTAGGACTGTTCAGCTCTTGGTAGGAGACATGGTCACTGAACAGGTTTCACACCATGAGTTTCTCCTGGGTCAACCAGCAGAAGGACTGTCCCTTCAATCCAGAACCATGCAAAAGAGAGGGCTGGAGAGAGGTGACTGAGGAGCCTGCGACTCTGCAGAGAACACAGTTAGTGACAAAAGTGGCTGATCACAAAGGGCTGGTCCAGGAGTCAGGATAGTTAAAAATTACCTCCTAGAAGCTGAAAGTATAGGAGGTTGGTGGGGAGCCCCAGGTGCGCCCCCTACAGGCCTGTTTTAGCATGAGCAGGTGATGTGGCCCCAGACATGATGGGTAGGGACTTTAGATGCTAAAGTTTCCTGCTATACTGTATGTGCTTCCTGGGCTAAACCTGCCCTTAGCTGAGGAGCCTGAGTGGCCACTGTCTTGCTGGGCAGAGGCGTCACCTTCTCTTTGCTCTTGGCCATGCAAAAGTTCAGGGCTGCTCGCATCCAGTGCCTTCTAAACCCAGTAAGATCCCAGGCCTTCACCCAAAGATAAAGAGGCTGCTCACAAGTGTAGAGACTGCCTCATATGTGGGATAAAGATGCATCCATGCCTTAGCTCTTCCTAGAATGTTGACTAAAAGTATTTGAGCATCCAGCAGTACACTAAGAAATAAACCATGACCTTGATTCGAATGGCATTCCAAAGGCATGCTGCTAAGTGTTAGCATATTTTCTGATCAACTCACAGTTGTGCGAAAACCATTTTTTTTTCGTTTACGTTTTGTTGGAAGAGTCCTTTCTTTTATAATGTTTATGTCTCCTGTCCCTGGTGAGTAGACAAAAGCGGTCACACAAAAGCTTGCTTCTCGGTTACCGGCGTCTTCGCTGAGCATGTGGTCAAGGCTGGTGTCTGGGTGTGGCTCTGGAAGCAGGCGGGGGAACCCTCCCACCCACACATGTGAGCTGTCACCACTGTGTTACCCCAAACTGAGCACCAGACATGGCCAGCAGCTTCACCCCAGTCTGTGGGCAAGGAATCCCGCATGGCTTGGCGGGCGGCTCAAACTCTGAGTGCTCATATGTCATCACCCAGCTCGCTCCCAGCCTCCCTCACCTGGTGCTAGCAGCCACCATGCTGCTGGCTTCAGACCTTGGCATCTTGTTGGGCTTCTGCAGTTCTGACCAAGGGAACAATGATTCTGAGGTGCCATACCAGCATTTCCCTAAACCCCACTTCCTAGAGGGAGACATGGCACTGTCAACTTGCAGGAGAGACACCAGGAGTCATTTTCCGGGACACCCTTCCTCCATCACTTCTTTTGTTCATAGGTAAGTCTGAGAGCTACTCTCTCGGTGAAGAGCTTTGCCCTTGGCTCCATGTTCTTCACTGGGCCAGATTATCTTGTAGCACTTATGACCTCTGGGACTGTCGTCTACCCTTTCCGAAGCGAGTAATGTACAGGAGGATGGGGTAGGAGTTCCTGGTACTGACACCTGCCACTCAGACAACGGTAAAAGCAGAGGTGGGGCTGGAAGCTGTAGTGGACAAAGATGGGACCCATCCCCAGATGCTGCGGGACCCTCACCCAACACCACAGCCACAGCCACAGACAGGCCTGGTCCTGCTCAGCACCACACTGTGCAGCCTCAGAGGCTACTTCTGAGTCCCTGACCCTCTACACAGACCCTTCCAGTATTTCTCCTGCAAGTGAAGTCATCTTCATAGGATCCTCTCCTTAATCATGGATCTCTCTTTTTGGAGGAAGCTCCACCCATTCCTGTAGGGGACACACACTCTCGCTGTTAATTTGCTATGGTAGCCTTTGAACTTTTTCTCGTGTGTTGGGCAGCGAGGCACTGAGCACTGCCTCCTGCGCCGCTGTCTTCACACAGCTTCAGCATCTCAGCAGCAACTGCTAACTACTGAGCAGGCAGGCAGTTTCCTGGCCTCGCCACTAGGTTCCCATTGGCCTGAGAGGTGAATCTTGCTGCTGTCCTCAAAGGCCAGGCTGTGGGCTCCACGGGGTTTTTTGCCCACCGCTGACCCCTGGGAATCCTCATGTCCCTTCCCACAGAGTTTACCGTCCGGAAGGGTTTAGTTCTCTGCCAGACTTTACACCCTAGATGTGTCTCTTGAGCGTTCATAGTGTTCCACCGAACTTTCTACTCTTTCACCTCAGGCTTTTATCACGTTCCATCATTTTTTTTTCTTCTCAAGGGAACTGAGGAAATGGGTTATCTGGTCCATAAACACATAGGTTGACCGAGATGCTAGGCATGGAGGGAGATGCTGACTGTGTGTCAAGGGAGTGAGTAGTGTGGCTTATAAGGACAGGGGCAGATGTGCTCTGGAACATAAGCTGGGTCTGACAGGAGGCCCCTGGCAGTCTAGGAGGTCTTGCCTACATTTTCACAAAGAACTGGGAAGAAAAGACTTAACCTGGACTTATCAGGAAGCAGTGATGATCTGATATGATGAGGTATGAGCTGTACACATAGCTCTGAGGCCACCTTCCCTCAAAGACACCACCGAGCCATACCGGGGCTGGTGTGCTCTATGTCCCCTCATGTCTCCCAGCCAAGGAGACTGCTGGGACGACCCCACATGGGAAGTAAGAACAGGCAGAAAGCTGGATAGAATAAGTCTTTACCCTAAATAAACAAACATGCCTTTTAGCTGCCTACACGCCATGGCAAACACGTGCAGCCCAGGTCTAGTCCCATTGTCCTTGTCTTCTGGCCCCAGTGCTCTCCCAGGTCACATCACATTCTATGGTTCTGTGGGCACCAACACAGGGGAGTAGCCATGACCAGGCTTGGAGCCTTAAGTATGAGTCCTTGGACTCAAGACCACAGAGAAGGTTGGTTTAATCTATGAAGTGAGTGAAGCCTCACAAGAATGTTTGACTGTGAGTCCAGCCCCTACCTGCTCCCTGGATACCACCCCTTTGCCATGTGATATCTCTTCCTCTCACATGCTCCCCTCTCCCACATAGCACCAACACAAACTCTTCCCAGGAGCCCAACTTCTGCTGTACTTGGACCTCCAAAACAAAAGGCTAAACGTGCCTATCATGCCCAAAACATTTTATTATAGCAACACAAGATGAACAAGAACCATGAGAGAGACAGGGGTTTATGCAGCCTGAAAGGAACAGGATTCTGCATAAGGTCTGAGGGCATCAAGTTAACAGGGGCAGTGCTGTAAGTTGCTCTCTCTCTCTCTCTTTCTCTCTCTCTCTCTCCACCACGGCCACTTCCATCCCCAAGAGCCACCATTCCAGTTCATCCCGTGACATCTGACAGGGTAGCGTGACCTCCAGCCTATTTCAGGACCCATACCATCCACCACAGTTGTCCCCTCCACAGACACCTATTGGTGATCTGTCTGATCACTGCAGCAATATCGAAATGACCCTACCTCCCTGTGTGCATACCTGACCCCACCCAACTCTGACCCCATCTCTCACTGACTTCATCATACCCTGGCCATACCCTACTGTGTCCATACCACCCACAGCCTGCTGAGCTCAGCTTCTAACCCCACTGCTGAGCTCTGATCTACACTCTTAGGTGCTTCCTAACCACCACCACCCCCCCCCCCCCCCGCAGCATACCCTCTTTTACTTGTAGACAACTTAAAGACATGGATAGAAAGGGACATGAAATAGCACTGTTAGGGGATGCTTAGGGAATATGGTCAGCTGTGCGCCAGCCTGAAGCATGACAGTAATGGTTGGGCTACTGGAGGAGGCAGAGCGGGGAGCCAGGCCAGCTCCTCTTTGCTGTACCACAGTACTTGGCTCAACAGGGCCCAGGAGCTCTGTGCTTCTGCCCATGGGAGACATCAGGCTGTGCCTGTGACCCTGGGCGGAGATTACCAGAAAGCCTCCTGCTCCTGGGTGTAAGGCGCTGGGCGGGGGCTGATGGAGCTCCACAGACGTTCCTAATTGTCTGTGAAATTAAGGATCTATTTTAAGATGAGACTCGAGGAGTGATTCCACCAAAGGAGTTGCAAACACCTCTCTCTCTCTCTCTCTCTCTCTCTCTCTCTCTCTCTCTCTCTCTGCCACAGTGAGGCTGGGAGAGGAAAGGGCCCACCCCATTGCACTTGACTGTCTGTCTTCGAGGCCAGTGACAGGCAGATGGCCTCCCCGCCTGCCAAGCAGGGCAGCAGAATTAGAACACAGCCTGTGTTGGGAGCTCATCTTGGCCTCTCACCTTGCCCAAACCTGTAGACACAGACACAGCTCACCCCGTTCCCAGTTCACTGTGGTGAGTGGAAGTCGTGGCCTAAGATGGTAGCTCAGATAGCTGCTTCTGGCAACGTTTCAGGCCTGAATGTGGTGAGAATCTGAGAGCTTTGTGTACCATGGAAGCTCTGTTCTTTTCTGGTGACCCCACAGATGCAGCTATCATTGTCACTGGTTTATATATGAAGAAGAAAGTACGGGGGACACTGGTGCCTTGCATGTGTGGAATGGCTGAATACTGCAGCAAGACATCACAACTTGGGAATTAGTCTGTGGAGCAAAAAATTCTCACACCAGGGTCCCCAGCTGCTCCAAGCCTTTGTGTCCAAAAGAGCAGGAAATAACATCATTTGCCAAGCTGCAGGGACTCATGGTGATGCCCCAGTGCTTAGTGTTTGCCCACTAGTGTTTGGCTCTGGAATGTGATCGTGCAGTGAAAGCAGTGTTTGCCAGACAGATTCACAGAAACGTGACAACCAGGACTTACTGGTGACCATTACTCACCCAGAAGCTGTGCCACAATGATGAGGAGACTGGAAACCATGTCCCACCAGGCATGATGGTGAGCCAAGGCACTCTCACCTGTGGAGGAAGCATGGGAAGAGGCCCATTGGTGGAGGCAGGCAAATGGAAGACGGGGCTTTGGGATCTAGATCCACTGAGAAGGTACCAGGCAACTAAGCTCAGGCCACACAACAGCTACTATACCCTGTCTCCCAAAGGCATGCTCACGGCCCGCACTTGCAATTTCAAGAACATTGTGTCTTAACTCACCACATAGTCTCCTTACACTTAGAGCTGCTTTGGCTGACAGCAAGTGTCTTAGTTAAGGTTGTCATTGCTGTGATAAATCACCATGACCAATGCAACTCGGAGAGGACAGGGATAATTTGGCTTATACTTCCACAACACTGTCCATCATCGAAGGAAGTTGAGGCTGGAATTCAAAAGGGCAGGAACCTGTAGACAGGAGCTGATAACAAGGTCATGAGGTTGCTTACTGGTTTGGTCTTCATGGCTTGCTCAGCTTTCTTTCTTATAGAACCCAGGACCACGAGCCCAGGGGGAGGCCTACCTACAATGACCTGGACGCTTCCCCATAATTACGAATTAGGAAAATGCTCTATAGCAGTGACTTCCAGCCTGTGGTTCACAACCCCTTTGGGAGTCAAACGACCCTTTCACGGGGGTCACCTGAGACCATCAGAAAACACAGAAATTTACATTATGTTTTATAACAGTAGCAAAATTGCAGTTTTGAAGTAGCAATGAGAACAATTTTAATGGCTCGGGGTCACCACAATATGAGGAACTGTGTCAAAGCGTTGAGACATTAGGAAGGCTGAGAGCCTCTAACCCTATGCAGTTGCCTAGAGCAGTCTTACAGAGGCATCTTCTTAATCGAGGCTCCTTCCTCCCAGTGATAACAGCCTGTGTCATGTTGACATAAAGCGAGCCATCACAGGAAGGAAATTTCTCAGTTGAATTTCAGTCACTGCCCTGTCTCTTTCAGTTCACCCCAAAGCCATCTGACTCACTACCCTGTCTCCCAAAGCTGATTGTCCCAAAGCTGTCCTCAGGGTCACGTAGGTCACTCGTGTCCCCTGAGGTCTCTTTTTCTCCCAGATCATCTTGGGCCTCACACCCGAGTTCTGCTCCCCTGCTGCTGTGGTAACCCACTCGGCCTGTGCTCCAAGAGTGAGAGATGAGATTTCAGGTCAGGAAATCATTGTTAGAATGGGCTGGGGACATGGCTCCATCAATAAAGTGCTTATTCAAACATGACACTGTAAGTTCAGCCCCCATCACCCCCATAAAAAGCCAAGGTGTAGCAGTATATACCTGCAATCCCAGAACTGAGAGGGAGTGGTTTACAATAGGGTCCCTGGGGCTTACACCCCAGTGCCTCCAGCTCAATCAGCCATCTCCAGGACCAGTGGGACCCTATTTCAAAAACAGAAGGTAGAAGACAGTTGCAGGGACATAGGGGCCACCAGCTCCAGCCTTGGACTGGGCCTTGTTGCAGCTCAGCTGTGCCCTGTATGCCAGCCATCTGTGGAGCTATCTTACAAGCTGAACTTGACTGTGAACCCTTCTGCTACCATCTCAGCCACTATTGCCCTTAACAGCACAAAACACGACTCCTCGCCTTCCTCTAGCATGGGTCTTCCCAACACAGTCAGCTGCTGAGTGACTGTGTCTCCAACTTAGACTGCACCCAGGGAGGTGGAATCAGCCAAACATCTCAAAACAGATGTGCACATCTGCCGACCATCATTGAGGAGTTGGGGAAAAGATTGGACCCACTTCTGAAGGGAGCAACACTATAGAGAAACTAAGCTTGAGGAATCATTACTTCCCCAGGCCTGGTTCAGGGGCTCTTGGCTGAAACCGGACACAATGCCTATCCCTAACTTCCTGGTTATCACTGAAGGCCCCATCTTCCTACCACATGGGACATTACACCTGTTGGGATCATTTTTTATCAAAATGGTGACAGCTTAGTTTTTGTTTTTGTTTGTGTTTTTTCTGCCAGGGTTCACTAAGCTCTGAACCTATATTCTCAAAGATTTGGAAAACATTTTGCAGTTAATTAAGATATGCTGTTTAAGTGGTAAGGAGAGACTTGGGTCTTTTTCTCTCTTTTTCCAGCACTGGTTTAAAAGATGCACCTGAGGTAACTTCACAACCAACTGCTGTTTACAAAGACTAACATCTTCCTCTAGTCTTCTTTTGGGTGCCTCTGACGTTTGCATCACCCAAGATGACTGGTTCCTTCCCAATAGCCTCACGAGACTCCGAGGATTTGGGTCTGTGCAGACAGACAACGTGCTTTGCTTAGTAGCTGGCCTGCCTGCTGTACAGTGGAGACTTAATGGAGCCTCTTTGCCTAACCTTGGCGTGATTCTTGAAGTAGGTCTTTAAAATTCACAAATTATAAACACAAGAGAAAGAGCAACACACCCTACCTACCAAACACTGAAAGTATCCACCTGGACACTATGATTTTGGTTCTATGCTTACTGTAAATGATCGAAACATCTGGAAGAAAATGTTGCTTATATCTTTGCATATATTAATTATTTAATGTAATAAAGCAGATTTCATTTTAAACACTAAGGTGAAGAGTAGTTGAAAAAGATACCTGATGTTATCTTTTTACCCCTCTCTCTCTTTCTCTCTCTCTCTCACACACACACACAGAGACACACATAAACATACACACAGACACAGAAATACAGAGACACACACAGACAGACACACATAAACACACACACAGACACAGAAATACAGAGACACACACAGACAGACAGACATAAACACACACAGACATGCATGCTCACATACGTGTATACGAACATGAACACATATGTACATCATTATTAGATTTGTACATGGAGACAGAATTTTCATGTACTTTAATTATGCTCATTTTTTTTTCAGAGACGAATGCCAGCCAACATGTTTGTCACATTTGTGAATAGAATTCGTGTAGGATTTACTTCAAAGAAACACGAAGGAGACAGCGTATGAGAAATGAGACAGGATGAGCCTGAGGAGATTAAGCGGGAAGGTAGGTGAGGGTCCCTCCCATCAAGCCAAATAATCAGGCCTGGAAGACTCGTTCCTCGCCGTCTCTGTCATCACTCCGGGAGCTGGAAATCATCAGGGTGGGAGTTCAGAGACTCATACTGAGACCTGGAGAAGGTCTCAGTCTCAAACATCCTGGCCAGCCAGTGTCCCTCACAGTGTCCTGATATCTGTTGTAACCCACAGCCGTGCTTGCATTCATACCATCTGCTCGACCCCCAGCAGTGAGCCCCACCATGCTGCACCATCTCTTAGGAGGGTCCCTGATGCCACACACCCGTCTCCTGCCTCCTTCCAGGAACTGTCTGTCAGAGATATTTTTCATCATGGGGGGGGGGGAGTCTCAAAGCAAGCCCCCTGGGTTTTATTTTAATCTACCTGAGAATGTTTGTGAAAATTCAGCCCTTTCCTTAAAAATAGATGATTACTTCAGAAAAAAAGTTTATATCCATCCACCCAGCTTTATTTACAAAATCTTTGCACATACAAAGACACAGCTTTTACTCAGCCCCAGGAAACTCAGGCCTACAGCAATGTCCCTGCCCTGTGCCTCTGCTTTACCCTGAAAATATATTGCTTCCAGCAAGTTTCCGCGACTCCCATTTACTTGACTCTTGTCTCTGAGAACAGATTGTCCCACCGTGTGGGCTGGGAGAGCGTCCTCCTGCCCATGTTATACAACAGCTGACCTGAGCACCGGCCAGGGCAGATGCAGAAGCCGTCTGCCTGTTTCTGAGTTTGCAGTGGCTTATCCATTGGAGACAGAAGGAAGGGGAAATCTTCTCAGATCTCATCAGGCGACTCACTGGCTTCTCCCACACTGTTAGCACAGCATCTCATGGGCACACCAGCTAAGGGGACACGGGGGGAAGTTAAGAGCCACCTCAGATGGTCCTAGCGGCAGGCTGGGCTCATCTTCTTGCCTCTCGAACCTGCCTGACTTTTTATTTTTGAAGGGACTTATTTTATTGCTTTTTTGACACTGTCATCTGGGACTCAAAGGAAACTGCACCAAGAGCTATGAAAGGACGGCAGTGACATTTGATTACCATCTCCACCACCGGGGTTGGCAAGACCCTAGGGGCTGCCAGAGCCCAGCCATACTCTTGGCCTCCCCCTCCCCCCTTCTCATCTTTTCACCCCAGATAATGCCAGCTTCTGCCACACACACACACACACACCTTTGAGTCTCTCCTTCCCCTACACGGTGGCTTTCCAACCCTTTTTTAGCCAAGTCCAGCCCGACCAGCACATACACGCAGAAGTGAAACAAACCCCATAAACAACACCCTCTGATGAGCGATTCCTGATGGAAATCGGTCGTCCTGTTATGACAGAAAGAGATGATTTTGTTCCATCCCACCCCGTGACTTTAAACTTCTAACTACGACTCATTAATTTGATTTCACAACTGGCTAATGGGTTGCGACCTGCAGTTTGCGAAATTCTCTGTCGTCGGCAACCTGGAAGCGGTGGGCAGTGCCGACACCAGCCTCTGGCTGGTCTCTGCCTCTCCTGCTTTCTTTCTCACAGGAATCTGCATCTTCCCTGTTCGAATGACCCCACTGCGGAGGAAGGGGGATGCTCTGCCATCATTTTCCTCTGGGCCTGGTGTCCAATCATCAGCCCACTCAGCCCTGCCTCTCCAGGCCCAGTGATGAGCACACAGGTGGCACCTACCTGACCTTATCCCTTCCCACTCTCTGGCCTGGGATGCAGAACCCACATTTGCCTCCTACGAAGTCATACATGTCCCCCAAACTCATCCTTTACTGTGGCTGGAGACTGGAAGGGGAGGTAATGCTACCACCGAGGGGACTGAAAGGCTTATGCCTGAGCTATGGCGGGTCCAGAATTCTCTTTAAATCTGTACTATGTTTTCCAAATTATTTACAGTGGACTGTGCTGTCCTTGGAACTACAAAGAAAGTCAAATGTAAGATGAAAGTAAAATAAAATACAATTCTGCCCCTCTGTTTGTCCCCTTTGTAAGGCTGGCCTGCTCCATGTGGCTTTTCAGATGGAGAATGTTTGCTGTGTGTGCATGCTGACTAACACCTGCTGCACTAACAGGGCCTAAATGTGCTGATCCCACACTAAACTGGGGTTCCATGTGGTAAGGTCATTGCTACCGACAAAGTCCACATATGGGAATCCCCAGCCCACATCTGATGGCTTTTATATTCTCAGTGTACTGGGGATCAGCAAATCCCATCCCTGCCGTTATACACAGCTCTGCTCATCTCTTCCCTCTGGGAACTTCTTCTTCAGCATCTGTCTTCCTCGATGGTGATGCTGGCAGTAGCCTGGCCTGCCTTAGTCTCCCGCACAAGGGGAGTGCTTGAGGCAGGTGACCTCAATTGAAATTGGGGTAGAAGGTGGCAGTGGGGCAGTTCTCCCCTTCTCACCACGGGAGTTTGGGCTGAGCAGAGTCCCGGGTAGGAGCTGCTTGTCCACAGCAGGTCTTCCTTCGTTGTTTAGAATTAAGATTCTGTGACTCTAATTAGCTGGGGCTGAAGAATCAGCTGTGATTAACAGGATACCAGAACTACCAATGTGAAACCTTTGCTTCACTGAGATACTCTATGCTGCTCAGCTAGAGCTGAGAAATCTGCAGTGATCAAGAAGAGACCAGCACCTGAGGTGAAATCGTCTGGGAAGTGTCTCCTCAGAGTCAGCATACAGAGAGTTGGCCGAGGTTGTATCTTGTGCTGGCAGCCAAACTTGGTAGTGTAAAAGCCACCCAGGTGGTACTGGTTTTGAAGGCATGCAGGGGTCATACACAACAGTTGAGGCTTGGCACCGTGAAGAAAGCTTGTGAGAGGCTGTTGGTAAAAGTGCAACCCAGTTACAGTGGAAGGCCGCAGAGTTTTGGAGATGCCAGTACCATGAGATGACCACCAAGAACAGCAGCAGCAGTAGAGTGGAGCCAGCTGAAGTGGAGAAGACTGTGTATGCTGCAGAAGTGATCCAAGGCCCAGGGAGGAGCCCAGAAGATTGTGAGGGAATCCAGATATTAAATATTGAGTGAGTCACACTCTCGGGAGTTTGGTTTTGCTTCGATTCGATTGTGATGTGGCCTCGTTCCTCCCTCTTGAAGTTAGAAAGTAATTCATTTCTGATTTTACTGGAGCCCACAGTTGAGAGACTGAATTTGAAAAGAGGCTGGCTATCTTAAAGGATCTGAGATTTTAATGTGTTTGAATTTGGGATGAGTGTGGGAGCTTAGAAGTTACTTGTGCTTTTAATGGGAAATCTTGGGGACAGATAAGAAAGGAAGGGATGGGTGGCTTAATAATGACATGTTTGTGTGTCGAGCTGACAAGGGTCAGTTGTGCTGACTTGTCTCATGCCAGTTTAACCCAAGAGAGAGCTATCTGAAAGGAAGGAGCCTCAGCTGAGAAAATGCCTCCATGAGATCCAGCTGTAGGGCATTTTCTTAGTGATTGACATGGGGGAAGACCCAGCCCATTGTCCCTGATGTCCTTCCTGGGGTGGTATTTCTCAGTTCTATAAGAAAGGAGACTGAGCAAGTCACGTGAAACAAGCCCGTAACCAGCACCCTTCCATGGCCTCTGCCTCAGCTCCTGCATCCGGTCCCTGCCCTGTTTGTGTTCTGTCCTGACTTCCTCCAATGGTGAACAGTGATGTGGAAGTGTAAGCCAAATTTAACCCTTTCTTCCCCGACTTTTTTTTTTGAACATGGTGTTTCCTCACAGTAATAGAAACTCTGACTAAGACGCAAGTCAGTTGTTAAATGTTTATTAGCACTTTCGCATCTCTGAAACAACAGAAAGAAAAATAGAAAAAGGAAAAGAAGACACAGAAGATAGACGATGCAAGAAAACACTGTTGTTTACATTGAGAAAGATAGTTCTGAAATGTGCAGTCACACAGACAAAAAGAGAGCCCAGGTTTTGTTTGTTTGTTTGTTTGTTTGTTTTTGTTTTTTAGTAAGAACAGAGGAAAATATCAAAGGAGGATCTGGAGATAAAACTGACATAAACAGAAAAGGAGAACAAAACAGAAGGAGATGGTGGCAGGAGCAAGGGATGATGGTATAAACTGTCCAGCTAAGACTCCCACTTCTAACCAAAGATACTCCAGAGATAGACAAGGCAAGCAGAGGGAGGCTGCAGACAGGACCACCACCTTTCCCAGACAGGATGCTTAGAGCCAGAGACCAAAGAGAGCCCAGTGCCTTCCAGGGAAGGAGCAACAGCCAAGACTGGGAGTAAAGACTGGACAGGGACCAGGAGAGAGCCTCATCTCACGTTTCTTGGGGTGGGGGCACACATAAGCCCTTAGGAGGCTGAGTCAGGAAAATCACAAACTCAAGACCAGCCTGGGCTTTATAATGAAGTCTTATTTAAAAACAAAAGTCCCTACCTCATATCCAAGTGCAGCCAGGAAAGGGAAGACATGATCGTCACACAGAAGGCCCTGGGAGACATGCTCAGTGGCCAGAGAGAGAATCGTCTGTGACGAAGAGGTGGACACTGGGCAAGAGGGGCGTAGGTTGTCATGGCTACAGGAAGGATGCTGCTGGCGTCTCTCCAAGAGTGAATGGAAACAGTCTCGCTGTATCAGGATGTCTGGCTCTCAGGGAAGGTGGAGTGATGAAGGAGAGGCCATGTGCCAGGCACTGAAGCAGCTATTACTTCAGGCAAGGTGTAACTGCACAGAAAGAATATGCAATGATACTATGGTGTGTGCAGTTAGGTTTTAGGACTTGTTGCATTGGCAAAGGTCAATCTGGCTTAAAATGATGCAGAAGCCCATTTCTCCAGCGAGATGACATGCACTCAAGCTGTACAGATCCTTGGCCCTCTCTCCCAGGCAGGCTGTAGTGGCTGTGAGGTAGCCTGACCTAATGCTCTAACCCTGCCACTAAACATACGTGTCCTGGACAGAAGGGGAGGGACATCTGGAAGTGTCACTCAGATGAGCCCCGTTTGTCAAAGCCTCCCCCTGTGGCTCTCTATATGAAGAAAGCTTAGGACTAATTTTTGTTCAGACGTATTTCAATGTCCTAGGAAGGCATGTGGAAGGGACAAGGTGACATAAGAGGGTGACCACCAGCTTAGGCAGGCAGGAGGAAGATCTCACGCGGGCTTGCAAACAAACAGAAGCTTGCCTGTCAGAAACACAGACCAAAGTTTTTATGGGAAGAAATGATGTGACGCCCAAGATCTACTTAGACTATCAAATGCATGAGGCATTACTCGCAGGGCTAGGCAGTAAGTCTTTTAGCAGGTCTCAGGGTTTGTTTCCTCCTGTCTAGAAGAAGATGCTAGATCTATTTCTCCCCGCTGGAGCCCCTACAGCCAGGCAGGAACAGCATCTGTGTAGACAAGACCTCCAGACTCCCTGTCTAGATTCAGCCAGACATCCAACTGGGGTGGGGGTGGGGCAGGAGTCTGAGAAGGCAGACTGTACATCTGAGCACTGGGCCTTCCTACATCCAGGTGGGATAACAGGGGGCAGTGTGTGCGTCTCAGAAATCACTGAAGGGCGGCAAAACGCAGCTTGTAAACTTGGTAGTGAAAAAAAAAAAAGAAAAAGAAAACCTAAAGAATTTCAAACAAGTGCTGGGACCTGCAGGTGGCAACCAAGGCTGCTCTGAGGCTCTGGTTGTTATAAAATGTAAAAGTATAACTGAATTTTTGAAAAGTATTAATTTGGTAAAAATAAAAATGAAAAAAAAAGTGACGTGAAATAGGAAGTCTAGCGGAAGCAACAGAGAGCGTGCGTGCGTTGACAGAAGAAACAGATTTTCAAAACAGAAACAACTGTACAGGAGTGGCAGCCACCGTCACATCCAGCCAGGATTTGTAAGGACACAGGAAGCTTCACACCCAGTCGTCACCGAGCAAGCCAGCAAGCTCTTGAGAACCAAGACTCCGCAAAGCTGAAGTCCAGTGCCTGGAGAATGGGGTGCCCTCGGGTAGGGTACCCCTGTACCCCTGCGGCCCGCAGAACAATTGGGTTGCCGGCATATGGCAACACTTATCCAGCACAGGCTCTGGAAGGACCTGTTGTGAGCCCCGTGCTTTCCCCAGATTGCCTGGCTGGCAGCTGGGTTCCCGGATCCCATCTGCACCACCCCTTCTGGCTCCTGCAGCCGCGAGCTCCCTCAGAGTGGAAACGCAGGTTAAGAGTTTAACTCTTGCATGGTTGGAGTTTAGAAATGAAATCTGGCAAGTGATTAAACTAAATTGCAGACCTAATTGCTTTCACTTAAAACAATATTAAGGCAAATGTGATATTGTGTTTAACTTGGGAGGAACGGCGGGCGCCATTGGCAGCGTAGTCCAACACTGGCTCCTCACAAGGGAGGCCTAGCCCTGCAGACGGCTCACACAGAAAGATTACTAAAATCCAAAGCAGTATTTTCGGTTGGAGCTAAGGGCAAGCACGCAGCTGTCCGCGGGTGGGGAAGGGCTGACCATGACTGAGCGAGGATTTACTCAGGAAACGGGCTGGACGCAGCAACTACGTGGTGCACAAAGGCTCTGGATGATTCTGAACGACACTTAGGGCCAGGTAGGCCCTGGAAGGAGCCGGGGGGAAAAGATGCAGAAACGCAAAAAAGACTGGAGGTTCTATGCTCAACCATCTTCCAGCACATTTTGCAATTTTTATGTTCACTCCCAAGTCAAATTTTATTCACGGTTGCCAAAACAGCTGTTCACACAGTGCAGATGAGGCCCTAGGGCCTAGCCCCTCCTAGCCCGCCTACAGTGAGGTGGCAGGCCCCTGTACAGGGTCTTGGCCATGCCCAGGTGTGCTGCAGGAGGGGTGGCCCCCCAGGGAGCAAGCAGGAGCCCCACTCCTGGAAAACCTCCCACAACCCAAGGGCTCCGACCTAGGGCGCAGCCAAGACCTCTCTTCAGCGGTCCCATGCTGGCTGGAAGAAAGAAAAATATGAGAAGGCTTGTGAATCTGGGAGCTGTTTTATTGGTCCTTCTAGTTCACATTTCCAGCTTGGAAAAATATGTGTTTTATGTGTTCTGGGCACCTCAGCAATGGCGGAGATAGGATGATAAATGAAGGGAGGGAAAAGGCCCTTTTTTGATTCAAGAAAACAAATACTGGGCAACTGTAGCTCATCCAAGACTCTTCACTGAGTCTACTCTAAATGCATTACTTTAGCTCCTCCAGTCTAACTTCAGATGTGGACCTCTTATACTGCTGTCAAGGGTGCTGGGTGCTAGGTACTGAGTGCTGGGTGCTGAGTGCCCTCTGGTGCTGCAGACTCAAGCTTGTGTTCCTCAGAGCACTTTTGTTCCTGGGTGTGGAAGGAAAATAGGTATGCGGGCATGGTGGGAAGCTCAATGTGACCATTTTCTGTACAGGAACACACTGGGGTGGGGGTAGTTTCCAATGAATCTCGGTGGGAAAGCATGAGTGACAAAGACTAGAGAGGACCTTTCCCAGACAAGAGGAGATGAGACTGTCTGCGCATGGCCTTGATCTCCCAGAGTAGATGGTGATAGTCGTCACTCCGAGGTTTGGGCCATGATTCGAACACAGGCTCTGGTTTGGCCACAGTCTCTTTCTGCTATGGCCCAAGAAAAGCTATTTCCATTGCGCTGTGAATCCGTGTTTACTGTGGGTGTGCCTCGAACAGCAAGAAGCCAGGCCTGAGTGCTGGAGGTTTTAATGTGCCTGGTTGTGCTCGCTTCTCCCCTCCTGCGCTATGGTTCTGCTCATACAGCAACAGACACACCTCTCTGAAGCAGCTGGAAGCCATTCCGTCTTATAAATCCAAGTGAGAAGACAGAGAAAAATCCAAACCTGCCCGTCTGCCTCTTTCCACAGCTGCACTCACAGCTCTGTGAGGCCGCTGCCCAAACAAAGCCACCTCCCTGGCGCTGGCTGGCTGACAAGAGGAAAGAAAAGAGATTGCTTTAAGCCCCAGGTATTTTGGTGAGCTGGAAGCTGGCTGGAGTAGACTTGGGCGCCAGTAACACCTCCAGCTGGCGAGTGAGCTTGGCAGCGGTCTTCAGAAGGGTACCCTGGAGAACATGGGGTTTCCATGAACCAACGACTCTCTGGCTGCCCAGTAGGAGCAGTGTAAGAATCTAGCCCCCACATAGGCCAGCACAGAATTTCCTCTGTGGGTCCTCTGCTCTCCTAAAACAATTGCCGAGAGAGAGCAACAGAGTACCCGGGCAGGAGCCAGTACCTACAAGCCCAGATCAGATGACCACCTGATGCTCCAAGAGGCTAAAGACATGGAGAAGCTGGCTCTCAGCCCGTGCCAGCTGGCTTTAGACAGCCTCCACCCACACCCAGATCCTACACCCTACCCCAGTCCCTCCTCTTCACTTGTGCAGAACATCCGGCTTTCCTACTTCAGAGGCCAGTGTTACTTTTCGAACTGGACCACCAGGAGACAACGGTGTACCAGGATGAGGCCTGGATGAGTAGTGATGAGGTGATGATAATGATGCTGATGATGGAGGAGCTATTGATTATGGTAGTCATGGAGATGGCTGTGATAGTCATGGAAACAGGGATGCTGTTGATGGTGGTCGTGGTGATGACGGTGATGGTAGTAATGGTGGTGGTGATAGTGGTGATAGTAATGATGACGGTCATGGTGGAAGTGGTTACTTTAATGGTATTAGTGGTGATGGAGTTAGTTGTGATGGTGGTACTTATGGTAATGGTGGTGCTGAGGGAGGTGATGGTGAGAGAGGACTCATAGTGGTGGTGATGATGGTGTTAGTGGCAATGGTGGTGATGACGGTAATGGTGGTAGTGGTGGGAGTTGTGATGGGGGTGCTTCCGACAGGAGTGATACAGAGTTGGCTGTAATGATTAAGATAGTGATAGTGATTAGAGTCATACGGACAGGGATGGGGGTAGCCTGGAGTGCTGGTGGAGGTGTGGATGACGTTGGCTATGGCCACTGGCTTCCTCTATTGGCTTGATGTGGATAAGACAAGTGCCACCTGCCCTCATTGTGCCCCTCATTGTGTCCCTTGTTTATGGATTTTCCACAACCAGCATCCTGATACCTCTCTACCCTCCATTCTAGAGCAAAGCTAAAGTCATTGTCCACACACGAGCACCTAGAATGTAATGTGTATATCTGCCCAGGGCTAGCCATGACTACAAACTGCATGTCAGAGACTTAGAGTCACATAAAAGTAATATAAAATGTTTAGTTATTTTCACTTTGGTTACAGATTGAAGTGACAATGTCTTCTCGGGTTGTGTTAAATAAAATGAAAATTTAAAAACGTTGTCTTACTTACTTTTACTTTTATAATGTGGCAACCTGCAGACTCACAATGAGATGTGTGCTTCCCGTTGGATTTCCAGCAGGCTCTGTGTGTCTAGAAATTGCTATAAAGCAGTCTCACTCCTACTGCTGTTATTAGAGTTCTGTCTAATCCCCATAAATGTGCACAGAGGTCACAGGGAGATCTTCACAGTGTGGCACTGGATGGTTGGGGTAATAGACTTGACTTTGTGTTTTCCTGTTTTAAAAATTTTTTTTAATTCCTCAACAGACAACATATGGTCAAGAAATAACTCTCTGTGGAGATTCAGGACCAAACGCTCCCTGCTTGCTTCTGAGTCTACAGGGACATTCTGCATAGATGTATGCATGTGTCCATTGTGAATAATTGAGGTGGTCTGGCAGTGTACTGAGATGGCTACTGTCCTCAAGGGTTAGGAAATCACAGTAGCCTCCAGAACCCAGGGCAAGAATCGGAGAGGTTGTTGGCTCTGTCCCCTCACCCTTTTAAAGGCTGGACTGGGAGTATGTGGACTGGGACTATGTCACATCTCAACTTGATGATTCTTTGCGTTTGGCATGTCCTGTGATTGAGGAAATGATTTTTTTTAAAACTGTGAGGCCAGAAGAGGCAGAATCACCATGTGGCAGAGCTGGAGAGAGCCCCACCCAAGGTGGTCAGGAGTTCCATCCCTTGCTGTAGAGGACCAGCATCCACCAAGTGCAGTCAAAGCTATTGTGGAGTCAGCCATGGTTCTGGGCCAGGAGTGCCTTACCAGGAGCCACTCCCAGGCTCACATCACCACTGGTGTCTCCCTACTTCTGCACCTGTTAGCTTGGTAGGCTCGTCGTTGTAGGAGAGCATTCTCATGATGGCCACGGAAGGGTGCATGCTTGTAGACACTGCGTTCCATCACCAAATCTCAGACTGGAGGCCCATGCGATATATGGCAAAGACTTGAGCAGAGAGTACTCAGTCCCTATAGCTTCTCTATATCACCAAATCTGCTTGCTCATGGTGTCTTTGTGCCAGGCTTAATAGAGAAAGTATATGACCTAGACACAGAATGTTCTGGTCCTAAACACATCCCGGGTTCAGTCCTTACTCACTATCTGGGGCCTTAGGACTCTGGCCATGAATAGATGCATCTGTCTTTATCCTTCAGGGTCTTATTGAAAGTCACATCAGCCTATTTCACAGATAGTGACCCAGTTTCTGGTTTAAAACGTCCATCAGGCTGAGTGGCCACCTAGAGTTCTGCCCTTGGTAGGAGGAATATGGATTGTACCTGGGGCTGCACCTCCCACTCCCCCACATGAACTTCCAGAAAGGGTGGAGCCACAGATGCACAGAGCCTCTTGCACAACCTCATACAAAGCCAGCCCTGGCAATACTTGGGTTCCAGTGTCTGGGCCCAGCACCGTAAGAGACTTTGGTCTGTTAATGGAGACATTCAATACATAGGGAGAGTTCTCATAAACAGGAAGAGCAGCATTGTAAGAGGGGTCTTGAGAGCTGCCTGCTGATCACCATGTGGGGACACAATGAGAAGGCTCCATCCGTGAAAGGAAGTAGACTTCCCCAGACACTGGGGCCATTGTACAGTGATTCTGAACTTGCAGCCTCCAGAGCCTGGAGAAACCATGTCTATGGCTTATAGATCACTCACTCTATGGTACTTCATGACAACACCACAAAGGGATTGAGATACCATCAGCTAAGGTTGTGTACTGGGTACTCACCTGGCCATGTCTGAAGATTCCTGTGATCTCGCCGTTCAAGTGTATTTCCTCGGCCGGGCTGTTGGCTTCTGTGACCATGAACATGATGTCTGTTTCAGGTAGTTAACAAGTGACTTTCCAGATGAGCATGGCTTCTGTGTGGCCAGAGGGGGCTGCATACACCACTGGCCACACATTGGCCATGAGAAGCAGGGTGCCTGGAGTCCCCAGCTCTAGCCAGTGTGGCGGTGAAGCTCAGCAAGAGAGTCTTGGGAATGACCTGGGGACAAGCACAGGAGTGTGAACACCATCAGGTCACAATACAAGGAGATGGGATCAGAGCTGCATAGCGGCCATCAGCTCCTGCATCAAACAGAAATCCACGAAAACCAGGAGGCATAAATGTAGGTGAACAGAGCCAATGTAACTATGCAGAGGCAAAGTGGATTTGTAAGTGTGTGGTGAACCAGGTCTGTATTCCCATTCCCTTGGTGGGATTGAGCAGAGTGTATAGGACACACAGGTCTCATCTGATGAAAATTTGAGGCCAAGTGCAGAAGGAGGCTCACCCTAGGCCACATGACTGTGTAAAGAGAACCAACAGTCCCTCTTCTGCAGGCCCCGTGGACTGAGACAACTGTCCTAGCTTGGAGATACCGTTTGGAGGAATCCCCAGCCTACCCCAGCTCTGAGTTTCCCACCACAGGCTGTCCTTGAGAGCTTCGGTGTCAGCTCCAATTTAGAGGGTTCTCAGGGGGCATGGTAAGGAGATGGGACATCTCTTGGGACCAGTGAGAGCACCCCAGGGAGACAAAGCCAGCCCTGCCTCTTGCTCAGCTCTATGCCCTGACTTCCTCCTTCCCTTTTTGGGTCCCTGAGATGCTGCCAAATAGAGATCTACTTGGAGTAGACAGGATCCTGATCTAAAACCATAGATGGGTCTGGGCATTGAGACACTATCAGCATTATCACATTAGCAGGAATAATTTTACTTATTGGTTTCTTCTCAGCCCCTCAAAGCCAGCTACACTGCTAGTCTGAACTTTCAGATGGACCCAGGACCAGGCCTACCCTATCAGATTCACAGTGGGTACAGGAAAGGAAGCATAGCCCTAAGATAACTCTGTTTAGAGGGATAGATCCGAGTTCTGGGTTGCAAAGGAAGGACTGGAAGCATGTAGCTTGCGGTAAGTGTCTCTCCAGTGGTTGTTTGGGGAAGTACTCTTCAGAACACTGACCTGTCGGGAAATAGCATCTGCTATGTGGCTCTCATGGGGGCCAAAGATGAATAAGCCTAAGTTCCTCTCCAAAGTTAGTGACTTGAGACTAGGCCTGGTGGCACTTGCTTGTAGTCCAAGAAGAAGGATTAGTAATTTAAGACCAGCCTGAACTATAGTGAGTTCAAGGCTAGCCTGGGCTGCACAAGCCTTTATCTTTAAAAATCAGGGGCAGGAGAGAGAGAGAGATAGAGAGAGGGAGGGGGAGAAAGAGACAGACAGAGAGAGAGAGAGAGAGAATGATTAGGGCAGCAGGTACACTCATACAACATATCTGAAAACACATACCACTCACAATACACACATACACACGCACACACTCGAGCGTCCGTGCGCGCGCGCACACACACACGCACACATACAAGCATACACACACAAGCACACGCGCACACACGAGCGCGCGCACACACACACACACACACACACTCAAGCTTATATTCGACACTCCTGTGCCAGCTTCCTCCTCCTCCCTCATGGTGGACCTGCTTCTGCTAATCTGAAGGGATGGTGATGACCAGACCTTTGTTTAACCTCTAGGCTGTCTCCTTTCCATAAGCAAACATAATCCAGTGATAGAGGGCTTGCCAGGCATGCATGGGACCCTGAATCCCACCCTCAGTACAGGATGTGGGGGGGGGGGCTGCTACAGAGGGTGAGGGAGCTGTTACAGAGGGAACAGCATGCAGTCTGAGTGGGCAGCGGATCCAAGTGCAGCACAGCAGCCCTGGTGCCATCCCTGAGCTCTGATGTGCTCTCAGGCCCCACCTCTACTCCTCCACCCCACAGTTCTTCATTAACCATCTTCCTGTTGACGCAAAAACACAGTCCTTACCACAACTACAAGTCACCATAGCCCGGGAACATGGGCTCCGATTACTCCAAATACTGAGGTCCAATGTGGCAACAGTTTTTTGAAGTCTTTATAGGTACAAAACAGAGGAAGGTCATAAATCAAGACACAGTTCAAATGCATCAGTGGAAACACGGGGAAGGCAGACTACAGAAGAGCAGGGAAGTCTCTGGGATAGGCCAGCAGGTTAGCTGTTGGTGTTCTTTCTTTGGGTTGGTAGAAGCTGGTGGTTAGTACATTCCAAAAGGATTTACCTAATGACCTTAGTTAGGGCAAACCCAGAGACGAGCAATGAATGGCTGGGAGATCTAAAAATAGTACAACATGATTTGGTTCCAAACCAGCAACAATCCAGTTCTCCTTAAGCAGAGAAGTCTCTAATCAGTCCATCAGCTTCTTGGACTCCGCACTGGTATGGCTCTTTTTTTTTTTTTCCTCTGAGAACTTCAATGTACACTTGGAATTCTCAGGCCAGATCCCCTACTGTGCTGTGTGTGATTCCAAGAGAGTCTTCCATCTCTTCCAGGGAGCTGAGACTGACAGCAGGAAGGAGCTAAGAGAAGAGACCTTAAGAAGGATCCCGGTCTATCCTGGAGGGTACTGCACGCATTGCACCCCACAGGACGTATTGTTTAGGGATACTGCACAAGACCAATGCTACATAACGGATACCGTATGGGGCCCTGCAGGCAGGCCCGGTCCCAGGAGAGATGCCAACATGGCTGCCTGGCTCCTCAGTCTAAGACTCAGAAATGCTTATCACATGTCATGCATGGTTGGGGTTCTGCCTGCCAGGATGATAGCCTCTGATTCTTGCTGGTCTGCAAGGGTCCAGGGACAAGCCTAGGTATCCCTGAGAACTATAGAAACTTCGAATTACTACAAACTGTGTGACAAAACAGAAAAATGATAAGATTTTTGTGGTTTCATTATTATTATTATTATTATTATTATTTTAGATCTCACTATGTTGCTTGAACCTCCTGCCTCAGTTTTACACATGTCTACTGGAACCACAGACCTCAGACTGACATTCACCATCTGAAGCAGAAGTCTAAATTAAGATGTGGACAAGGCTGCACTCCTTGGATGCCCTAGGGATGTCTTCCCTTCCTGCCTCAGTTGGGTGGCTCCCAGGACCTCTCAGCTGTGGTCCCGTCATCTGAGTGTCATCCCTATCTTCACGTGTCTTCCCTTTGAACCTGTGTCCCTCTTCCTAATTAGACACTTGTCACCGGATTAGGGCCTTCCATAGTGAGCTGATTCTGAGACATCTGCAAAGACTATTGCTGGTAGTCTGTCTGGACTGTGCTTTCCCGGGTTCTTGGCATCGTGTTCAAAGGACTGAAAAAAAGCACACTTCCACAAAAAGCCAGGAAGCGAGGGATTTCACTCAGAAGCAAAGTGAAAATACAGAGTAGAGAAGATGTGAGGAAGCACGGGCATTAGCTCACCTCTCAGGACTTTCCTTTCTGGGGGAGGGGTTTGTTGCTAGGGGCGGGGCCTGGATGATTTTTCTGCTCTAATACACTCATGATGGTCACACTTGTGTTATATAAGCCTTCAGTCACTCACTCCACATGTCCTATCCCATAGTGACATGAGGTGCTAAATAGAAGGGAGGGGGTTCCAAAAGTTTACTTAGAGGACAAGGGTCATTTTATGTAGCATGCCCTTAAAACTAGTCCAGACTGGACCGGCATGCTGAATTTAGTTCCAGGTTATATTGTAGGATATGTTTAGCGATAGAGGAGATGTTATTAGTGGTTACTAAGGTGTTACTAGGAGCCGTTGGGGCCAAGTGACCAATTGCTTTGTGTGTGTAGCTTGATGTAGGTGTGATGTAGGTGTGATGTAGCTTGATGTAGGTGTGGTTCCAGGTTGACAAGCTATCCCCTCAAATTGCCTGCCTCAAGTCCTCAAGTAAGGAAGCAGGTATATGCATTGTGATATGTGTGTGCCCTTGGGGGAGCACAAAGACATTATCCAACCCCCAGTGGCCTCCTTATGTTTTCCTGACTCAGGGAGGAAGAGACGATGTTTCTCGCCCAGGGTTCTCAGACCCTGTTCTCCAAGGGCTCATTGATACACTAACAGTTTCATTCTGGCTACCCAGAGATCTGCTAGCCCTCTATGAGACTGTGATTGGAATCCTAGGTGGACTCAGGGCTACCAAGGCAAGCCCAGTGCCACAACCCTACCTCTGCTTATAAATTGTGACTTATAAACCATGTTCAGATGATGTCACTGGCTCGCATTAGCGCACTTATGTGTTGCCCATCGCTTCCTACTTTTTCAGTTCATGAGCTTTTGCCCTAGTGCTGGAGGTTGCTCTAGGCAACCGGGAAAAAGAGCCACTATCTAGGGCTCATGAAAAGCACCTGCTTACCTTGGTTGTTCCAGACCAGTAAGATGGCTCAGTGGGTAAAGGCGCTGGCTGCTAAGCCTGACTACCTGAGTTCAGTACCTAAAACCGAGATGCAAAGCTGCCTTGTGATTTCCCCATGTATGGTGTGGCTCCCCTTGGGCTAGGATTAATGTCTAGAGATGGAGATAACATATTTTGGAAACGGAATCACCAAGGCAAGGAGGCAGGGCAGTGACATCTGTGGGATAGGAGTGCCATGTCTGGAGAATGGAGGAGTTGTCCCTGGGGGGGATGAAGGAACCACATCTGGAGACCCACATCTGGGGCATAGAGAAATCACTTCTAAGGGATCAAGGAATCACAGCCAAGGATGCAGGAGTCACTTTGGGGTTAGGGGAGCCACACCTGGGGAGGGGGGATGGAGGAACCATTTGCTGTCGGGCATGGGAGAATGCCCTTCAGTTCTGAGGGAGGATACTGAAAAGTTATTAACTGAACTTCAAAAAGCATAAAGCTGGCAAGGCCTGCTTGTCTCACACCTATTTGCTTGCCCCTCAACGCTTAAAGCTGTTTCAAGTGAGTCTAGGTTTTCAGGATGTTTTGATTGGTTCTCTGGCTTTCCCCGCCCCCTGCCCCGACCCTACCCCCTGGCAGGGAATGACCTGGAAATGAAGCAAGTAGTTACCATATATATGATGCCACCAAGATTCTTTGCCATATTCCCTGCTCAGTGTCTGAGATGGGGCCTTATGAGGAGTTGATCCGGGGTCTACTAAGTGGACCCCAGAGCTCTGCGTATCAGCTTCATTAAGAGCTCATTAAGATAAAAGAGAAGACTAACTGCATATGTAGCAGAGGATGGCCTAGTCGGCCATCATTGGGAAGAGAGGCTCCTTGGTCTTGCAAACTTTATACGCCCCAGTACAGGGGAACGCCAGGGCCAAGAAGTGAGAGTGGGTGGGGAGGGGAGCAGGGGGAGGGGTGGGGGGGGAGGGTATAGGGGACTTTCGAGATAGCATTTGAAATGTAAATGAAGAAAATATCTAATAAAAATTTTGAAAAAATAAAGGAAAATAAAGTTCAAAATGTTCTATCAGAGGAAAAAAAAGATAGGAGAAGAAACTAATAACACAGATGAAATCTCTCTTCAGTGGCTCCTGTGGCTAAGACCCCACCCAAACCATCCTCCAAGGGTCAGGAAAGCTGTTCATGGGATACTCCTGTGTCCCCACACTCTGTGTAGCCCCTCAGAAGGCTTGGACATAACGAGGCACTAGAAGTGAGGGAATAGATGGGTAAGACTTCCTTAGATATAGCAGACATCAGGTCCTATGGCGCGGCCACTCTAGACACTTCTGCCCTTACATAAGAGAGCATCATGGGAGTGAGACACTATGGGACCATCTCTTCTTCCTGAAGAAATGTACCGTATTCCTTAGCAGCCTTCAAGTTCAGAACACCTTTGTGGGGATTCTGAGCCATGAACCGCTTCAGAGCATCCCACTCCAAGAAAGCAGACCCCTGCCCCACAAGGATTGAGAACACTCTAGGACAAGTGGTAAGAAATACAGGGGCCAAGGGTGGAGGAGTTTTCTTCTTCTTCTGATCGCACAGGCTCCTCTGTGAGGGGCTAAGAGACAGAGCTGCTGGATTCGTCCACCTGAAAGGTCCTACAGCACAGTGAGCTGGTACTGATAGTATTGATGGGGACCAGGGGTTCTGAGGGGATAATGTGTAGGGCACATGGGTTGTGGGTGGCAAGGGAGCTAGACCTTAAGAGGACCGTGGTGTGAAGCATAGAGGTACAACATAGCCCAGATCCCAAGGTGGAGGATGGGGCCATCCATAGTTTCATAGCCTAGCCAAGAAGAGTTGATGAGAAACTCAGTGTCACACTCCAGATTTTATGTTACTTGGTGGCATGACTCTCTCTCTCTCTCTCTCTCTCTCTCTCTCTCTCTCTCTCTTTCTGCCCTCAGTTTTTTAAGATAGGGTTTCTCTATGTGTAGCTATGGCTGTCCTGGAACTCACTCTGTAGACTAGGCTGGTCTCGAACTCATAAATCCACCTGCCTCTGCCTCCCAAGTGCTGGGATTAAAGGTGTTTGCCACCACTGCCCAGCCACTAAAGAACTCTTGATGTTGGTCCTTGACACCCTTCTCCAGTGGACAAAATGAAGAAAAAATTCATTTCTGAGATTTACAAAACTCTAGATGCTAGTAAGAGGGTCCTCTGGGAAACAGTATGACATGCTGGCTTTGGGACATCGAATGCCAGGTTCCTCTACAGCAGGTCTAGAGTGTGGCTTTCACTTCCCCATTTGTTCCAAGGACTACTACGTATGCTAGTGGTGATGGGCTTGCTCCCTTGTGGATAGATGGCTTGAAGCCATTGCCAGTGATCCAGGAAGACGGTCTGTGCCTCCCAGAACCCTTCAGCAAAGCTGTGTCCTTTCCAGTAGGTGGCTGGCCTCATAGTTGGCTTCCACTGGCCAGAGTTTGCCCCATGGAACCTGGCCACAGGAGTCATATGAATGTGGCTCCGTTGGTCACTGTTTCTCTTTCCAATCATGCCAGAAGCCTCTGGCCTCCCATTGATCCTTTCCCCTCCAAAGTGTCACCTCCACCCTTTCTGCGTAATACAACCTCCCGATACCATGATCCTCGCCCCCTGCATTTGGCGTGGTCACAGGGTACCTAATGAACCACCCAGTTCAGTCTCTCCAGCAAGAAAGAAGCCCAAGCCCCTAAGTTCCCAAGAACCCAAAGCGTAAGACCCAGAACACAGTAAACCTGTCTCCAGTTCTATGAAGTCAGTGTTTACTGAGCTTATTTGGAGCCACGCTGGTCTCCTGCCACTGAGCCCCACTGCATATAGGATGCAGCTAAGCCATTCAGACAGCCTTCCAAAGAGGTGCGAGAGGAAAGCAGGCGTGGGGAGGGGGGAGGGCACGGCTGCGCTCCAGGACTCCCCAAGTGCAGCCAGGGTTTTATTTGCTGAGCAAACCTGCGCAGGCGCCCTTGGCCTCTTCTCCAGGGTGAGGCTCAGCCTGGACGTGAGCATCGCAAGCTTTTGTTTTGTTTTCGCCAGACCCAGGTCTCCAGCCTTCCTCGCCTGTTTTATGTAAACTCTGGGGCCCTGCTGAGAATGAGTTCTGTTTTTTTCGGCAGCCCTGTGGCTTTTGGACTCCACAGACTTGAAATTAGTTCATAGCGACCCAGACACACACCGCAGCTCAGAAACCACACGGGAGCTGTGCGGCGAAAGCCGCCGCGCCTCGAAGCAGCCAGAATGAAATTTATAACAGTGACCTGGGCCTCGTCAGCCTCATGACAGCGTGTAAAGTGAGTCGTTGCTTACTCACCAATTTGCTGGCGAGGTTGGTGGATTAGGAAATACATCAAAGGTCAGACAGTGGGAGTGAGTCTAGACGGGCTATTTCAGATTCGACACTCCTTGTGTTTCTTTAGCAACCTTTGCAAACACTGATTTTCTAACAGTGTCATAAGGAGCTATGTTCACTTCCACAGTCAGAGAGACCACTCCAAGTGACAAGCACCACTTTCAGTTCATGCGTTTCTACAGTGTCCCCGAGTTCCTCTATTTAGAGACAACGGAGGACCCAAAGGTTAGTCCTGTTGGGCCCTGCCAGGGTCACGCTCCTGGAGAGGCAAGGGCTTTTCAGG
This sequence comes from Mus musculus, assembly GCF_000001635.26. Taxonomy (NCBI): domain Eukaryota; kingdom Metazoa; phylum Chordata; class Mammalia; order Rodentia; family Muridae; genus Mus; species Mus musculus. Next base: position 80,554,636 of record NC_000084.6, on the reverse strand, counting down.
GTAAGCCAGGCATGCGGAAAGCTCTGAGTCTGTGGCCAGAGTGCCAAAAAGTGTCTGTGTTCCCTCGGGACCTGAGGGTAAGCCAGGTTTGTCATAGTCTTTGTCATCCCTCACGAGTTCCACAAACGGTTCTCTGAGGGCTAAGGAGAAGCATCCTTGAGAACGACCCATGTGACTTTGAAGTGCAAGTCCTTCCTACTCTGAAAGGACCCGGGGAGGGTGGAGAGATGTGGGAGGACGGGAGAGTGGCCTCCTGCGTGAGAACACGGGGTTTCCCAGGACTCATTACCAGGGTTCCGAGTCTGGGGGTCATGCAGTGTTGGGTGGTTGTCATGGCTGGGTTCTGCTGGGTGCTGTGTGTGGAATGCACAAAGCTGCTCTGTATCCTCCAACACCTCAGTTGGCTCCACAGAGAGTTTTTTGATGGCGGGCATGCTGAGGGTGAGGAGACCTGGCCACAAGAAACCACCAGGTAAGAAAAGGGAGAAAGCAAAAACCCTAAACATGGTTTCACTTCTGTGGTAACTCCTGCTCTTTTCCCTCCATCACCTACTCCGGTTGAGGTCATGCCCCATCAGCTCTGGACCACCCACAAGGGAGTTGTTATAGTCCAAGCTCCAGAGAGTCACCTATTCCTGCCAACCCCAAACTAGGCAGCCCTGCACTACGGGCACAGGTCTGTGTTGGGCAGTAGGAGTCAGAAAGGTTAATGGAAATGACACATACAAACAGCAGAACCTGGAAGAAACACAGCAAAATAGAGGTTCCATTCAGTAAGGTGCCCTGGCACTGGAGAGGTGGTTCAACAGTTAAGAGAACTGGCTTGCTCTTCCAGAAGACCAAGGTTTGGTTCTCAGTACCTTTGTGGCAGCTCACAACTGTCTGTAACTCCGGTTACAGATCTGTGGGATCTAATACCCTCGTCTGACCTCCTCAGTACCCAGTACCAGGCACACAGGTGGTGCACAGATGTACATGCATGCAAAACACTCACACGTTTTGAAAAAAAGAAAAAATTCTTTAAAAGGATGAGGAGGAGATGGAGATGCAGTGGACAACACAGGTACGAGCTGCATGCAACAGCCCATACTTGGGACCCCAGTGCTGAACAGGCAGCAAGATCGCTGCAAGTCTCAGACCATCCAGGGATACACAGCAAGGCCTTGCCTTAAATGAGAGGGGAGGTGTGGGGCTGGGGGGACCTGCGTGTCAGAAAAGAATGATGTGCCAGTTATGTGACCCTGTGTGTCCAGAGAAAGAAAGAAACTAACAAACAAACAGTGAATAACTGAAAGAAACAAAGAAAGGAAGAATGCCAGCTCAGAATGTTGTGCATATGTGCACTTCTGTGTGTGTGCCTGTGTGCGTGTCCCCATGGGTGAGTGTATTTCCACAAAGCTGTGGCATTCTGCTGCACCCCTCCAGGGGTTGAAGCTAACTTACGGCTGGGTGGTAGCCTGCCTCAGGCTGCAACCTCAAGCCAGGGTGTCATTGACTAGTACTGCTGACACTGAACCAGGATGATGGCATAATCACCTACTGAGGTGTCATCCAGGTGTCCCCGTGCCAGCCCAGACTGAACCTATAGTACCACTAAGACTGTCGATAGGAAAACCTTATTGCTGCTTCTGCATCCCTGACCTCCACTTATAAGACAAAGCAACCTCGTTCCCGTGGTGATCATTAACATAAGGCATTGCAGCTTGTCTCCAAGGAACCCAGAACTCACCCCATCATAGGCCCGAAACACACAGTGTAAAAGAACCAACAGCCACCAACAACTACAGATATGAACCCTCTATAAGCGGGGTCCAGTCAGCCGGTGGTAACTCCCTGACAGCAAACTTGGCAACTACCCTGTCTCAACTGTGCTGTCCTGACAAAGCAGTCCCCTCCGAGCGCAGCTGGAAGGGTGTGTTCATCTGTGCCTTCTGAAGTGTCCTGTCTTCCTTCTAGGGAGACTGCCTGATGTCACCATCTAAGCTCCCGTTCAGTGTGACACAGGACACCAGAGATCAAACCACAGCAAAACACAAATGTAGGCCTTTGGGCTGAGAACAGGATGCTTCATAATCAAATCGAGATGATATCTGTCTAGTTGAAGAGTATAAGCCAAGTGGACTACCTCCTCTAACCCCATTAGGCCGACTCTAACAGGAAATTCAGGACAAATCTATTCAAGTCTGGTCCAGCGCCCAAGTCCCACCTACTCTGGCCATTACCTGGGTTTAAGTCTAGGTTGAGGTTCTGAGCCTCCCTCTGCAGGGGATAATGAGACACAGCCTTCACTTTGGACACCTAAAGATATGTAAAGAAAATACTTGGCCAAGCAAAGGAGCCTATGAATGAAGGCTAACATCCCTTTAACAGTCAAGGAGCCACAGGCAAAGCATGAGGGCGCCTGTGTAGCTCAAGGGCCAAGCCAGACCCTGCTCACCAGATGCTCCCCGCCCACCCAAAGACGGAGTTTCTCTGTGTAGCCCTGGATGTCCCAAAACTCACCCTATAAGACCCAGGCTGGCCTCAGACTCACAGAGATCAGCCTGCCTCTGCCTCCCAGGTGCTAGGATTAAAGGTGTGTGCCACCTCTGCCAGGCTACCTAAGACACTCTAGCTCTTAAGGCCCAAAGGTGAGACTAGGGTAACGCTGAGGACAGAGGAGATGGGAAGACGCTGCTATCTGGCCTCTGCAAAGAAACAGGCAGAAGAACACGGTGTGGGTGAGGTACAGGGAGAAATCCACCTGCCGTATACACACAGGCAGCTGGTCACAGGCCTGGAGCAGAAGAGGGGAGAAGGCAACTGTGGATGGAAAACTGGGCACTGGAAATAGGGAGCTGGGAACATGGTCTAGAAATAAGAAGCCGGAAACAGGAGGCTGATGAGAGCAGGGGGCTTGGCACTGTATTGATGGGGAAGACTAATGGGGTCGGGATGGAGGGAGGGAGGGAGAGGCAGGTGGTATAGGCTCTTACACACATTCCCCCAGAACAGTGGGAGCTTGCTGCTGTTTCTGAGACCATTTCATGTCTTTTATCTTGAACGTAGGAGGTGACCCAATAGAAGATGCAGCTGAGGTGGTCTCTGGGCTTTCCTGGAAGACTGAAGGGCCTGAAGCTGGAACGTCAGTCTCTGCTCAGAGCTGTTGAACGTGTAAAAGGCCAAAGGACCTTTAGGACCTTTAGGTTTTTTTTTTTTTTTTGGAAGAATACTTATGCCAGCTTAGGCCCTGGTCCTCAGCTGGCTAAGCAGCATGTGGGTTCTGTCTGGAAGGGCAATTTTGGCCCAGAAGTTCCTGGCATTCATGGGGGGGGGGGAGGCATGGGGGGATCTGTTAATGTCCCTTGGGCATGTGTGGATCAGTTCTTCTGTGTGACTCATACCTGGCCAGCAATTGCAGGACACACCCTGCTCCATGGATGGAAGCAAACATCTGTTAGTTAAAGCTGTCCTTGTGCCTCTGGGTGGGATAAGACGGGCCTGGGTGCAATATTGCCCTGGGGGATACCACTGTTCAGCTTTCCCAAGAAGTGGGTACTTCTTGTATCGACTGCTGATGCTTGCTGACACAGAGCATCAAGGCAGACTGTAACACAAGAACAGCGGCCACAGGGTAGGACCTGGCCTGAGGCGATGAGCCTGTTCTGAGGCCTGAGACCCTCCAGCAGGGGTCTAACCTCGGCACTGCTTTTCCAGCTGCCCTGGGTGCTCCTTCTTGGCCATTCTGAGCTGGCAGATCCGAGTCCTTCAGGCGGTCCCCGCTTTCTCCAGGGCCTGGCCACCGATTAGGGTGAGCGTCCATTCACATTTCTTATAGACTATCCTGATGACCTGCTGGGGAAGCCCCCAAGTCCCAGGAAAGCAAAGACATCTGGCTGACACTCTTGTTTCGCATTGCTGTCCCTGATCCTAATGAGTCTTGTGTTCCCCTGGCTCCTGCCTCCCTTCTCTTGCCACACAGCAGGAGCCATCGTTGTGACACAGTGACTGGCAAGCAGGTGGTAGTCATTGTATGCTGATGTGCCCTGAATTCATGCCAAGCTCAGTTGGCACCCCTTGGGCCTCTCGAGTGACTCACCGTCAGAGCCCCGCCTTACTCCTTCCTGTAAGCACATCTCTAGGCCAATTGGCCTTTTTCTGCCACATGCCAGTTGACATCTTTTCTTCCCTAGGAGCTCTAGGCTGGCCTGCTGTCCAGACAAGCAACCAAATCCATGATCTCAAGGCCTTGGGCTTTCGTAGTCTCCGGAACCACAGAGACTGGAATACGATGCCTTCCAGTGGATCTTCCTGCTCCTGGGTCTATTGAGTGGCTACAGACCTGAACATGAGTGCACATCTCTACCTTTATCACATGGTCAGCCAACACACAGCATGCCAGAAAGAGCTGCTTCCTCCAGGGTCTCACCACGGTGACCTGTTCCAGAGCTCTCAAGGAGGGCATTCCCACCTGACTGAAGTCTAGAGAGGTGATGTTCAATCTGAGTGCTGGCTTGTTTTACGTGACAGATGTTGTAAGACATGTGATCACTTCCTTGTCCCCCCTCATTTTTCACTTGCTTCTAGAATGCACGGCGACCTGCTTGGTGGGTGACTCAAACTAAGTTGTTGCTGCTAAAACACCTAGCTGCCACAGGGAATGGCTCATACCTATGATCCCAGCAGGTGTGAAGCAGGAGGATTGCCAAGCATTGTAGGTTAGCCCGAGATATAGCCGAGATGTGCTGTCTCTAAAACCAACAAAATGCAGGAGAGAGCACTGGAACTTTATTTCAGTCCTGTTTGGAGAAAGTAGAATAAATACACCCAGGGTAAGATCCAGTAGACATGGGGGGGCGGCCAGGCCCAGGGCTCCAGCCCCGTAGTCCACCTGGTTTTGAGCAGAGCAGGCAATTGGAGTCTGAACAAATCCTTCAGGACACGGTGTCTCCACGGTCCCCTACACTTCCTCTCAGTGAGATTTGGCGAGGCCTTGTGCCCAACCTTGTCTGTCTCACAGGTGTTTCCCTAATAAATCTGCATATTTAATCCTGCTCTGGGAAGGATCAGCCAGACAAGGAAAGTTAAATTTACGGACAAGTGGACAAAGAGAAAGGGGTTCTGTTTGTCTAACATGCTCCCCTTGAGGTCACACCAGCACGGATGCCAGCATGGATGCCAGCTTTACCAATTATAGTGAATTCATGCAAACACAGGGGACTGGAGGTGTGGAGTGTGGCGCAGTCACTCCCTGGGAAGCAGATGAGCCCCTGGTTTGGGTTTTGGTCAGCTGGAGGACCAGTGGCTTGCTGGCATTCCTGCTGCATCGTCACTTTCGCCTCTGCTCTCAGCTCCTGGCCCACACACACCCTCATCCATTCGCTCATGAGGAATCTAGGGTATCCAGAATGTTCCGTCAAGCCCCTCGAAGGCTATGCCTAACTAAGCAGGAGGACCATAAATGCTCGCATTTCACAGCATGGCATGAAGGACTGGAAAGGGTGCTTCAAGCGCACAGCACCAGCGCGAGGAGGCACACACGGGCTCACCAGGAGCTGGGCTCCTCTCTTCCTCCCAACAGCCACAGGCCCTTCTTTCATCTCGCGCCTCCCAGAACCTGGTGGTTTGGGTTTCCCATGCCTTGGCGAGCTGCCAGAGGCCTCCATCTACAGGCCCAGAGCTGGCTCAGGGCACAAAGGAGCTCTGTTGGTGGAGCCTAGGGCGGAGGCCCCAGCTGGCTCCAGAGGGGTCTGGCCCAGACCAGCATTGGCAGGAAATCACTGGCAGCCTCAGGTACCAGAGGGATCACTGAGGGCGCAAGCAGCCTCAGTCAGGAACTGAGAATCTCTGAAAACCCCGTGGCCTAGCAGCCAACGAGGGAGTGTCCATGATTTGCTGAAAGGCCTGAAATACACACACACACACACACACACACACACACACACACACACACACACACACACCACCACCACCACCACCACCACTACCACCACCAGCGACCTCAGCAACAACAGCCACAGTGGTTCAGAAGTCAAGGCGGGCGGAGCTGGGCCCCCTATAAAATAAATAAGCACAAGCGCTCACGGGGAACCTGAGCCTTGCTGGGGAGGGAGAAGCTGGTGGGTGAGATTGTAAACATCTGAGAGATATTTGATCTGCTCCGGCAGCAGGCACAGGCCCTTGGCATGTACATCCCAATTACGGCCACAGCTCTGTGCTCGCTTCTCTTGCTGTGTGGGCGCAGTGTCGTAATGGAACTTGCCCCATGTCTCTGCCACTAATTAGCAGGTGACCTTAGGCAACTCCCCCGAACCTTGATTTCCTTGTCCGGAGAGAGGGAATGATTAATAGAGACGCCAAGGAGATGGGTGGGGGACCTGACTGATCAAATGACTGAAAAACAAAGTGAAGAGGGGGTGGGTGTTCACGGGGCTGCACATCGCAAAGGTAGACCCCACCTGCCACTGTTGGGGAACTCTTTTGACACGGGTTTGTGGGATCAAGGGGATCTGAGAGACCTCACGCCCCATCTTGAGAGATGGTACGACTCTGAGTTGCTGGCTGCATCCAAAACAGAGTCAGTTCCTCCAAGGGTTAGGAGGGGGCAGAATGCAAACCCTACTAAAGCAGGCAGGTGAGAGGTGACAGACACCCATTCTCAGCCACCATCTGCCAGACTCACAGCTCTCAGTACCCCTGTGGTCACTGAAATTCACCTTCTGTCCATAACCATAACAAAGCCATAGACGTGATGTGTGACAAGGAAATGCCCTTAAAAGCTCACCATCAGTGACCACCCCTGAGCCCAGATCTCACCTTAAATGACCACCCCTGAGCCCAGAGCTCACCTTCAGTGACCACCCCTGAGCCCAGAGCTCACCTTCAATGACCACCCCTGAGGCCAGAGCTCACCTTAAATGACCACCCCTGAGGCCAGAGCTCACCTTCAGTGACCACCCCTGAGCCCAGAGCTCACCTTCAGTGACCACCCCTGAGGCCAGAGCTCACCTTCAGTGACCACCCCTGAGCCCAGAGCTCACCTTCAGTGACCACCCCTGAACTCAGAGTTCACCTTCAGTGACCACCCCTGAGGCCAGAGCTCACTACCAGTGACCACCCCTGATCACAGCTGAGCCCCTCATGCCTAGTCTTGTGTCCTATTGGCTCACTCTTCCCAGCCCTCATGGGTAGCACCTTTGTGCACGACATCAGAGGAAGCACCGTGGTAATGTGGTGTCCTTAGCACAATGCCCTCTCTGTGGAGTCCCAGTAAGCTGACTCCCAGACACACTGGCTCTCCAGGAGTGTAGAAGGGTGTCACTTTCTGTCTTCATGGAGGAACATGAAAAGCTACTATGCATCTCCCTATTCCAGAGCCATTTATGGATTCTGTCCTACCCTCAGAAGCTTGTTTGAAGATTCAAAGTCATCCCACTCCCCATTTCTGTAGCCTTTGTCCCTCTGCCTGTCAGGTCAGCACTGTGCACTCGGTGAGAAATTAGAAAGCCTTGCTAAGCTAAAATGGAAAAGGCCCTACAAGCCGACACATGCATGCCATGGTCCATTTAATAACAGTATTTGGGTGCTATGAACTCATTGTCCTTTTCTCATAGAATCAGATAAGTGCATAAAGTCAAAGCTATAGATTACCCTGCCCCACCCTATTGCTTTCCTGGAAAGGTAACTGCTTCAGGTCCTGACCCCAGACACCACCGCTAACTCAGGTCATCTCTGCATGTATTAGTTCCTCCACAACATTGCGTGTCTCCTCCCTGTGAGCTTGCAAGACCTGTGAAGTGTGAAGGAGTCACAGAGAGGTGAAAATTCTGACCCCGTGAGAACAGAACCCGTTCACAGGTATCTGCCTGCATACCAGCTATCGGTGGTAACCACCAAGACTGTGGTCTGTTCCCTTTCTACCCAAGAAGCCATGGTGTGGCTCACTGAGCAGCTAGGGCCAGGGCCAGTGTTACTGTCCTCAGCCGAAGATCCAATCCATATGTGTCTACTCCAGTCAACCCTGGGAAGAGGTGTGTGAGCTGATACCACTACACATGGGTAGCTAGGCAGACTCCATGTTCCTGCCCCCGTGAACACCATTCACTCCTAGTGCAGTGGGTCTTGTTTTGTTTTGTTTCCATCTCAACAGAAGGCTTTCTGTGTGCTATGCAAATGGTCTACCATTGGGTCCTTTGCTACTGAATTCTATTTCCTGGAAACTGAAGGTGGGTGGGCTGAGGGGAGGAGTTCCATAAGCAGTCCCTGGGCAGAGGGACGGGGAGGTGAATGAATGAGAAAGAATCAGGATAGAGTGGAGCAGTCTTCATGAGGAGCTCTTGAGGGGAAGCAAGTCCGTCCTCCCTCAACTAAGAACAGCCCGCCCCTACAGACAGCCTGTCAACTCAGGATGGCATTTGCAACACCTGAGTGGGTACAGAGGCTTCTGGAGCCCAGGCATTTCGTGTTGTCTTTAGGTTAAAAGGTAAATGTGTTAGTCACAGCACTCCTGTGACCAAAATACCCAACAGGAACTGCTGTGATCATCATGCGGCCTCAGAAATACCACACCAGGCCAAACAGTTCCACGTGAGGTTTATTGAAAGAGAGAAGGGCAAAATGGCAGCAAAAAGAGAAGGAGAGAGAGACAGACAGACAGACAGACAGACAGAGATCAGAGGGGCCTTTCTTTATATGTGATGTTGTCACAGGTAAAGGTGGGAGGTGAGCCAAGTGAATTCTGGGAATATGGTGGCTGTTGCCTTGGCAACAGGTGTGCAAGTCGCTCCTATGTGATATCACGGGGTTCGGAAGTCCTGATACCAACAGGAGCAACTGAAGGGAGAAAGAATTGACTTCATGTATTTAGAGGCTCAGTCCATTGTGTCAGGAAAGACTTGGTGGCACGAAGCTGTAACAGCTCGCTCATGTCACAGTGGAGCAGACTGCAGAGAGTGTACCTGTGGAGGTTTGAATGAGCAATGTCCAACATAGGCTCACATATTTGAACACTGGTCAGCTAGTTGTGGGGGAAGTTATGAAACATTTCTGTACTGTTCTCTTTTATTTCCCAATTTTTAATTAGGTATTTTCTTCATTTACATTTCAAATGCTATCCCTAAAGTCCCTTATACCCTCCCCCCGCCATGATCCCCTACCCACCCACTCCCACTTCTTGGCCCTGGTGTTCCCCTGTACTGGGGCATATAAAGTTTGCAAGACCAAGGGGCCTCTCTTCCCAATGATGGCCGACTAGACCGTTTTCTGCTAAATATGCAGCTAGAGACACAAGCTCTGGGGGTACTGGTTAGTTCATATTGTTGTTCCTCCTATAGGGTTGCAGACCCCTTCAGCTCCTTGGGTACTTTCTCTAGCTCCTCCATTGGGGGCCCTGTGTTCCATCCAATAGCTGACTGTGAGCATCCACATCTGTGTTTGCCAGGCACTGGCATAGCCTCACAAGAGACAGCTATATCAGGGTCTTTTCAGCAAAATCTTGTTGGCATATGCAATAGTGTCTGTGTTTGGTGGCTGATTATGGGATGGATCCCCAGGTAGGGCAGTCTCTGGATGGTCCATCCTTTCGTCTCAGCTCCAAACTTTGTCTCTGTAACTCCTTGTATGGTGTTCCAACTGGTAATAAGAACACATGCTCCACTATGTTCATAGCAGCCTTATTTATAATAGCCAGAAGCTGGAAAAAACCCAGATGTCCCTCAACAGAGGAATGAATACAGAAAATGTGGTACATTTACACAATGGAGTATTACTCAGCTATTAAAAACAATGAATTTATGAAATTCCTAGGCAAATGGATGGATCTGGAGGGCATCATCCTGAGATGATACAGAAGAACTCACATGATGTGCACTCACTGATAAGTGGATATTAGCCCAGAAACTTAGAATACCCAAGATACAATTTGCAAAACACATGAAACTCAAGAAGAACAAAGACCAAAGTGTGGACACTTTGCCCCTTCTTAGAACTGGGAACAAAACCAAACTGTTCTTAATGAAGGACATGTGTCACTGGAGGTGGGCTTTGAGGGCTTACAGCTGCATCTCACTTCCTGCTTCCTCTCTCTTGTTCCTGTGTACAGACAAAATCTGATCTCTCTGCTTCTGCCTCTTGCCACCAAGGCATATCTTCTCTGTCAACATGGATGCTCCCTCCCAAACTGTAAGTTAAAACAAACCCTTTTCTGGTTAAGTTGATTTTGGCCAGGGTATTTTATCACAATAATAGAAAGCAACCTATATAATATCAGAACCAAGAGTCAAGCTTCAGTCTTCGAAGACTCACTTCTAGTGACCCACTTCCATTGGATGGGCCCACTCTCTAAAGACACCATGGCTTCCTGCTCCTCAGCCTGTGGCTCATTTAATGGGTATCTAGTCAACTGAGCTGTGGGAGCTGACACCACCACACATGGGTAGCTAGGCAGGCCAATGGACCCAGATACCCATGCAAGAGGGGTCATTTCATATTCCAGTGATACCAGTCTTATCTTGTAGTCACGTGATAATGTTGAAGCCAAAAGGCCCCATGTTCTTGGCTGGCCTCTAGCACATTCTTGGCCACAGAGAGTGTCCACAAGGAGATGAAACCCATCAGCCTGGAACACTCTTCACAGGTGCACTAGGAACCACATTATCCAGTTTAATCCAGACACAACAAGTAATACAGCACTCGCCTCGCCTCCCCCACCTCCTAGGAGCACACCATAGTTGGCTGCTATCAGAAGTACAATAGTATTATGAGGATCTGTCCTTTAAATACACAGGAACCTTCAATGGGAGTGGGTACGTGTCTTCCTCATAACCACTGGAGAACTACCATACTAATCCTTCACGTGGGATAACTTCCTCAAGCGCATTGGCGTCTACCTGGAAAATACATTCTGGATGGAAATACAGTGGATGTGCAGGCCTAATGTGACATCTTTGAAGAGAAGATCCAGGCTACAAGTGAAGGACTGAGCTATTCTCAAATGTACTTACTGCCAGCAATATAAGCCAGGCTCCGTCTATGATCTAGGACCTGTGTGAAGACTCTAGCGGTGGACACCATCTTGGCTAGTGCTACGTTCTGTGATGTCAACCTCACTAAGGTGTCCACCGTGATGCTAATGGTGGGCATGGGCACTGTCATGGATGCCAGAGAGTTGAGGATCCTCATCACAGGTTCTCCCAGGCCTCTGCTCTGTACAGGACCATTGAGGAGCGGATAAACTATATGTGGACCACACCTACCTTCCGGATTTCATGTGTGAGTGTGATGAGGATGCTAGTTTGGCACTGGCGGTGAAGACGCTGGCATCTCAGCATTTTATGCCTGTCTATAACAAGTACTAAGTCAGTGAGCAGGGTCTTCAGAAACACCAGTCCTCTGGGGAGCCACACAGTAAGTAGCCAGTATTAGGATCTGGATCCAGTACCTCAGAAGGACAGGTAGGTCTTTTTACAAGTTCAATTTAGGAACGTAGAATTATATTTTCTTTAATATACCATGGATACTGCAAGTGCATTGAACTGAACTAGTTTGGGCTATGAGACTAGGCACCTACTAGCCATGACGTTTGGCTGTAGACAAAATAGCTTCTTTATAACTTTCTCCTTCTTTTTCAGTGTGAAGGATTGAACCCAGGGCCTTGTGCATACCAGGCAAGTGTTCTTCCAGTGAACTATATCACCAAACTTCTACTCATCTTTTATTATGGATTTGTAGCTCAATCAGAGAAAAAGAAAGCTCTCTGGAAAATATGCTGCAGCCTTTTTTTTCTGATCTACCCAAGCGGGGGTCGCAGCTTTCCCTCTGCCTCTACCTTGGTCCGAGTGTACCACCAACTCCCAAGGAGAACTGTTTTCCGCTCTGCATGCATCTCAGGTGGGCGGGACCGAGAGCTTAGGTGTTTTCAGCCCTGCCAGTCCTCTGAGTGGACCTGCCCATTGAGAGTCACTATCACAGATCAACAAACTTTCTGAACCTAAGTTCTCCACACACAAGAATACTGGTCCTCTGTTGATACCACACACCCTGGGAAGAGACCCGTCTCTCATCCTCCCAGTGTGTTTCCCTGCCTTCTACAAACTTGGAAGCCTCCGTGGGTAGGGCTGGGTAGAGGGGCTACAATGATGACTTCAGCAGATAAACCGAAAGCCTTCAAGGGCCTAAGCCGCTTCATCATAGTCTCCTCTCTCAAGCATCCAAGGAGAGAAAGACAAAAGAAAAAAAAATCTTTCCCCACCAGGCTGCTGTGTTTTGTCAAGGGCTCTTATACACTCTTCAGGAAAGAGAAGGTCTATGCTGTGATAGAAACCACCATGATTTCCGTGTTGCTTACTCAAAGAGAGGGGTGTCTCCACACACAGGGTGAGCTCTCCTGCCTGCCTACATAGCATGTGCTTCTAGCACTGTTTCCCCACTTAAAACACCCCAATATCCCCACCCCTCAGGTTGTCAGGTATTCTTCGATGCTCTCAGAAATACAGTCTTTGCCATTTGTCTTCCAGGCCTCCTTCCCAGGCTGCTAGGCTCTGCCTGCCTCGCCACTCTCCAGCCTCTATGGAGTTGCCCGTTTGAAGCCACTTCTCCTCCTCTGGGCACTGGCGTCTCAGACCTTGGCTGTGACCTCTTTGTCAGTACTGTGCTTAGCACTAGCATCTTCCCCATAGCTTTTAAACATGACTGTACTACCATCCTGTATCAAGCTAATAGATCAATATACTTGTTTATGGTATGATACTTTCCTAATAAATCCAATATTAAAAAAAAAATTAAGAATTCCCCGTGGCCTTAACAATTCCTATACTGTTGGGAACTCCAAAGTCTCTTGAGATGTGGGTGGGGCAGAATCTTATCAAAATCAGAATGTAAATAGCACATCCCACTAGAAGGAAGGGGAGTTTGGAGAGGAGAGATGGGGACAGAGCAGTACTCAGATCCACATCTCTGAATTCCTCTACATAGTCCTGCCAACCAATTCAAAAGGCCTGAGAACCACGTGGGGTCGGCTTTAGTCATAGCCACAACCCCACCTTTCAGGGACCAATTTTTTATATACTAGTTATTTTTCCACGACTTTAACCAAAACTCCAGACAGAAACAGCCTAAGGGAGGGAAGATTTATTTTGACTCATGGTTTCTGACACTTTAGGTCTGTCAGGGTGAGGAAAGAGCAGACGGCAGGGCTCATGGCAGTGACTATGATGGGGACTCCACAGGTCATGGACGACTGGGAGCAGAGGGGAAACTAGAAGCAGAAGCAAGCGCTATAACTTTCTTTTTTTATTATTAGATATTTTCTTCATTTACATGAACTGGGGAGGGTAATACTGAGACGGGGGGAAGAGAGAGAGAGAGAGAGAGAGAGAGAGAGAGAGAGAGAGAGAGAGAGAGAGGGGTATAAGGATGTTTGGAAAAGTACATTATTTTATAAACACACATATACATATATCATATTTATACATATAATATATATACATATAGTATATATATATATGTGTGTGTGTGTGTGTGTGTGTGTGTGTGTGTAGTGACATTACATCACAGTGGTAATTGACCCCTTGATAGCCATAGACTAACAAAAACTCAACTGCCCAACATGGAAAACTCTCCATTCCAAGTCTTGGTCAGGAGGGTCCAAGAGACTCCCAAAACAATACAGGCCATTGCCACTGCCCTTGGTTGCTTCCCAGAACTGGAAGATAAGATTGTATTGCTGCTGAAGACCATAGCTTTAGACACAGGACTTGGAAGAAGGGCGAGGGGACTGATCTCAGAGCCTCTCCTACTTGAGGGCTAGCTATCATAGTATTAGGAGGGCTACAAGCTGCCAAGGGAGTGAAGCAATAATAGGCCTACCCAGCTGTGAAGCTTACGAACCACAATGGCCTTCTCCTGCAAGGGATCCCCCAGCGGTGTAACAGTGGAGCTTTTATCTTGTGGATAATCAGCAGCTATCTAATTGGACTTAAGGTCCCTCAGTAAGAGGGAGTTCACACCTGGGACTGTAAGCCTAGCCAACTCCCTGTAGCCGGCAAGATCATAAACTTTAAAGAAGAACCGACTACAGCCATTGTCCTAAAATAATATAATTTCTAATTGTATTCTACATACTTGGCCTCATCCCCACGGATAAGTACAGCTCTCGCCCCTCATCCGACAAGCCTCTTTTTACGTCAGATGGAGACAATCATAGAAAGCCACACCAGTAATAATGCACAGGATGGGTGACCACAGCATTCCCATCCCCGGTTGATACAGAATTGCAGAATTTCCTGGAGGGGTGGGAAGATGGTTAGAGCCAGCAGGCAAGGAAGCCTGCCTTAGTGTCTTCTAAGCGTGACAGGGGAGCTGCACCCATGATCTCTCAACCGCATGGCTATTGAACAGTTTGAACAGGACAGACATAATGACAAGACCACTTGACATTCCAACATGGATGGGGGAAATTTTAGAAGGCCCCACTCCTAGATGAAGAGCCGCAGGCAGTCAGTGACTGCTGAGCAAGGAAGAATCAGGTTTTTTTCCTAATGACTAATTCTTCCAGAGGGCATTCAGTCTCAAGGGGGGAACAGTCAGGTCACATACTTACAAGGGACATCAAATGGACTCGGGGTGTTGTTATTGTTATTGTTGTTGTTGTTGTTGTTTTGTGGTGTGTGTGTGTGTGTGTGTGTGTGTGTGTGTAAAATAATAATGATTAAAGATGAAGAGGTCACAAATTTAAGAGGGCTCAGAAAGCATTTATATAAAGCCAGCACTCATGTATAAATTTGAAAAAAAAACCCAAAACTTTGAAAAAGTCTATAAAATAAAATAAACTTTTTAAAAGAATTGTCCATATGTAAGTACAATGGATTTCATCTGTGGCAGGGGGACAGAAGAGAGGAAGTGTGGCTCTTTTGTTTGCGTCTGCTTTATTCATAGCTGCCCAAACCTGGAAGCAAACAGGATGTCCAGTAGTACATCTACATGGTGGAATATTGCTCAGCACTAGGAAGCCATGGGCAGTCAAGCCATGGGCGACTTGGAGGAAACGCCCATTATCCAGTGTGAGCAGCCAATCTAAAAAGATGATATGTTCTGTGAAAAGACTTAAGCATCTTGTCCAAGATGTCCCAGAATCCAAGTGTCCAAACCTGGATTTGAATATGGACATGTATCTGGTCCAAGAGTTAAGTTGATGGTATATTCACCCTGTGAAGCGTCCACCCTGGCTGCATCCTGGAGTGTAGGAGATGGGTCAAGTAGGGTGAAAGGTTAATTGCAGTCCATCTGTCCACAGTACCCAGCAAAAGCTACCGTTCCTATCTACCTGCGATCTGGTGCGGGAGATATGCCGCTTGCACGACGCTCAGAGCCAAGGAGCCAAGGCCTGTTTTCAGTCACAGTCCTTCCGCTGTGTCATTTCCAGGTTGGCACTGGCAGGTACAGACATACCCTTTCTCGGGGAACATGAACATGGCAGCACTGACCTCAGACTCTCTGCAGCTCACTTTAGCATCTCTGTAAGAAGTGGGTAATGAGTTCTAGGAAGCCCAGGGATAGGGTTGCACGTTATCGAGCTGTGTGTTGCTATGTGAGGTGCATATGAGTTTATATAAAGTCAGCATTTGTGTATAATGACCTCACACACATTTCAGCGTGAGGGGACCCCCATCCTCTGTCACCGTGGGACCTCAGAGTCCCACTGGGGCAGATGCTGTGGAATGTGAACCCACTGCCTCCGGCGGCAGCTCTCTGAGATTCTACACCTGCTGGGCTATTTTTAATCCCCAAATCTGTGATGTTATGAATGACATTGGTAACTGTCCAGTGATGGTAACAGCAGCTGCCATTTTTCCTTACGAGGACAATGTCAGTCTTATATGGAGCCAGGAGTTCCTTGCCCTCTGTTGGGTTGCAAAGGAGAGCAACAGACGGCTCTAAGACACAAGCCGGAAACAATACGCACATGCTTACACACTGAGAGAGGTTTGTTTTGTGTCATGTTGTTATAGTTACGTTATTTTTAATCTAGCTAATGCCTTCCTGTTGGCTCCCAAGTCAGGAGACAGGTTTAGGTATGAAGCCCATGAAAAAGTGCAGCCCCTCTGTGCTGCAATGATCACCATCTGGCATATGTCAGCCATACAGCGTGGGATACCCCAAAAGCTGGACCTGCCTAAGTGCTGAGAGGGGAATCTCATAGGACAGGGAAGAACTCACAGTGTTGGGACAGGGGCACACAAGGAAGTATCTGGGATAGCCAGGAAAGATAGCTAGAGGTCTGCAGAGCAAGAATCATGTTGTATGAAAAACTTGGAGGAGAAAGGGGATCTACATATCCCTCTCTCTCAGCTTAGATTAGCTGAGCTTAACAAAACACATTTAACATAAAACACCACAGCACTGTCCAACCCCTGTTATTTAGGAAGATGCTCTCATCAAGGCCATGATCACCATAGCCTCTGTCTACCCCCATCCACACACAAGGCCAAGATTCTTCCTCCTGCTCCTGGCTGCATGACCTCACTTACAAAGCCCCTTGACTGAGTGGGACAGCCTGCTTCCTTCTCTGTTGATGCAGACAGGTCAGTCAGTGACTAGATTGGAGGCTGGGCTTCCCTGACCTGAGCCTGTCCTCACCACCACCTGTCCTCATTTTGCTGAGTCTCAACCCTTGTCTGTACCCTGGGAGAGGGCACTGAGTCCTCACCTGGGGAGAGCACACCAGAATGGGCAGGGAGCATCGAGTCCTCACCTGGAGAGAGCACCCCAGAATGGGCAGGGAGCACTGAGTCCTCACCTGGGGAGAGCACCCCAGAATGGGCAGGGTGCTGAGCTGTGGGAAGAGGGGAGGACAGCTTACCCTTGCTGCAGTTGGTCTGAGCTACCCATGGGGGGCATGTGTGCACCACTAATGTGTGTGCACCACTAATGTATGTGCACCACTAATGGGGACCAGGGCAAATGGAGATGGGTCAGTGAGAACAGGTGTTGGGCTGAAAGGAGTATTAGGGTTAAACAGAAAAGTTTCTCAGAACACTGAGGATGTGAAATTAAAATGAAGGACAGCTGGATATGAGAGAGACAAACTGACCAGGTAAGAGGTCCCTGTGTTAACATGGTCATCTCTACAGTGGGGCCAGGTGAACTTGTGGAGTGTGGGGCTTTCCAGTTGGTTTGGTTTGTAACATGGTCAGAATATTAACCAGTGGCTTCCACCATTAAATCCTAATTTAAAACAAACAAAAACTAGACACGGGCTCTAAGAGACAGTCCTTCAGGGCTGTGCCCATGGGGTGCCCAGCCCCAACTGATAAATCCACACAGCAAGCCCTGACAGCCAAGGCTCAGGAGCAATTGTAGGAGAGAAGGGACAAAGACTGTGAAGAGCCAGGACCAGGATGGCATAGGCTTGTACTCGCAGCCTCTGGTCACCTCACCAAGGCCTGTGTGAGCGCAGCTCCAGCTGACACGCCAACATAAATGGTGGCCCGCATGCTCCACCTCTAGCCGAAGCGATTAATGGCTGCTGAGAGAAAAGGATCCGCTTCCTCCAGCCACAGGCTCGGAGATACGCAATCCGATTCCAAGTGGTCAGTCCTAACATGTGTACTCATGAGCCACATTAAAATAACCCAGCGGATTGCGAATGGTTGTATGCGCATGCACATACAGCACTAGTATTTTAAATTCATACATGTAATATATACACATATTATTTACGTTATATATATAATATATAGATATATATATTAAAACTCACTCTCAAGGACACTTCCCTTCCCCCATTTTAATGATTTAAACCAGAATTTTAAACTAAGAATCCTATAAAAGTGTCTTTCTTTCTTTCTTTCTTTCTTCCTTTCTTTCTTACTTTTTTCTTGAGAAGTGGGGAAAGAGAGAAGACAGTTGAAGTAAACACCATTTTAAGAACAGCAACACCAGAAAGAAACACACCCCTAGTTTGCCCAGTGGGGGCCTCCCTAGGGGGAAACTGAGTCTCTCAGGACCACCCAGCCATCTTGCCTGTTCCTTTCTTAGTCTGCCTTGAAATATGCCTTCAGAGAGAAGGCAGCGGCTCCCCAGCCTCCCTATGTCCACACTACCTAGATGCCATGTCATGAACTAAGCCAGCTGCTGCTGGCTTTCCTGGGTGTAGCCTAGGAAGGTGTCTGTTGGATGAAGAATTGTTTAAGGATTGCCCTGTCTGCTCTCTGATATCTTCTGCCACCACCAAGCAGACAAGGCTCTAGGACAGCCACAAAGTCTGGGGTTTGCTCTTTGTGCTTGTTTAAACCGTTGGGGGTCGGGGGAAGGGACTCTACATCTTTGGAAGGTTCAACAGTGCAAGAGGAGGCAGAAGAGCTCAGAACCTCACACCCACACCGCACTCCACCCTCACACTGTCACCAGTGAATTCACAGCAAGTCCTGCACTGGCAACACTTCTGTTGTAATGGGTGCACACAAAGGCAATGCTTTGTTTGAGCTATGCCTTTATTCTGAAAAAAAAATTTTTTTTTGAAAAGCAATTATATTTTAATAAATGTGGCTGTGATTACAGATAGCACTTCGTTTCACAACAGAACCTGTATGCCCTGGCAATTAGCAGCCGGAAAATGAGCAACACGGAGCCCATGGCTGGGCCTGCGTGATGTTTTCATTACAGGAGTTACAAATCACCTATTAATCTTCCACTGAACGCACAGCAACATGCTTGCATTCCTCACCTCAGAGTCAGTTCTGTGAAGCCGCTCTAAGTAAACAAAACAGGATGCCGGGAGGCAGCCTGTCAGCGAATCCCCTGGTGTGACTAGAAGATTAACCCACAGGAGCCAAGTGTCACCAAGTGGATGAGACTAGCCTGCGGGGCCCAGCCCACCCACAGCCTACCCAACTCTGTCTGTGGATAGTCGATCTCCACAGGGATAAACACTCTCACAGGGACAGTCTGCTGTGGGTGGTTGTGGGGAGCCCAGGAAGCCCTGAGTGACTGTGTATGATTGACAAGGACCCAGTGCCTCAGAGTGGTGGGAATGGGAAAGCCTTCCTCAGAATGAGGCTCAGAGGCACCCCCAAAGCCTTCCTCGGATCTAAGTATCAGTGTTTACAAACGATTGACCAATGCATGCAAAATGTAACAGTTGTAGCTCTTTCCTCCCGATGCTGTTTGCCTGAGTCTGCTCCCCTACACAGACCTCCTAAAAAGACTGCTAACTCCTCCCTGTTGCGGAGGTTGAGGCTGATGTTAGTAAGCGCCATGCCATCAGAGCAATCACAGCCCATGTGACCCCAGCTTTCCCATGCCTGCATCTGTATGTCTGCCGTTTCCTTCATCAGGACCAGGCTGTGCCGGACATGGCAGGTGGTAGATCTGTGTCACAGATGGTGTGTATGGAGATAGAAGGTCCATCCAAGGACAGCCGGTTTGTCCAAGCATGGTCAGTCTACTAAGAGATCTCTTGATTCCCTAGCAGATGCCAGGAGCTGCTGACCCAGGAACAATGAG
This sequence comes from Mus musculus, assembly GCF_000001635.26. Taxonomy (NCBI): domain Eukaryota; kingdom Metazoa; phylum Chordata; class Mammalia; order Rodentia; family Muridae; genus Mus; species Mus musculus. The sequence continues at coordinate 80,535,157 of NC_000084.6, read as the reverse complement.
GCACATCCTGCAAGTGAGCCAGGAAACAGTACAGATGCAGGCCTCGAATCCCATGCCCACACGCTGGCCCTCCTCCTTCATCCGTGCTACATGCCAGGAACAGGCCAGCAACTGTAGGAGATAACGTGTAAGGAGACAGGAACTCAGGCTTCCCTTCCCTAGAGCCATGGCAGGTATAGATAGCATTGTCCTCACTCCAGCCTACTCAAAGACTCATGAGCAACTCCATTGGAGACCCAAGGCCCAGGGAGCTCTGCCCTAGGTGACAAGTCCTCAATCAGGGGGTCCATATAGCCTCCTACCCAGGTCCTCAGACCCCACAGCAGGCCATATCACATGACAAGTCCAGGACAGAGGAAAGTACGGTGCTGTGAGGCCTTCTACAGCTCTCTAGCATGAAGATCAGAGTAGCATGCTTGGAAGGAAGTCGAGCATTCACTTCTCAAGCAGGATCTCCCAGCATCCAAACTGGATGCCTGCCCCCTCCCACACACAGTGGCCTCCAGAGGGGCCATCCAGCCCACAACTAGGGATTACGTGTCCCTGCCCCGGCCCTAGGAGACAGAGTAAACAGTCACAGATTTTTCTCACTGAGGGTTTGAAACGCTACATACTCACCATGTAGCCTGTAGCCAAGAATGCCAGAAGTCTCAGGCTAGGGGGGAAGGTGGCCACTGCGTAATTACTCTGTCCTACAAGGTCCTGAGTCACCTCCACTAGACTGTCCCACATGGGGGAACTGAGCCATATTGTTGCCTACCCCTCACCTCCTGTGCCTGGTGGAAGTTTACCTCTCGACCTCAGGCCCCACAGGGAGCTGTAAGAAGTTCACACAGGGTCAATCCACCACGTTGGTCCAGGAGCAGCCGAGCGGAGGGAGGGAGCAAAGTCCATAATCTAATGAAGTTTCCCGTCTCTGGCCACAGTGATCGCACGCTAAGAGCCACTCTCTCTTAATTAAGCTCAGCTCCAAATGCTTTTAACCACGCAACGTTCAAAGAAACATGTATCTTTCCAAATTAGCTTTGTATTTAAGAATGATAAGAGAGGGAGGGTGGTATTAATTAACTTACAGTCAGCTGTAGAACAAATTTGCCAGGTTCTTTATTTGTTTCAAAGGGAGCCAACATTTATTAAAGCTAGAGCAAGCGTCTAGCTCTTCCTGGGCATTTCACGGCCAGCACCCCATCCACTCACTGCACAGCATTCAGGAGGCACTGGGGATCGCAAGTGAAGTTCCTCCCTAGAGGCCGGCTAGAAAGCTGGGCTTCCCCCACCCCCAAGAATGTCTCTCTCCAAAGCCCAGCCTATACTCTAGAACAAGGTCAAGGCTGGCTACACATTTGGTAAAGTGATGCAAGGAATCTGTCTGAAACGTGTGTTTTCGTTTGAAAAGACAGAAGGAGGGCTGGAGAGATGGCTCAGCAGTTAAGAGCACTGCCTGCTCTTCTGGATGTCCTGAGTTCAATTCCCAGCAACCACATGGTGGCTCACAACCATCTGTAATGGGATCCAATGCCCTCTTCTGGTGTGCCTGAAGATAGTTACAGTGTAGTCATATAAATAAAAAAAGAAAGAAAAGAAAAGGCAGGAGGAAATGTTTTCAAAGAATGGAATTTTCTTTTTTTTTTTAAAGATTTTATTTGTTTTTGTTTTTATGAGGATGAGAGTTTGCCTTCATTTATGGTAAACGCCTTATGACGTATGAGCGCAGTGCACTCAAAAGCCAGAAGAGGAAACAGGATAGACCACACCCCTCCCAACTGGAGATACGGATGGACCTGAGTCTCCATATGAATGCTGAGAACTGAACTCAGGTCTTCCACAAAAGCAGCAAGTGATCTTAACCTCTGAGCCATCTCCCCGTCCCCAAAGAAACTTCAGAGAGAGGAAATGGGCTCTATTTACAAAAATCAAACCCCAAGTGATTTAGCAGGGCCTGTTTAAGAGAGCTGGTCATGTCCTTAGCCTATAGCTCATGATGTGTTTGATTAACATGCCTACCTGGACAGACAGCATTCCACCTTGAAGCTAGGCCTGGCTATCTGAGACATGGAAGAAGCCCCCAAGAGGCTCAGGCACAGCAACTGAGGCCTCCCATTGATCATAGGGAACTGTCTCCTCACTTACCCAACGGAGGGAGACAGGAAGGAAAAAAGAGACAGGTAACTAGCTAGCTCAGCTTGGGGAAGGCAGTGCTTAGGGGGAACAAGACAGCAAATGCATTCCCAGAAAGATGAGGAGAAAGCTGGTAACCACTCACCTGATTGACTAGCTGGTTCAGAGTCCTAAATACCCCGGAGTCCAACACAAGCAACCCTTGGACTAAAGCTTGCACATAGCCACAAGCTGGAAGCAACCCTTAACAAGACACACAGCACAAATATCACAAAGGATGAAGAGAGACACAGGAGGGACAAGAAGGATCCTCGAGGTGACTGAGACAACTCTCAGCAGAAAAGGGTTCAGGGATCTGGCACATCACAGGCACCATGTCGAAGCGCAACATCATTGACACTCCAAAAGACCCGATGGCACTTTGAACGCTCTGAGCAGAGGAGCAACGAGAAGATCCATGGAAGAAATGTGCACCTGATTACCTCTGGCACCACTCACTGAAGATGTAAGCATGCTTTGAAAAGAAGCCCCCAGCCATGCTTCATGCATGGTTTCAGAGTAGCCTGGCCCCCACTCTACTGTCCCAAGAAAGATGAGAGGAGACCTGGGAGGAAGTATGGGTCACAATGACACTGCTGTCCTCCTGTCTGTCTCCAACCTCCTGGCCTTGCATGCAGATCTCTAGGATGCTAGGCCTTATAACACATATCCCCAGGGCATGCCTCTCTAGTTCTGGCTGGTGACCTGACACAGGGCACAGGCTGCCTAGGCAGCTGTGTCCTTGGTCATTAGAGGGTGGTCTTCCAGGAAACAGTGCAACCTGCACCACAGAGGAATCTGCTTGTAAGCTTAGATGAGTCCAGGCCTGGCCTATCTATACCACCCTCATCCAGTCTGTGAATGTGTGGTCACCCCCGCCCAAGAGGATCTTCACTTTGCAAAAGGGCTAAAGTAGCTATTTATAACACCAGACATTTATTTTCTCTTGAGGAGAAACTTAGGAAAACATATTATGAGAACATAATCTAGACTCTGGACAGGGGTGTCCTAGTTTTGGGATGCTACCAACCCCTGCACTTCCTTCAGCTTCCTGGGATCTGAAGAGCTTTCTGCCCCGCTCTCATTGTCTCTCCTCCCTGAACACCATGGTTACCTGTGGCACTGAGAACCCGCAGCAGGAGGAATGATGTAGCTATGCCATTTTGCAAACCATAACATTCATTTCTGGGAGAACTAATGCTCTGTATAGTCAGAACTATTTGAGTGATGCCATCGCCTTGATAGACATATTCAGCAAGCCACAGACAAAGGTATGGGCTGGGACCCAGCTTGTTTTCTGATGAGTATGCTGTCCAATAACTGTGCTACAAATAAGCAAGCGTGAGCTGTACCTTTGCATGTCCATGAGGTCTCCCTAAGTGTTACCCAGGCCCTCTCCTGGTCTGGAGACAGGGCCCAGATTACAGTCAAGAGTGATTTCACAGAGTAGAGCCATGGAGACCGGCGCTGTCCGTGACACCTGACGTCATGGTGTTTTCCCTACTCCCTTACTCGGTGACACTGACTGGGAAAGCTGGCAATGCTGATGGACCACGATTCAAGGATGGTGATCATGCAAGTTTGCATCTAGGATCTCTCCTGGCAACTCTAACGGGCTACCAAAGAAGATCTGCCTCTTCCGATGAACAAAATGGCTGAGAGGGCCAGAGATGCGATGACTAGGATGTAGCCAAGTGGTCACACTTGAGTCTGGCATGCTGTGGTCCAGTTCAACAAGCATCGCACTGGCCATGCAGATGCACATCCTGGGCATGTGTCTTCGGTGTCCTCAGTGATAACAGGTGAACTATAGCAACCATCTGTACCAAGCCTGGAGCATCCGTAGACTAGCACTGCTCTCAGCCTTGACAGAGATGCTCCATGGTACAGAGAGCAGCAGCTAAGGCAGAGACTCATAACTGGTCAAAGTGCTTAGAAGTAACTGTGAATCCTTAGCCCTAAGCAGGACACCTGTAACATACCTCCATGGCCCAGGGAATGTAACATAGGAGGGACAGACAGCCTGTGGAAGCTGGCTGACCAAGACGCACGCTGCAAAGCACTGCCCTCCAGACAGGACATGGCTGCTGCAATCAGGAACACACAGCAGCGGTACATACATACATACATACATACATACATACATACATACATAAATCTAGCAAGTAGATTTGCTAGGAAAAAAGGGTTCTGTGAAGACTGGGGGAGAAATGAGAAAGAGAGAGAGAGATGAGAGATGAGAGAGAGGAGTAAAAATGATCACAATGATCTTATATCTGTATACTATCTGACAGCAAAATATATTTTTTAATTAAAAAAATTAGACAAGAGCTTTCAAGTAAAACATGAAGGTTTGGAAAATGTGTATCTGTATCTGCGACTGTTTGCTTCCCAAAAGCTCACTACTTCCCGAGGAAGTTGGAGGTGACTCCTAATGTGACTGACACTTCATAAAGAAATGCATCACTGTCTGGAAACTCCAACAAAGGGGCCACTGTGTCGCATCCACACTTGGATGAGGTTCCTTAGGGTACATGAGTCAGGCCGGGTAGGGTTAACCAATACAGACAGCACAGTGGTTCCCTGTGGCTTCTGAGTCCGCAGGCAGCTAAGCCCCGAGGAAGCTGCCCTCGTTAGTGCCCATGTGATAGCAAAGAAGACAATGCCGAGGCTCATACCGCTCCTTCAGGTCAGTCCGTGCAGTTGGACGATACACGTGCGTCCATGCCCCAACCACAGTCTGCAGAGAATACAGTGGCCCTTAGGCTGCATGAGAGATGCTTGCTTGCTTGCTGCTGTCTCTGCTAGTGCTGGCTGTGTCTTGGGAAAACTGTGTTCACACTAACTCTTGGTAGAATGGTTTTCAACTGGCTTAGTCAGCCCACGATCTGTTTCTCAGTTTTCACTCTAACATGACATACCCTGCCCGGTAAGGACAGTGCTTAGAGAGCTTTCAACAGCTTTAATGAGTACAGACATCTAGACACCAGACAGATGGAGACCTGCTGGGGACAGAGGCTAAGCACAGATCAGTTTCTACTAAATCAGCTTGGTTTAGCCTCTGCCCCATGAGCTCTGGAGTATCTAGAAGCAGACATGAAGCTATGTCTACGCCCCCAACCCCACATACTCTCTGGTCCTTGCTTCATGTGATGACCACCAAGCCCTCAGCCCTTGTCAGCATCTTCTTACATACTTCTGCCAACCTGTTCCTGCCAACACAGGAAGATAGAACTCTCTCCAGATCCTCCGACATTGGTTCCTGGCCTTCATGACCCCTCAGTGCAGTCAGCAATCTCTATGCCAGGTCCTTCCCTGTCTAAGTTTGAACAAAACGTGGCTCAGCAGATCTCTTCAGTGTCGACTCTGACGTTACAGACACAGAAGAGGGTGGCTCAGGATGGCTTCAGACATCTGAGCTGTCGAACAAGATCAGTGAGATCCCACGGAGGAGCCTCACCTTACTTTCTTTGTGCAGACCCCTGAGGAGAGGTAGGGCATGGGTTGGCCATGTAGCCATCATGCTAACAGGCCTGAGGTCTGCATCTGGCTTCTGAAGCTCTGATGGGAAATCAGCATCAATTCTGGAGAATACCTGTAAAAACAAAACAGAACAGAACAAAACAAAACAAAACAAAAGCCAGGATGCAGTTAGCCTCTGCCATGACAGAGGCTGCATTTGCTGCATCTCCATTATCAGGGCACACAAAACTACCCAGACCAAGCAGACCTGCAGAATAAAAGGACAGGCTGCTGATGTTGCCGATTACCTAAGAGAAGAGTTACCTGGCATATAGTTTCTAGACTTCGAAATGGCAAATGGGATGGACAAGTGAATACACTCTGGATTGGCTGCTCTTCTCCGTGGTGTGGTAAGTTATGTTACTCACAGACCCAGTTTAAAGAAGGAAGGGTTTGCTTGCATCCACAGTCTGAGAGCACATTCACAATGGCAGGGGAGTCACAAAGGCAGAAATGTATAACACTGTCGATACATTGTATCCACAGTCGGGATGCAGAGAGGATGCTGGTGCTCAGCCCCTGCCATGCTTTTTATTCAGTCCGGAATGCCAGCCCGTGTGTTTTATTGTCCAAATTTAGGATGAGTCTGCCAACTTCGATTAACCTAACCAATCTAGAGGAACCCCCTCCCCGGCAGACACTCTCAAAAGTTTGTTTCCATGGTGATCCTAACCCCTCTTAATTAATATTAATCATCAAACATAACTGGACCTTGGTATGTGCCTGCAGAGACAACTGCATGTTGCCAGCATTGTAGGTATCATTCACACACACACACACACACACACACACACACACACACACACACACCAGCATCAGTGCCAGCATTGTGGTTATTATCACTTACATCATCATAGTCAGTCAGCATCATCCTGCTCTGTCCTCATCACCGTCATTATCACCGTTGTCATCATGGGCATCTCTGTTGTGGCCGTCAAGGTCATCACTGTCAGCAGCAGCATCTTCAGTGTTGCACCATGTGTCAACTCAATTCTGAGTCTGGGCTGGGCCCCCTGATAGAAGCGCACAGTGGTCAGGCCCTGGGTCTGGGTCCTGCTGTCAGAGCGTCTGGAGCTGGTCAGAACTTCACAGGGAAGTCTCTGGGTGACTGAGCCACCTTGCTGTGAATGTGAAGGAGTGGTATTCTCCAGGCACTCTCAGCAACATCCAACTGCATGGTATATCTACATGTCCTTCCCAACAATAGGTAGTGAAGGCCAGGCATCCCAGGGGCAGAAAAAGTATTGGACTTTGGTCTCCTGTCTGATAAGCACTGATCGATAGCTCTGATAAGCTGAAGTTCCTGATCTGCTTTTCCCTTTTGTTTTCTGCAGCTGTTGACTGGAATTCAGAGGCTGCCAAGGTCTGTCCTGGTGTCACGTCCACTGGAGCCAGAGGATGCAGCCCCATCTTGCTGGCCTCTAGAAACGGCATGAGGTAGGTAAGGCAAACCAGGAGTGCATTGCTAAGTCACTCCATGGAATCATCTGCCCAAGTCTTGGTTCCAGGCCCACCTTAGGGATTAGGGTGTGTGTGTGTGTGTGTGTGTGTGTGTGTGTGTGTGTGTGTATGTGTGTGTGTGTGTGTGTGTATGTGTGTGTGTGTGTGTGTGTGTGTGTGTGTGTGTGTGTGATAAAAAGTGTGGTTTTATGGTACAGACTGATGTATGTGCTTCAGTGAGAGTGTGTGAAAGTAGGTATATACGTTTTTGCATGCCTATGATTACATGTGTGTGTGCATTGTGTGTTAGTATGTGTTTCTGTGTGTATTGTCAACAGGCATGTGAAATGTATGTATATATGTATATATGCATATATGTGCACGTCTGTGTTTGTGTACACACTGTGTTAACTATGCTTGTGTATGCAAATGTCACATAAGGACATGTGTAGTGCTGGGGTTGGCGGCCTTGTCTCGGGGTGTCTGCCTGAGTATGTCTGTACATGTGAAGGGTGTTAAGTCTCAAGCGTGGTTTGGTATGCAGAACTAAACTACTGTCTCCATGAGGCAGAGCCATGTGGCAGGGTTTTCAGCTGAGGCTCGCAAATAATGTGCTGCTGATCAATACCTTCTGTCTAAACTGGACTGAGCCAGTTTCTGGTGGAAAATCGTGGTTCAGATTCCATAGGCTCCCTCTGAAAGGCCTCAGACATCTGCAGGCTCATCCCCGTGAGCCCGAGAAAACTGGCATGAGGATATAACTTCATTAACTTGGGCTTTCAGGTACGGGCCTAAGTTCTGCTATCTTGGAGCTCAAATCAATCAGCTAGAGCAAGGTCACTGCCACTTGGTGCTATCACAGACCCAAAGGCAACGGTTGCACTCAGAAGTTCCTCCAAAGAATTCAACCTCGTTTGCCTGCCGCCTGCCATCCTGACTGTTTTAAAAAGTTACATATGGGCTAAACATGAAATGACTCAGAAACACTCACCATGGCACTATGCATGCATAATAACTTTGATTTCATACAGCAACCCTTACCTATTTAGTCTGTGTTTCTCTACATTTTCTATACACTTTAAAAGTCTTGACCTAACAGATTATATGAGTTTGAACATTTTTACCTTTCTGAACAATGTCTTTTTCTCTCCCTGACCCCCCTTGAGTTTGATTCCCTGTCCATGACCTTCTGAGGGGCCTGGGCCGTCCTGTGATTCCTTAGCCTTTGAATAAGAGTTGAGTTGGGAGAGTGGCTGGCCCTCACATTGTAAATGCAGGCTTCTGGACACAGAGCTGGGACTGCACTTGACTTTCTGCACACCTGCTAGGTCACAAAGACTAACTTGTAATTCACAAAGACGCGGAGAACCTCAGGGAAGCTGTGCTGTGAGGGAGGCTGGGGCAGAGTTGGTGCGCTAGTGATTCCCTCCAGTGAAGTTCACCACATGTGGTGATGAAGAGAAGAAAACCCCAGGGTATCCAGGGAGGTAGAGATGGGGCCCCTGGAGTAATGTGACACACACACACACATACACACACACACACACACACACACACACACACACACACACACGCGGAACCTGTTGAATGGCATTCTTAGGACGCATGCACCTCACTGTGTGTGTGCCTTTATTTTAAAAGATTAAAACACCTATAGACTTCCATGATGGGAACCTGACCTGGAAATCAAAGGACAGATATAGATACAGGGTACAGGGATCGGAGGGGCCGATGTATGGAAACAGAAACGCTGACGACAAGATCCTGCTAGTCAGCACGAGTGTTCAGCATGGACATACTAAAAGATCATCTCCATCTTTCTGCGTGTATGACATTTTTTCATAGAAGATACTTCCTAAGTCTTGTTTGTCCATGCAACATGTAAGACTGGTTGTACCAGCCCACCAACCTTGGCAGCCCTTTCCCTTTTCCCCACAAACACCCAGTTTTCTCTTCACTGTAGCCTTGGTGTTAGGCGGTAGCTGACCCCAGCCCTGACGCCTAAGGTACTACCCAGCAGCATGGCATCTGCTTGCCTCCGATGGCCATCTTGATGAACACCTGTCACCAGTTAGTCCAGCAAGGCCACCCCTCAGCTCTGGCCTCTGGTACAGTACCTTCATGCTCATGACTCTTGCTGTCAGAAACCACATGTTAGTGGCTGGTAGAACCATATGTGGCTGGTAGAACCACATGTGGCTGGTAGAACCACATGTGGCTGGTAGAACCACATGTGGCTGGTAGAACCACATGTGGCTGGTAGAACCACATGTGGCTGGTAGAACCACATGTGGCTGGTAGAACCACATGTGGCTGGTTGGTAGAACCACATGTGGCTGGTTGGTAGAACCACATGTGGCTGGTTGGTAGAACCACATGTGGCTGGTTGGTAGAACCACATGTGGCTGGTTGGTAGAACCACATGTGGCTGGTAGAACCACATGTGGCTGGTAGAACCACATGTGGCTGGTTGGTAGAACCAGTCTCAGGATGGGGGAGAATACAAGATTCAAAACAAGAGCAAGTGGTTGCCACGGGGTCAAACCGCCCCTGAATCCTGACCCCCATGAATCTGTGTGCTTAGTCAGACCAATTATTAGGTGAGTCTCTATATAAGTTAGAGTTAGCAACAGCCCTTGCTAGGTACATGTTGAAATTACAGTTCCGTTTCGTGTAGTCTTGAAAACCTCACCTAGGGCTAATAGAGCACTAAATGGTACCTCGAGGGATGCCAGCCGTGCCTGTGATATAGGTTTCCGTGTTTATAGAATCTTCCTGGTGGCTCTCTATGGCTTCCACAGGCTACCATTTTCAGTTTTCTGTGGATGAGGCTGACTACCTTCAGGGCTACAGAGCCTTCACCAGAAATACAGTTTTAAAACACTGGGTCCTCTCATAGCTTACTTCTCTGCCACAGGAATGTTTGTACAGCGGTACGAGCATCGTTCTCTGTTCATCTCTAACACGGGAGGCAGGCAGTGACTTATTCCTGCATGTGAGGGAGCTGAGACCCTTGGCCTGTTCTGAGAGCTGAGCAGTGGAACTTTCCTGTTGTGAGTGTCCCTGAGCAACGCTGACTGTCTCGCCCGCAGAGAGCTATTTCTGGGAAAGCAGAAACAATCGATTCTCTAAAAACACCCAGGGTCCATCCGTGCTTCCCCTTTCAGAGAGAGAACAGAAGCTTCCTCTTGGTGTTCTTGTGGGAACCAAGGCAGGTGCAGGGATGGACAGCCCGTGTCTAACGAGGAGCCCTCCTGGTGGTGACGGGGGCAGCCAGTCTGCTGACGAATAATCTCCTGAGTCACTGCGTGAGCCCTCACTGCCCAGGACTCGGAGACAGTGATTAACACTGCAGTGGGCTCTTCCTTCCCATTGGAACTGGGGGTGGGGTGCAATTTATTCTTCAACAAATAGCAGGAAAAACAAGATAATATCAGGAGGGAGAGAGTCTGTAAGCCCCAAATCAAACATCTATAGCAAGTAGGATGTTACTCAAGTAACGATTCTAAGGCTGAAGGCATGCCCCATCAGTAAAGTGATCGATGCACTCGCAGGAGGCTCTGAATTCAGATCCCCACCTGAGTAGCTGAGCAAAGGAGACTATGACCATAATCCCATCAGTGAGGAAGCAGAGACCAGAGTATCCTTAGGGCTTGCTGGCCAGCCAGTCTAACGGAACCGGGTTCAGTGAAAGACCTTGTCTCAAGGTGGAGAGACAGTGAAGACATGTGATGTCGACCTCCGGCCTCCACACAATGTGCGTCCACTCACACATGTGCAAACACGGTGTGTGTTGGGGTGGGCGGAGTTCCCCAGCAAGCGATGCGGGGGCCCATTCGAAAGTTTGTTTAGAAGCTCAGGAGATTACACACATGCCGAGAGGCTACGATTCGGGAGTTAACGGGGCTTCCTGAACCAGCTCAGTTCTGGATCTCCAAAGGCCGATGGGCATTTGGAGGCCCATTCCCAATGTGGTCACGTGGTTCCATTGCATCTCCACTGTTCTTAGCGTATCTCTGTAGCCTATCCGATTTTAGAGGTAACTGTCACTGTCTTCAGGCAGATCTCTGCAGCAGCCACAGCGCAGAAGACAGGGAAGAGTCCATGCTAAATCTTTCGGTAACCACTAGGCTTCCCTAAAGAGTCTTGCCACCTGCCCTAATAAACTTGTGTGCCAGCCAGCACGGTGAGTTCTCGGAAACCTGCAGCCAGAGAAATGGCATGCAGGAACCGCAGATCCACTCCTTCTTCAACTGGGCAGGTGGCCCACATACGTCTGCCAGCGCTTTAGGGACGAACCTTCAATGCCTGGAGTCCCATACAGTCATTACCCTAGGAATGGAGCAGAGCCCTCTTCCAAACATACCATGGCTGGACGGCTCCCTCATCTCTCAGGTTTCAAACCAATAGTCTGCTTCACCCATGGACACCCACACTGCAGTATGCTCTCCTGTTCTGCATTTCCTCTGGGTTTGAGCCTCGTTTTTTTGCCCTGTTTCTTCTGTTTATCATGTATTGGGTTTTGTTTGCTTCGTGTATTCCACCCGATGTGACCCTCTCTCTCATCCTTTCTGGAGTTCGTCCAGGTTGAAATCAATTAGCAAGTTGACATTCACCCTGGTCAATCCCACCACAAGGTAGTCATTTCAGGCTCCCTGGTCCTTTGTACGGGTCTGGGGACAGATACTGCCACAGACTTCAGAAGCAGTGGCTTTTTTTGTCTGCGCCCCTGCTCACAGGAGGTCACAGAGATGCAGTGCAGCCTCGGGGACTGAGTCAGTCCCCTGATACCTCTCCCCACAGCTGCAGCAGAGGCAGCTACTGCAGATTCCCAGTAGTGTCCATGCCACATACCCTGTGTTGGGAGCTGCCATCTAAGAGCTAAGTATAACCTACCACACCCCCTGGCCACAGCTGTCAGGGAGTCTAGAGCTTTCCTCCCACTTCCGGGTCCATGGTTGAAAGAAGCCCTGTGTTTAGAGACCCTAACAGGCAGGTGGCAGCTGGCTGTCTCTGAGGTCCCCAAGCCTGCTCGTATGGAAACTGTCTGCCAGTTGCAGTGGCTGCTTGCTTGGCTGGTTGTGTGGAGGCAACAGAGGGAACTAAGAGATGCTCGATTTGCAAGGTGGTGAGCGCAGTGACCATGCAGAGGGGGCGCTCATTTGTCACGTCCAAATAAGCAGGTGTCACTCTTCCCAATGGAACCCTAAATCACAGGCTTTCTTCACATCTCTCTCCTGCCTGGTTCATGACAGCAGAGTGGGCCAGTGGAGTCTCTGTGAGGTTATGCCATCCACGGGAGAAGGAGGGCCAGCTCACAGAAGGTGGAGGGGACTCTTAGAGAGCAGTTCAAGAGACTCGGGTACAAGTGAAAGACTAGTGACACCGGGAGCCAGCACTAGAAGCTCACACGGCACCTGTGGGACCACCAAAAGGGTGACACTTCAGTAGCACAGACAACTGAACCTCCTAATGAACATCAGGGCCACCTGGCACAGGACATGTGTGTCCAAGGACTGTTACCACAGGAGAGCCTCAGACCTTGAGAACAGCTGCCAGGTCAGATAAGTAAGAGGACCAGGTGCAGTTTCCTTCTCAGTGCCATTGAGGGAGACTGGCCACCTGAGAGACACAGGCTGCTACCAAGCTGTTCTTGAAGTGGATGAAGACGCAGAAAGCCTGAGTCTAGCAGAGCTCTGCCGCTTCCCCAGCATGTTTTTAACATTCTGACATGGATCCCTCTGGCCATGAGCCACACACACCCTCAGAGCCCAAAGGCCTACTTTTGGCTCCAAAGATAAGGATCCTTTCAAGGCTCAGTGTTCTGATCTGAATCTAACCAAGGGTTTCCGCACCTGAGGAACATCTCTGTGGACATTAATATCTGTGGATGCTACCCTGAAGCTCCTGAGCGAAACTGTCCTTAGCTTACCCTTCATGCCTAAAGTTCTTCACAGTGAGTTCATTTAACAAGTGTTAACTGACCACCTGCTGTGGAAAGCCGAACTACAGCCAGCCTGGTATAAGTTTATCACCACGAATGGAGGCTGGCAGATGGCCTGACACCCAGGGTAAAGTGAGTATAGCTGAGCGAGGATGTAGGCAAGGGCTGGAGAAGAGAGGCTTCTCCGACAGTAGCCTTGGTGGGTTTTCAGACCCAGGAGCTGGAGGGAACCAAGGAAGAAATGCATGGGCAAAACGAAAAGGCCTATCACCTTGTAGAAGATGGCACAGAGCAGAGCAAACTGATTTTGATTAAATATCTAGTCCTAGGTTGACTAAAGTTCTAGAATCGGTATTAGATGCAAAAACTCACAACTGATGCAGAAGCAAGTGTCTGAGAAGTTCTCCACTACATGGGATATCTGCACCACATGGGATATCTGTGCCACATGGGATATCTGTGCCACACCTCCCCTCCCAACACTCAGAGGTCATCATGGATGGACCAGATGGGAAGACTGTAAGAGTCAGAGGTTGAATCAGAACAGAGCAAAACTGTGACTTCTGTGCTCAACAGGACCGCTGCAGTCACCAATCACCTCAGCTGTGGTTGTCAGCATAAGACCTGCGCAAGACCAAGCCAGCCAGCATTCCAGCGTGGAGCGGGACAGGACCCGTGAGCCCCTACCTCTAACTGAGAAGCTATCGACAGTACATGGGTTCTGGGGTAGAGAGAGCCAGTTTTCTCCAAGGATGTAGCCCCAGGTAGGTTAACCATGGTCCAGCCAGGGGTCCTATGTCCTTTAGTAAATGGACAGGACAAATTTCACCCTGACTGATCATTTTTTTAAAAAGGATATGAAGTTGGGAGAGGATGGGAGTAAACTCGAGAATGGTTAGGGAAGGAGTGGAGGATAAATGAGATAAAAAGAAACTGTAAACACGGATGAAATTCTCAAAGAATTAATAAAATATATGTTCTCACCTCTTTATTTATATATTCTGTATGCACATGGGTGTGCATGTGATCACACTTTATTTACATATCGTTTGTATTTGTGTGATGTGATCTTGGCATGTAGATTTATTTTGTTAGTTCTGTGCCTGATATGGACAAAGCAGGTTGAGGTGAAGAGAGTATGTGTGGACAGGTTGGGCCAAGACTTTGGAAATGGCTTCAGTAGAATGAAGTCTGGTGAGATGAGGGTCATGCTGGGATGGAAGATGTAAGTCTTGTCCAAGTCTAGAGTGTGGGATATATCGGGCTGGGTGGAGAGGTTGGGTGTGGCATGGGAGGGTCCCAAAGGCCATTTTCAGGAGGTGGTTCTCTTCTTCCACCGTGTCGCTCCTGGGATTGAATTCAGGTCGTCTGGTTTGTCAGCAAGTGATTTTTATACACTGTGATATCTTGCAAGCCCTGATATGGTATTTTTTAATGTTGAAACTGACATATGTATAAAAATAACAGAGAGAAGAAAGGCAGAGAGAGAGAGAGAGAGAGAGAGAGAGAGAGAGAGAGAGAAATATATTTTGTTTTCTCCTAAAACTAAGGAGTAAGAGGAAACCCAGAAAGTTCATGTCCCCAGAGCTGAGAAAGTAACCGAGAGGCAGAGGAGAATCAGGTGATGCCTCACTATGAACCCAGAAACCCAGATCCCTGAAGCCCTTGACGGGGTGAGATGCATTCAAACTGAGAAGATGGTCATGACTATCCGGTGACTAGGCTGCTCCCCAGTCCCGTAGCCTGCAATCTGTGCCTCTAAGAGGCTTGTGTCTCTACAAGCACCATGATACAACCTCTAAGACTGCCAACAGGCAGTCCAGCCAAGTTGGAGTAGCCTAAGCACAGACAACAGTCCCAGTCTCTTGTCTGTCTATCCAGAAGCTAGGATAGGCATTCAAGCAGATACAAGTTTGTCAAGGAAGCTGGCCAGTCTAAACGGAGTCCTGAAATGCAGACAATACCTGAACAGAGGAAACACAAATACAACCATATGTGGAAAGCATGAGCTTGAGGTGACTGAATGAAGCAGATGTGTGGAAAGAAGCCTTAGCCTTGTTGGCACCAGATATGCACCATGGCCATGACATAGGGAGAAAACACTTCAGAACACACAAAACAAACACAAGAAGCCCCTGGTGACCCGGGAAAGTCACAAGAGCTGGCACGTGGAGAAAGTACAGGTAAAAGAGCAATAGGAGAGAAGTCACACAGGAGGGGCCAGAGATGGTCCAGATGCTCATCCCAGGAAAGGCCAGAGATGGAAAAGGACACCACGAACCAAGAAGTGAAGAGAAATCTCATGGAACTGAAAGATTCCTCCTAGGGCCCACAGCAAACAAAGACCACACACACAGTCTTCTTAGTCCTACACCTCATTAGAAAGATAGAAACCTGAAGGTATCCAGGGACTCACAATGGCTTCTGACATCTTCAGGTCATCCCAGGAAGCTAGCAGACGGTATGATCTCACATCCCAGACACATCCACCTAATAACGGGAGCTAGGATTGATTGCACCAAAAACCCAAGATAATGCTTACCATCTGTTATGTCAGCAAAACAACAAAGAATTTCAAATCCAGTGCTATGGCTGTGTAAGGACATGTTTTGTAGGGAATATCCAAACCATCTATCTGGCTTGCCGTAGGGTAGGACAGTCCACATGGCCACAACTCTAGGAGAAAACCATGGTAAAAGAGGCCTGGGCCACACCCAGAGAGCCCAAGATGCTGCATCATAGACATGAGGTAGGTGCATTATAAAGCTGACATACTGGAAGCCAAACTGTGAGGTGTGTCCATGAGTCAAGGCTCTGGGGATGGAGTGTTGGAATTTGAGGCATGGGGAGTCAAGGAGTGACAGGGAGGGGGATCCTTAGAGAGATAAAGCTGTCAGGACATATACAACAAGACTGGAGGGCTTTGTACCTTGGGGATCATTAGCATCAGTGGTTGGTTTATTTTTATTCGTTTTTTTATTAAGAGTCTCTCTGTACTGCTCAAGCTGGTCTTGAACTTAAAACGCTCCTATCTCAGCCTCTGAAGTAGCTGAGAACACAGCACTTGGCTTTGTGGCCAATGATTAGAGACCCCAAATGCTAAAAAAACAAAACAGCGTAGAGACTCTGGGAGAATGTCCTAAAGAATGAGAATCTAGGCTGCAGCTTGCCGAATGTTCCATAATAAAAACTAGTCACAACACCCACCATGGCCCTTATGAGGGCCTGTCCCAGCAGAGGGTGTGGGCCCAAGATAAGGTGTGTCCCTAGAGCATCGAAGGCACTGGCGGTGCCCAGTACAGACAGCTACAAGTTGTTTCTGATGCCAGTTGCCTTTGTGGAAACGGTGGTTGTCTCCGTTGTTTTCTCACATAGCTACATTTATCACATAGCATATAACATATAGCAATGGGAGGTGCTGCCTAACTTGTGGAAATTTAGCCTTGGTTTCAAGTCCCGCTCAGCCCCCGACTTGGTTTAGAAAATGCACCAAGTGGATTTTGTGAGCTCTGCGAGCGCCTCCTTCTTTTTTTTTTTTTTTTTTTTTTTTTTTTTTTTTCCATTTTTTATTAGGTATTTAGCTCATTTACATTTCCAATGCTATACCAAAAGTCCCCCTTACCCACCCACCCCCACTCCCCTACCCACCCACTCCCCCCCTTTGGCCCTAGCGTTCCCCTGTACCGGGGCACACAAAGTCTGCGTGTCCAATGGGCCTCTCTTTCCAGTGATGGCCGACTAGGCCATCTTTTGATACATATGCAGCTAGAGTCAAGAGCTCAGGGGTACTGGTTAGTTCATAATGTTGTTCCACCTATAGGGTTGAAGATCCCTTTAGCTCCTTGGGTACTTTCTCTAGCTCCTCCATTGGGAGCCCTGTGATCCATCCATTAGCTGACTGTGAGCATCCACTTCTGTGTTTGCTAGGCCCCGGCATAGTCTCACAAGAGACAGCTACATCTGGGTCCTTTCGATAAAATCTTGCTAGTATATGCAATGGTGTCAGCGTTTGGATGCTGATTATGGGGTGGATCCCTGGATATGGCAGTCTCTACATGGTCCATCCTTTCATCTCGGCTCCAAACTTTGTTTCTGTAACTCCTTCCATGGGTGTTTTGTTCCCACTTCTAAGGAGGGGCATAGTGTCCACACTTCAGTCTTCATTTTTCTTGAGTTTCATGTGTTTAGGAAATTGTATCTTATATCGTGGGTGTAGTGGCTATTCCTGGTTGTCAACTTGACAATATTTGGAATGAACTACAATCCGGAATTGGAAGGCTCACCAGTGACCCTTATCTGGAGGCTTGGAGATCCTTATCTGGATCTTGGTTTGAAGATCTTGAGCCATAGTGGCTATGGATTCCAGAAGATTGAATCTCCGAGTTAAGGAACACACCTTTAATCTGGGCTATGCCTTTCATCTGGGATTAAAGGTGTGGTGGAACACACCTTTAATCTGGGCTACACCTTTTGCTGGAGACAATATAAGGACATTGGAAGAAGGGAGTCTAGCTCTTGCTCCTGCTCCTTCGCCTGCTTGCTGCGTGAGACTGAGTAACTGCTAGATCCTTGGACTTCCATTCACAGCTGTGACTGAACGATTGTTGGGAATTGAGCTGCCGACTGTAAGTCATCAATAAATTCCTTTATTATCTAGAGACTATCCATAAGTTCTGTGACTCTAGAGAACCCTGACTAATACAGAAGTTGGTACCAGGAGTGGTTCTAGAGTAACAGAAGTACAAGGATGAATCTTTTAAAATTCTGGAATTGGCTTGTTGATCCACCAGCACTTTCAACTATTGAAACCTCTCCAGATTCTCTCCCTCCTGGGAGCTCAGAGAATTTTGAAGACCCATGGTTGAAACTATATTCCGAACTTAAAGAAGCTAATGCCCTTGATTTTCTTAATGAATTAGGTGATTCAGTGCACAAAGCTTTCTACAAGATGGGGAAAAAATCGAAAAATGATTTTACTGGCTGGCTGCTCTTAGTATCTGTGGAAAAAATGATGAATGAAAGGAAGGAGTTGTGTGATAAAATCGAAAGGCTCCAGACACAAGTAAACGATCTAAAAGTTGCTAAGTGTGTCCTTGAGGAGAATCTTCTCTCTTGTAGCAATAGAGCTCAAGTTGCAGAAAATCAAACAGAAACTCTCATTGTAAGGTTGGCTGAACTACAGCGAAAATTCAAGTCTCAGCCTCAGAGTGTGTCGACAGTTAAAGTAAGGGCTCTAATTGGCAAAGAATGGGATCCTACAACATGGGATGGGGATGTGTGGGAAGACCATGTTGAAGCTGAGAATTTTGAATCCTCAGATTCTCAAGGGTTTGCCCCACCTGAGGAAGTAGTACCCTCAGCCCCACCTCTTGAAATAATGCCTTCCCCACATGAGGAAATTAATTTTGCAGAGTCTGCTCACGGCCCACCAATAGTTTCTTCTAGACCTGTAACCAGACTCAAAGCAAAACAGGCTCCTAGAGGGGAGGTAGAAAGTATAGTCCATGAGGAAATTCGCTACACTACTAAGGAGCTTAATGAGTTTGCTAATTCATTCAAGCAGAAACCTGGTGAATATGTGTGGGAATGGATTTTAAGGGTGTGGGATAAGGGTGGAAGGAACATAAAACTAGAGCAGGCTGAGTTTATTGACATGGGTCCTCTGAGTAGAGATTCTAGGTTTAATACGGAAGCTCGCATAGTTAAAAAAGGTGTCAAAAGTTTGTTTGAATGGTTGGCTGAGGTGTTTATCAAAAGATGGCCTACTGGAAATGACTTGGAGATGCCTGATATTCCGTGGCTTAGTGTTGATGAAGGGATTTTAAGACTTAGGGAAATTGCAATGCTAGAGTGGATATATTGTGTAAAGCATAATTGTCCACAATGGGAAGGTCCAGAAGATATGCCTTTCACCAGCTCTATAAGACGCAAATTGGTGAGAGGGGCACCAGCACATTTGAAGGGTTTTGTTCTTTCCCTTTTCCTTGTGCCAGATCTTAGCATTGGAGATGCTTCTGCTCAATTAGATGAATTAAATTCACTGGGTTTAGTTGGATCCCGAGGTAACAAGGG
The DNA here is from genome assembly GCF_000001635.26 of Mus musculus. NCBI lineage: Eukaryota > Metazoa > Chordata > Mammalia > Rodentia > Muridae > Mus > Mus musculus. Next base: position 80,516,022 of record NC_000084.6, on the reverse strand, counting down.
CCAGGTGGCAGCATTGAATCGCCGGAGACAAGGTGATCCTAGTTATTATAATGGACAGCGTAGACAAAAGAATGTTTATAATAACATACCCAGTAATGGTCAGCACAGGAGAGGTGAAATTTATAATGGCATGACTCGCTTGGACCTTTGGTACTGGCTAATCAATCATGGTGTTTCCAGGAATGAAATACATAGGAAGCCTACTGCATATTTGTTTGATCTGTATAAGCAGAAAAATTCTCAAACAAATGAAAGAAAGGCTACATTAGATCGTGGTAAACAGCAATCTCGGCCAGTGAATCAATTTCCAGACTTGAGACAGTTTGCAGATCCGGAACCCCTTGAATGAAGGGGTGGCCAGGTTCCTCTGAGGAAGGATCTTGATAAGACACTCAAAGGTTTTGCTGTTACCCTTTCTCCAGTTCTTCCCCAGAGGGACCTACGGCCTTTTACAAGGGTAACTGTACACTGGGGAAAAGGAAATAATCAGACTTTTCGGGGTCTGCTGGATACTGGTTCTGAGTTGACACTGATCCCAGGGGATCCCAAGAAACATTGTGGCCCTCCAGTTAAAGTAGGGGCTTATGGAGGGCAGGTGATTAATGGAGTTTTGACTGATGTCCGACTCACAGTAGGTCCAGTAGGTCCCCGGACACATCCTGTGGTGATTTCCCCAGTTCCAGAATGTATAATTGGGATAGATATACTCAGAAATTGGCAGAATTCTCATATTGGTTCCCTGAACTGTAGAGTGAGGGCTATTATGGTTGGAAAGGCCAAATGGAAGCCTTTAGAGTTGCCTTTGCCAAAGAAAATAGTGAATCAAAAACAGTATCCTATTCCTGGAGGCATTGCAGAAATTACTGCCACTATCAAGGACTTGAAAGACGCAGGGGTGGTGGTTCCCACCACATCTCCGTTTAACTCTCCTATCTGGCCAGTGCAGAAAACAGATGGATCATGGAGAATGACAGTTGATTATCGAAAACTAAATCAGGTAGTAACTCCAATTGCAGCTGCTGTACCAGATGTAGTTTCGTTACTTGAGCAAATTAACACATCTCCTGGCACCTGGTATGCGGCTATTGATCTGGCAAATGCCTTCTTCTCAGTACCTGTCCATAAGGACCACCAGAAGCAATTTGCTTTCAGTTGGCAAGGCCAACAGTATACCTTCACAGTTTTGCCTCAAGGATATATTAACTCTCCTGCCCTGTGTCATAATTTAGTTAGAAGGGATCTTGATCGTTTGGATCTTCCACAAAATATCACATTGGTGCACTATATTGATGACATTATGCTGATTGGACCAAGTGAGCAGGAAGTAGCAACCACTTTGGACTCATTGGTAACACATATGCGTATCAGAGGATGGGAAATAAATCCAACCAAAATTCAAGGACCATCTACCTCAGTGAAATTCTTAGGAGTCCAGTGGTGTGGGGCGTGCAGAGATATTCCTTCTAAGGTGAAAGATAAGTTATTGCACCTGGCCCCTCCTACAACCAAGAAAGAAGCACAACGTTTAGTGGGCCTATTTGGATTCTGGAGACAACACATCCCTCACTTGGGTGTGTTACTTAGGCCTATTTACCAAGTGACTCGGAAAGCTGCTAGCTTTGTGTGGGGCCTGGAACAGGAGAAGGCCCTTCAACAGGTCCAGGCTGCTGTGCAGGCTGCTCTACCACTTGGACCATATGACCCAGCAGACCCGATGGTACTTGAGGTATCTGTGGCTGATAGAGATGCTGTTTGGAGCCTCTGGCAGGCCCCTGTAGGTGAATCACAGAGAAGGCCTTTGGGATTTTGGAGCAAAGCTCTACCATCATCTGCAGACAACTATTCTCCCTTTGAAAAACAGCTCTTGGCCTGCTATTGGGCCTTAGTGGAAACTGAACGTCTGACAATAGGACACCAAGTCACTATGCGACCTGAACTACCCATCATGAGCTGGGTACTATCAGACCCTGCAAGTCATAAAGTGGGACGTGCACAGCAGCAGTCTATTATCAAATGGAAGTGGTATATACGTGATCGGGCCAGAGCAGGTCCTGAAGGCACAAGCAAGTTACATGAAGAAGTTGCTCAAATGCCTATGGTTTCCACTCCTGTTACAATGCCATCTGCTGCCAAGCATGCACCTATAGCCTCATGGGGTGTTCCCTATGATCAACTGACCGAAGAGGAGAAGACTAGAGCCTGGTTTACTGATGGCTCTGCACGTTATGCAGGCACCACCCAGAAGTGGACAGCTGCAGCATTACAACCCCTTTCTGGGACAACCTTGAAAGACACAGGTGAAGGGAAATCTTCACAGTGGGCAGAACTTCGGGCAGTACACATGGTATTACAGTTTGTTTGCAAGAAGAAATGGCCAGATGTACGATTATACACTGACTCATGGGCTGTAGCCAATGGATTGGCTGGATGGTCAGGGACTTGGAAAGATCACAATTGGAAAATTGGTGAGAAAGACATCTGGGGAAGAAGTATGTGGATAGATCTCTCCAAATGGGCAAAGGATGTGAAGATATTTGTGTCCCATGTAAATGCTCACCAAAAGGTGACTTCAGCTGAGGAGGAGTTCAATAATCAAGTGGATAAGATGACCCGTTCTGTGGACAATCAGCCTCTCTCCCCAGCCATCCCTGTCATTGCTCAATGGGCACATGAACAAAGTGGCCATGGTGGTCGAGATGGAGGTTATGCTTGGGCTCAGCAACATGGGCTTCCACTCACCAAGGCTGACCTGGCTACAGCTGCTGCTGATTGCCAGATCTGCCAACAGCAGAAACCAACACTGAGCCCCAGATATGGCACCATTCCTCGAGGTGACCAGCCAGCAACCTGGTGGCAGGTTGACTACATTGGACCACTTCCTTCGTGGAAAGGACAGCGTTTTGTTCTTACTGGAGTAGATACTTATTCTGGTTATGGATTTGCCTTTCCTGCACGTAATGCCTCTGCTAAAACCACCATTCACGGACTGACAGAATGCCTCATCTATCGTCATGGTATTCCACACAGTATTGCTTCTGACCAAGGAACTCATTTCACAGCCAGAGAAGTACGACAGTGGGCTCACGATCATGGAATTCACTGGTCTTACCACATTCCCCATCATCCTGAAGCAGCTGGGCTGATAGAAAGATGGAATGGCCTTTTGAAGACGCAGTTACAGCGCCAATTAGGTGGTAACAGCTTGGAAGGCTGGGGCAGAGTTCTTCAGAAGGCAGTATATGCTTTGAATCAGCGCTCGATATATGGTACAGTTTCACCCATAGCCAGGATTCATGGGTCCAGGAATCAAGGGGTGGAAAACGGAATAGTTCCACTTACTATCACTCCTAGTGACCCTCTAGGAAAATTTTTGCTTCCTGTCCCCATAACTCTAGGTTCTGCTGGCTTAGAAGTTTTGGCTCCAGAGAGGGGAGTGCTCCTACCAGGAGCTACAACAAACATTTCATTGAACTGGAAGCTCAGACTTCCCCCTGGTCATTTTGGGCTTCTAATGCCCTTAAACCAACAGGCTAAAAAAGGAATAACAGTGTTAGGAGGGGTGATAGATCCAGATTACCATGGGGAAATTGGATTACCTCTTCACAATGATGGTAAGCAAGATTATGTCTGGAGTGCAGGAGATCCCTTAGGGCGTCTCTTAGTACTACCATGTCCTGTGATTAAAGTCAATGGGAAACTACAACAGCCTAATCCAAGCAGGATGACAAAGGACGCAGACCCATCAGGAATGAAGGTATGGGTCAATCCTCCAGGAAAAGAGCCAAGACCTGCTGAGGTGCTGGCTGAAGGTGAAGGAAATACAGAATGGGTAGTAGAGGAAGGTAGTTATAAATACCAATTAAGGCCACGTAACCAGTTGCAGAAACGAGGATTATAAAGTAATATGAATGCCCATTGTAAATTTACTAATGCGTTTGCGATTGTACGAGGGATAGTTATATCATGTTAGGCGTATTTACAACCTTGTTATTGTTTCATGTGAACATGAGATATTATTTGTGTCAAGTTGACAAGGGGTGGATTGTAGTGGCTATTCCTGGTTGTCAACTTGACAATATTTGGAATGAACTACAATCCGGAATTGGAAGGCTCACCAGTGACCCTTATCTGGAGGCTTGGAGATCCTTATCTGGATCTTGGTTTGAAGATCTTGAGCCATAGTGGCTATGGATTCCAGAAGATTGAATCTCCGAGTTAAGGAACACACCTTTAATCTGGGCTATGCCTTTCATCTGGGATTAAAGGTGTGGTGGAACACACCTTTAATCTGGGCTACACCTTTTGCTGGAGACAATATAAGGACATTGGAAGAAGGGAGTCTAGCTCTTGCTCCTGCTCCTTCGCCTGCTTGCTGCGTGAGACTGAGTAACTGCTAGATCCTTGGACTTCCATTCACAGCTGTGACTGAACGATTGTTGGGAATTGAGCTGCCGACTGTAAGTCATCAATAAATTCCTTTATTATCTAGAGACTATCCATAAGTTCTGTGACTCTAGAGAACCCTGACTAATACAGTGGGTATCCTAGGTTTTGGGCTAGTATCCACTTATCAGTGAGTACATATTGTGTGAGTTCCTTTGTGATTGTGTTACCTCACTCAGGATGATGCTCTCCAGGTCCATCCATTTGGCTAGGAATTTCATAAATTCATTCTTTTTAATAGCTGAGTAGTACTCCATTGTGTAGATGTACCACATTTTCTGTATCCATTCCTCTGTTGAGGGGCATCTGGGTTCTTTCCAGTTTCTGGCTATTATAAATAAGGCTGCTATGAACATAGTGGAGCATGTGTCCTTCTTACCAGTTGGGGCTTCTTCTGGATATATGCCCAGGAGAGGTATTGCTGGATCCTCCGGTAGTACTATGTCCAATTTTCTGAGGAACCGCCAGACTGATTTCCAGAGTGGTTGTACAAGCCTGCAATCCCACCAACAATGGAGGAGTGTTCCTCTTTCTCCACATCCTCGCCAGCATCTGCTGTCACCTGAATTTTTGATCTTAGCCATTCTCACTGGTGTGAGGTGGAATCTCAGGGTTGTTTTGATTTGCATTTCCCTGATGATTAAGGATGTTGAACATTTTTTCAGGTGCTTCTCTGCCATTCGGTATTCCTCAGGTGAGAATTCTTTGTTCAGTTCTGAGCCCCATTTTTTAAGGGGGTTATTTGATTTTCTGAGGTCCACCTTCTTGAGTTCTTTATATATGTTGGATATTAGTCCCCTATCTGATTTAGGATAGGTAAAGATCCTTTCCCAGTCTGTTGGTGGTCTTTTTGTCTTATAGACAGTGTCTTTTGCCTTGCAGAAACTTTGGAGTTTCATTAGGTCCCATTTGTCAATTCTCGATCTTACAGCACAAGCCATTGCTGTTCTGTTCAGGAATTTTTCCCCTGTGCCCATATCTTCAAGGCTTTTCCCCACTTTCTCCTCTATAAGTTTCAGTGTCTCTGGTTTTATGTGAAGTTCCTTGATCCACTTAGATTTGACCTTAGTACAAGGAGATAAGTATGGATCGATTCGCATTCTTCTACATGATAACAACCAGTTGTGCCAGCACCAATTGTTGAAAATGCTGTCTTTCTTCCACTGGATGGTTTTGGCTCCCTTGTCGAAGATCAAGTGACCATAGGTGTGTGGGTTCATTTCTGGGTCTTCAATTCTATTCCATTGGTCCACTTGTCTGTCTCTATACCAGTACCATGCAGTTTTTATCACAATTGCTCTGTAGTAAAGCTTTAGGTCAGGCATGGTGATTCCACCAGAGGTTCTTTTATCCTTGAGAAGAGTTTTTGCTATCCTAGGTTTTTTGTTATTCCAGATGAATTTGCAAATTGCTCCTTCTAATTCGTTGAAGAATTGAGTTGGAATTTTAATGGGGATTGCATTGAATCTGTAGATTGCTTTTGGCAAGATAGCCATTTTTACAATGTTGGTCCTGCCAATCCATGAGCATGGGAGATCTTTCCATCTTCTGAGATCTTCTTTAATTTCTTTCTTCAGGGACTTGAAGTTTTTATCATACAGATCTTTCACTTCCTTCGTTAGAGTCACGCCGAGATATTTTATATTATTTGTGGCTATTGAGAAGGGTGTTGTTTCCCTAATTTCTTTCTCAGCCTGTTTATTCTTTGTGTAGAGAAAGGCCATTGACTTGTTTGAGTTAATTTTATATCCAGCTACTTCACCGAAGCTGTTTATCAGGTTTAGGAGTTCTCTGTTGGAATTTTTAGGGTCACTTATATATACTATCATATCATCTGCAAAAAGTGATATTTTGACTTCCTCTTTTCCAATTTGTATCCCCTTGATCTCCTTTTGTTGTCGAATTGCTCTGGCTAATACTTCAAGTACTATGTTGAAAAGGTAGGGAGAAAGTGGGCAGCCTTGTCTAGTCCCTGATTTTAGTGGGATTGCTTCCAGCTTCTCTCCATTTACTTTGATGTTGGCTACTGGTTTGCTGTAGATTGCTTTTATCATGTTTAGGTATTGGCCTTGAATTCCTGATCTTTCCAGAACTTTTATCATGAATGGGTGTTGGATCTTGTCAAATGCTTTTTCTGCATCTAACGAGATGATCATGTGGTTTTTGTCTTTGAGTTTGTTTATATAATGGATTACATTGATGGATTTTCGTATATTAAACCATCCCTGCATCCCTGGAATAAAACCTACTTGGTCAGGATGGATGATTGCTTTAATGTGTTCTTGGATTCGGTTAGCGAGAATTTTATTAAGGATTTTTGCATCGATGTTCATAAGAGAAATTGGTCTGAAGTTCTCTATCTTTGTTGGATCTTTCTGTGGTTTAGGTATCAGAGTAATAGTGGCTTCATAAAATGAGTTGGGTAGAATACCTTCTACTTCTATCTTGTGAAAAAGTTTGTGCAGAACTGGAGTTAGATCTTCTTTGAAGGTCTGATAGAACTCTGCACTAAACCCGTCTGGTCCTGGGCTTTTTTTGGCTGGGAGACTATTAATAACTGCTTCTATTTCTTTAGGGGATATGGGACTGTTTAGAAGGTCAACTTGATCCTGATTCAACTTTGGTACCTGGTATCTGTCCAGAAATTTGTCCATTTCGTCCAGGTTTTCCAGTTTTGTTGAGTATAGCCTTTTGTAGAAGGATCTGATGGTGTTTTGGATTTCTTCAGGATCTGTTGTTATGTCTCCCTTTTCATTTCTGATTTTGTTAATTAGGATTTTGTCCCTGTGCCCTTTAGTGAGTGTAGCTAAGGGTTTATCTATCTTGTTGATTTTCTCAAAGAACCAACTCCTCGTTTGGTTAATTCTTTGAATAGTTCTTCTTGTTTCCACTTGGTTGATTTCACCCCTGAGTTTGATTATTTCCTGCCGTCTACTCCTCTTGGGTGAATTTGCTTCCTTTTTTTCTAGAGCTTTTAGATGTGTTGTCAAGCTGCTAGTATGTGCTCTCTCCCGTTTCTTCATGGAGGCACTCAGAGCTATGAGTTTCCCTCTTAGAAATGCTTTCATTGTGTCCCAAAGGTTTGGGTACGTTGTGGCTTCATTTTCATTAAACTCTAAAAAGTCTTTAATTTCTTTCTTTATTCCTTCCTTGACCAAGGTATCATTGAGAAGAGTGTTGTTCAGTTTCCATGTGAATGTTGGCTTTCTGTTATTTATTTTGTTATTGAAGATCAGCCTTAGTGCATGGTGATCTGATAGGATACATGGGACAATTTCAATATTTTTGAATCTGTTGAGGCCTGATTTGTGACCTATTATGTGGTCAATTTTGGAGAAGGTACCATGAGGTGCTGAGAAGAAGGTATATCCTTTTGTTTTAGGATAAAATGTTCTGTAGATATCTGTCAGATCCATTTGTTTCATCACTTCTGTTAGTTTCAGTGTGTCCCTGTTTAGTTTCTGTTTCCACGATCTGTCCATTGGTGAAAGTGGTGTGTTGAAGTCTCCCACTATTATTGTGTGAGGCGCAATGTGTGCTTTGAGCTTTACTAAAGTTTCTTTAGTGAATGTGGCTGCTCTTGTATTTGGAGCATAGATATTCAGAATTGAGAGTTCCTCTTGGAGGATTTTACCTTTGATGAGAATGAAGTGTCCCTCCTTGTCTTTTTTGATGACTTTGGGTTGGAAGTCAATCTTATCAGATATTAGGATGGCTACTCCTGCTTGTTTCTTCATACCATTTGCTTGGAAAATTGTTTTCCAGCCTTTCATTCTGAGGTAGTGTCTATCTTTTTCTCTGAGATGAGTTTCCTGTAAGCAGCAAAATGTTGGGTCTTGTTTGTGTAGCCAGTTTGTTAGTCTATGTCTTTTTATTGGCGAGTTGAGACCATTGATGTTAAGAGATATTAAGGAAAAGTAATTGTTGCTTCCTGTTATTTTAGTTGTTAAAGGTGGCATTCTGTTCTTGTGGCTGTCTTCTTTTAGGTTTGTTGAGGGATTACCTTCTTGTTTTTTCTAGGGCGTTGTTCCCGTTCTTGTATTGGTTTTTTTCTGCTATTATCCTTTGAAGGGCTGGATTCGTGGAGAGATAATGCGTGAATTTGGTTTTGTCGTGGAATACTTTGGTTTCTCCCTCTATGATAATTGAGAGTTTGGCTGGGTATAGTAGCCTGGGCTGCAGTTTGTGTTCTCTTAGTGTCTGTATAACATCTGTCCAGGCTCTTCTGGCTTTCATAGTCTCTGGTGAAAAATCTGGTGTAATTCTGATAGGCTTGCCTTTATATGTTACTTGACCTTTTTCCCTTACTGCTTTTAGTATTCTATCTTTATTTAGTGCATTTGATGTTCTGATTATTATGTGTCGGGAGGAATTTCTTTTCTGGTCCAGTCTATTTGGAGTTCTGTAGGCTTCTTGTATGTTCATATGCATCTCATTCTTTAGATTTGGGAAGTTTTCTTCAATAATTTTGTTGAAGATGTTTGCTGGACCTTTGAGTTGAAAATCTTCATTCTCATCCACTCCTATTATCCGTACGTTTGGTCTTCTTATTGTGTCCTGGATTTCCTGGATATTTTGAGTTAGGATCTTTTTGCATTTTCCATTTTCTTTGATTGTTGTGCCGATGTTCTCTATGGAATCTTCTGCACCTGAGATTCTCTCTTCCATCTCTTGTATTCTGTTGCTGATGCTCAAATCTATGGTTCCAGATTTCTTTCCTAGGGTTTCTATCTCTAGTGTTGCCTCGCTTTGAGTTTTCTTTATTGTGTCTACTTCCCTTTTTAGGTCTAGTATGGTTTTGTTCATTTCCATCACCTGTTTGTATGTTTTTTCCTCTTTTTCTGTAAGGACTTCTACCTGTTTGATTGTGTTTTCCTGTTTTTCTTTAAGGACTTGTAACTCTTTAGCAGTGTTCTCCTGTATTTCTTTAAGTGATTTATTAAAGTCCTTCTTGATGTCCTCTACCATCATCATGAGATATGCTTTTAAATCTAGGTCTAGGTTCTCAGGTGTGTTGGGGTTCCCTGGACTGGGCGAAGTGGGTGTGCTGGGTTCTGGTGATGGTGAGTGGTCTTGGTTCCTGTTAGTAAGATTCCTCCGTTTACCTTTCGCCATCTGGTAATCTCTGGAGTTAGTAGTTATAGTTGACTCTGTTTAGAGATTGTTCTTCTGGTGATTCTGTTACCGTCTATCAGCAGACCTGGGAGACAGATTCTCTCCTCTGAGTTTCAGTGCTCAGAGCACTCTCTGCTGGCAAGCTCTCTTACAGGGAAGGTGCGCAGATATCTTGTATTTGGGCCTCCTCCTGGCCGAAGAAGAAGGCCCAAAACAGGACCTTTCTCAGACACTGTGTTGCTTTGGCAGTTCCCAGGTGGTACAGACTCTCACCTAAGCAGACTAAATTCCTAAGTTCCTTGGAGTCCCGGGACCAAGATGGCGACCGCTGCTGCTGTGGCTTAGGCCGCCTCCCCAGCCGGGTGGGCACCTGTCCTCTGGTCCGGAAGGTGGCCGGCTGTCCCCGGCCCACACAGGGTGCTGCCTCAGCGCCTCTGTGCTTCTGCCTGTTCCAGAAGCTGTCAGGTTCTCTGGCGCACCCTCTCACCTGTTCAGACTAATTTCCTAAGTTCGGCGGGTCCCGGACCAAGATGGTGACCGCTGCTGCTGTGGCTTAGGTCGCCTCCCCAGCCGGGCGGGCACCTGTCCTCTGGTCCGGAAGGTGGCCGGCTGTCCCCGGCCCACACAGGGTGCTGCCTCAGCGCCTCTGTGCTTCTGCCTGTTCCAGAAGCTGTCAGGTTCTCTGGCGCACCCTCTCACCTGTTCAGACTAATTTCCTAAGTTCGGCGGGTCCTGGACCAAAGAGCGCCTCCTTCTAAAGCCACCTCCTTATCACCAAAGGGTTTTAAGGAGGAATCCCAAGAGGTCTGCATGTAAAACCAGAAGGCTATCCACCAATGGTATTTGTGAGCAGGAAGATCCTTTCTTGAGGCTCTTCAGTGTGGAACAAGCAGGATTCCTTGGCTCTATTGTACCCACAGCATCAGCACCATCTAAGCTGAAGCTCAGGTCTGGCACACACCCAAATCGCAGAACATTCATTGAGCAGTACCTCAGCGTCCCAGTGTAAGGTGTGAGGGCAGGCGCTGTAAGCCAACGGGAAATAGAGGAAGTTGTAGAAAGAGAGACAGTGTGGCTCAGCCTGTGGAGCTGAGTCAGAGACTCGGACTCCCTGCTCTACCTGTGGTTCACCCTTCACTTGGGAAAACTGGGAACTGTGTCAAGATGCAGTTGGTGTCTGCTTGCTGTTTGTGACACCTTGGGGGTGATTTTCACCCAGTAAACTCACTGGGTCTGAGAACAGTCAGTCACATGCAATGGATGGGTGCAGTGTGTGTGCGCGCGTGTACATGCCTGCAAGTGCATGTGAACTATTGTGCACGCGTGCTATGAGCAGCAAGCTCAGGGCATCAGAGCACCAGTTCCAGACCCAGGCCGTTCTGCGAGCAAACTTCCCTTTATAAGCCATGGGTAAAGCCTCTGGTTATGACCTTTCTCATCAGAGAACACTAAGTTCAGATCATTGGAAAAGAAGAAAGGTTTCCTTAAGTGTCTGTGACCTTAAAAACTAAACACAAAATCAAGAATCCTATTTTCTTAATAGGATGACCTGGAATGAGTTGAGTACAAACCACATCCCCTCATGGGTGCCCTACATGCTATGGGAAGCCCATGTTATCAGTTCTTGAAGGGGCTGGTGTCTACAGGGCATCGGATGCGGCATGCTGACCACTGGTCTGGTCTGATGGCTGTGGTGAGCGGGAGATGTGAGGCCTTTTGCCTCCCATCAGGCACGCTCCTTCGCTCTCAGGAAATGCTGCAGTGGCCAATGACTATTTTCACCCAAGATCTGACCCATTGAGAATCAAGGTCACTTAAAACATGTACCATTGTGGCTTTGGTGGTGGAAAGGCACCCAGCTGAAGACTGCATAGCCATAAGCCTCTCATGCTCGTTCCCACTAAATCACTTTTTCCTCTCCTTAGAAAAAAAATAGGGCAGGGACATTATCCAACCTCCGGAAAGCACGCGAAAAATAGAAGAAAGAAAAACTGGGTGTTATCCATGGAAATGTGGCTAATGTTGGCACTTTATATATGCCCTTCTGATTGTGTGAGCGTGATAATGATGATGATGTGTGTGTATGAGTGTGAATGTGTGTATGGTGAAGTCAGATCAGCCAGGGTCTGAAGAGACTTGGGTGAGACGGCTTCTCTCAAAATACTGGACTCCTGAGCATCACAAAGAGGAATAAGGGAACCTGTCTGTGAGATCCATGTAGATCCTACACACAGGTGCCTGCAACAGGGCCCAGCGCCTGGCAAGTGTTTAACAGTTGATTGTAGAGCCACTGTACACACCATATGGACGCTGGGTGTGCCCTTTTCACACAGCCCCATCACAACCCCATGGCAGTACAGCCTCTGACTGTGTGGGCATGCCTGGCATATGAATATGCACATTCTCATGTGGGCGTGAATGCACATATCCGTGTGTCCGTGTGCCATGTGGAGGTCAGAGGTCAACATCAGGCATCTGTTTTCAGTCAGTCTCCACCTTGATTTCTGAGGCAGTGCCTCCCACGGAACCCAGAGCTCACTGAGCTGGACTAGGGTGGTCAGCAAGCTCAGGGGAATCTATCTGACTCCATCGTTCAGTCCTGGAGTTACATATGTGCACCAGTCCTTGCTTTACATGTATTGCTGGGCATTTGGACTTAAGTCATTGTTATTTGGCAGAAAGTGACTTACCAACTTAGCTATCTCCCCAACCTGAAAACATGATTCCCATCCAAGGTGCTGTTTATCGTTGGAAGTCCATGCCGCTTCTGGTTATGATACTCTGGTGAAAGCCTCGTGTGTGTGAGGCCAGGTGAGAGTGTCCGCACTAGAGTATGCAGTTGCACTTGTGACCCCACCCACCCGAGGGGCATCCCTGGAGCACTTCCTCCCCGTTCTCGCTACCTGCCAGCTCCTGAGGTTAACAGGGCTGCACATTCAGAAGCAGAGGTAAACGTTAGGCAGCAAGTTGGAGACCAAGGGGAGAATGGAGGGAGAATGCTGCTCACTCTCCTTGTGGAGATGTCTCCTGGGTCTGCGCCTCTCTGGTTCTGGAGCCCCAGCCTCCTTTCCAGAAGTCTTCAGGGAGCCCTCCCTTCTCAGACAACAGTCCTAGCCCCATTGAGACATGAGTAGGGCATGACGTCATCCGCTGTTCCTCGGGAACTCACAGGGTACACGTGTACCCAAGTCAAACCACGGTGCAAAACTCTGTCTTCTGCCAGCTTTGCCTCATGCTTTCTGATACCTGGGGTTTTACCTATGGTGTCTCTCAATCGACTCAGCATTGTAAACTCCTTGTCCTTTTTAGACTCAGGAAAGGTATAAACCTTAACACAAATGGACAACCGCAGCGACATGTAGTGGCCCCCACCTAGCTGTAGCAGGAGAATCCTGCAGGTCCAGAGACAGCCAAGAGGGGGGTGGGCAGGTAATTTGGTGACCGTGCTTCATGAATACACTGAGGTCCTAGGGCATGCGACATGGGACATCACTACGCGTTATTCCTCTTCCCATGGCACAGTTACATCATAAAGGCTGCTGAACCATGGGGTGTCACCTTCATAGAGTTCAAGGGGACACCAGATATTGACAGAATTATATTATCTTGGAACTTGGTAGGAAGGTAAGGCTTCTATGTTCTAAGTTTCTGCTTAAGACTTTAAATCTTTTCTTTAAAAAAAAAGTAAACATTATGATATAAACTTCATAAAGCGTAAACTATCTAAAATAAAAAGTATGATAAGTTGCGCAAGAATTCATCACAAGAAACCCAGTTCTAAAAGTAGAAGCTAATATGGTCCAGTTGACCACAGCTCTCTCTAAGTGACCTGCTTTCTGCCAGCGTGACTGCCACACAATTGGACACCGCAGGATCAGTAGATGGAACCCAATGCCTTCATGCCTCTACCCAAGCACACAGCTCAGTTTACCAAGGACATAAACCCTACTACAGGGGAAGGAACTTCATACTGCATTTCAATAAGGCATGAGGAGCAGAGTAGGGAGAATTGTGGTTTCTTTAAAAACCCAGTTATGTGAATATGTTTTTGTTTTAATCCCAGGTACGACATAAAAGGCTGCTTCATAGCAGGTGACTATGATTTGCCTTGTGCTCCAGCAGGGATGTGGTTTTACCAGCTGCACATAGTTTCTTCAAGTGGGTGAGTATGTGAAATTTGGATTTCTGGGAACTTTTCAGAGGTTATAAATGCTTGAGCCATGAGAGGGGCCACATGCACCTTCCAAGGAGGCTGCTGCTCCCCCTGCTGCTGCTGCTCCCCCTGCTGCTGCTGCTGCTCCCCCTGCTGCTGCTGCTCCCCCTGCTGCTGATGCTCCTCCTGCTGCTGCTGCTGCTGCTCCCCCTGCTGCTGCTGCTCCCCCTGCTGCTGCTGCTGCTCCCCCTGCTGCTGCTGCTCCCCCTGCTGCTGCTGCTCCCCCTGCTGCTGCTGCTGCTCCCCCTGCTGCTGCTGCTCCCCCTGCCCCTGCTGCTCCCCCGCTGCTGCTCCCCCTGCTGCTGCTGCTCCCCTGCTGCTGCTGTTCCTCCTGTTGCTGCCCCCCCTGCTCCTCCTCCTGTTGCTGCTGCTCCCCCTGCTCCTCCTCCTGTTGCTGCTGCTCCCCCTGCTGCTGCTGGTTCCTGTTGCTGCGGTTTGTCAAGGGGTTGTGAGCAAAGAGATGAGAAGAAGAAATTAGCTATCCTGATGACAAAGATTGGACTTGTCCCAAGGAACTCAACACCCTAAATCAGCAGGAGATAGTCTACCCTTCTTCCTCTCCTACCTAGTGTTGAGGGTTTGGAAGGGGCTAGGGCGGGATAAAGTTTGGGTGGGTGGTAGGTATAAGATGGTAGGTGTAGGAACCCAATGGAGTAGCCCAAAAAAGTCACATCTGCAGAGCAGCCTTGGTAACAAATGTTAGGTCTCTTCAGATGTTGATATGGAACATCGACTCTTCCTGTGTTTAGAGCAGGTTTTCTTTCTATAAGAACTCAACTACATGCAGGTAGTATGTGCAATTACATACAGGTAGTATGTGCAATTACATGCAGGTAGTATGTTCAATCACCTGTATGTGTTCCTTCTTGCTCCTCTCATCCTTCAACCAACCAGTCACGTAACAACTACAGAAGACCATGGGTCTGGCAAATGAAAAATAGAAAATTAAAATAAAAAGTCACTTGTCCTCAAACCGTTTGTTGTTAGCAGGTAGACAAGAGTGTTAGGAGGCAGATTAGAGGGACATACCTCTTTCTGGATCACTGGGAGCATACATTGTCAGAGAGCACTGTTAAACATGGTTGGAGCACGGCTCATGTCAACGGTAAGTCTATTTGTAAATGCCTTCTTAATGCTTTTTGTGAATGATGAAACTGTTCTATCGGCTGGTTTTGTGTGTCAACTTGACACAAGCTAGAATCATCTTAGAGAAAGGAGTCTCCCTTGAGGGAAATGCCTCCACGAGATCCAGCTGTGGGGCATTTTCTCAATTAGTAATCAAGGGTGGGAGGGCCCATTGTGGGGTAGTGCTATCTCTGGGCTAGTAGTCCTGGGTTCTATAAGAAAGCAAGCTGAGCAAGCCAGGGGAAGCAATCCAGTAAGTAACATCCCTCTATGGCCTCTGCATCAGCTCCTGTCTCCAGGTTCCAGACCTGCTTGAGTTCCAGTCTTGACTTCCTCCAATGATAGGTTAGGATATGAACATGTAAGCCAAATAAACACTTTCCTCCACAACGTTCTCTTTTGTTGTGGTGGTTCATTGTATCAGTAGAAACCCTGACTGAGCTGATTCCTTGACAGGCCTTTCCCTTATACCTGGCAGCCACCAGCAGGGAGCCATGAGCAAGCGCACCCTATATTGACTACCAGCCAAATTGCCCTCGTGACACCCAGGCTGCTGTGGACACTCTAGAGTCACTTTGGGGTCACTTCTGCAGCTGCAGAAGACCACCACTCCCTCTGCTGAAGACACACTTCAGACAGAGTAGCCTTGGAAACAGCATTCAAAGCAAGATGGGCCTCAGAAAAGTCTAAATGGCCATTTCACCCTGGCCAGAGGAGGGGCCCTTTCCCTAGTGACCCAGCAAAGGCCTCTGACTGGTGCAAACACAGTCCTTCATTTGCATGAGGGATTGCATGTGCCATGGTTGGCACCAACGCCTTGCCACACCCTCTTCTGGCTCTATAAGCAGGCCATTCACTCTTGTAGCCGGCCAGGAAACACTCTCTTTTGCATACCCTGATGTACAATTTTAGGCCTAATAAAAGGTTTGTCTAGGGGGCTGGAGAGATGGCTCAGCAGTTAAGAGTGCCGACTGCTCTTCTGAAGGTCGTGGGTTCAAATCCCAGCAACCAAATGATGGCTCACAACCATCTATAATGAGATCTGATGCCCTTTTTTGGAGTGTCTGAAGACAGCTACGGTGTACTTACATATAATAAATAAATAAATCTTTAAAAAATGGTTTGTCTAGAGTGATCTTTCCTCCACTTCCTTTGGCCTTTATCATTTATAACAAGCTGAACCAGGAACACAGCAGCCTAACAGCAGCAGGGCTGAGGTGACAGTGGCCTCCACCCGGGTTCAGCAGCAGTAGCAACAGGAAGAAACAGGATGAGGGCGGATAAGGAGCTCTGGAAAGTGGCTGGGGCAGAAACGGTGAAAGCGGAGGTCACAGAGCCACACAGAGCTGTGAGGAGCTCCAGGGAAGAGACACCAGGCCTCAGTCACTCTGAGTGGCCAAGAGTGTGAGTGAGGCTTGCCAAGGGCTGAGAATCCAAATACTCCAACCCTGACAGTGGTAACCCTGGCTGTGTCCGAGCTGGGCATCCCAATGCCTGATATGTGGACAGAGACAAACATCTGATAAGAGCCTCTTAAGGAAGGTGTTTATCTGGGGGCAGGCATTCAAGGGTAGAGTCTATCGTGATAGGGACAGTGTGGTGGTGGGTCCATGTGGCAGCTGGTCACATTATGTCTAAGCACAGAGCAACTGAACTCACGTCCCTCATTGTGTTCAGTTCAGGCTACCATCCCACAGTCTGGTGCCTCCCACAGTGAAAGGAAGTCTTCCCATCTCAACTAAGCTAATCTACATAATCCCTCCCAGGGATGCTTGAGGCTTGTTTCTTACAGGATTCCAGAGCCCATCAAGTTGACAATCAATGAAAAAATAAGGGTGATGGTTATGAATGATGCCGAGGTCAATATCAGACACACTCTTCAATCTTCCCTTCTCAATGACCATTATGATAAAAAAAAAACAAAACAAAACAAAGCAAACCACAGTCTGCTCTGCTGAGGAAACTGAATCTGAAGAACAGGCTGGCTGGGCATCTGGACCACAGGCCGGGGAGACAACTTCTCAGTGTCCTTGTGAAGAAGGAACTCTACCAAGAGAAGGGTGACTGCGAGCCTGGCGTTCGCCTTATGCCACTCCAGGGCCAACAAGTGGCAGGGAGGAGTCGTGGAGGGATGAACAGAGAAGTGACAGCGGTGATTATTCCCTGGAGGAATGGTGGATCCCCAGGGAATGGGGGCTGTAAGCCCACAGGCAGCTTGTGTTTCAGGTTTAGCACGTTGGGATTCTCAGCCCTTGGGAGGTGGGTCCCCAGGACATAGGTAGGATCCCTAGGGAATCTTGAAAGAATGGGAATATCCCAAGGAAATAGGTGGGGCCCCAGGAAACAGGTGCATTCTTGAGAAAGTTATGAGCCCCAAGGTATAGGAAGATGCCCCGCAGCCGCAGCCTTTGTTCCACAGACAGCTGGTGATCACTATAGTGCTCTCTCTCTCTCTCTCTCTCTCTCTCTCTCTCTCTCTCCTCTTCCCTCTTCTTCCCCATCTCTCTCTCACACACATATACATACATATGCACACATACACACATACCACATACATACATATACACACATACATACATACATACACACATACATACATACACATACCACATACATACATATACACACACATACATACACATACCACATACATACATATACACACACATACACACACCACACATGCATACATATACACACATACACACATACATACACATACCACATACATACATATACACACACATACACACACATACACACACCACACATACATGCATACACACACCACACATGCATACATATATACACATACATGCATACATACATACATACACACACATACATATACACACATACATATACACACATATACACATCACACACACACACACCCAGAGATGTCAGCTCTCAGCATTCTCGTTTGCAGATGTCAAGGGGAAGGAGGATGTGCCCACAGTGTAGGGTCAGGGTTAACATTTCCAGTGTTGTATAAAATGATGATCACTAAACCTACCATTTTGTGATTAGACAAGGTTGTTTTCTTTTCTGCCACCCAATTTAAATATTCTAAGCCAAATAAACATCATAGTCAGGAAGAGAGTAGCCAGATGAAGAGGCTGATTTTTACTAAAAAGTTATTTAAGGGAAATAAAAGTATCTTTTGCGACTCCCCCATATGCAGCAGCTAATTCTTTTTAATTCAAAGATACACGCAACTGGGACATCTGCGTGGCAGCACGAATTCCCAGGCCAGGAGCAAAAGCTGCTTGCAAGGTTCTCATCTGTAAAATGAGCCCTGGTAGGGTTGGAGCCAGCTACAGAGCCTGGGTTCCTCCCTGGCCTGCGGTGCCAGGACTCTTGCCCGGGTAGTCCTGCCTGGTCCATGCCTACTAACATCTCACAGACACCAGGACCATGGGCTCCTCCACCCAGTACCTCCTTAACCCTAAGACCTCCCAGCGCTGGATGACAGAGGGCGTGGTGAGAAGGATGGACCCTAATCCTCTCCCCCAACCCCTCTCTTCAGCCACCCTGGAGTTCATCTCAATCTTGTCAGAACCCCTAGAGTTCCCAGCATTAACCACAGCCAAGCCCCTCCACATCCCCAGGGTCCCCACCCCCATGCTGACTTCTACATACCCCTCCCCTCACAGGCTGCCCTATTCCTGTATTCTTTAAGGAACTGAGTTATCCAATACATGCCTTCCTGGGTACCCACAGCATACCATGTTGCTATATTTCCCCTTTTATTGGGGTACAAGTGCCCTTACTACCCCAAAACTAAACAGACTAGTTGATGATGACAGCCTTCAAAAGACAGCAATCTCTTGACTCTAATCCCAGGCCAAATCCCACTCAAAGGTTGGGCCCTGAGAGAATGAGGCTGGCGAACCTTTGGCTCTCCCTCTAAGTGCTCACCGCCTTCAGAAATGGCCTCTCCTCTGAAGAGTGAGAAGGCGACCTCATGAAGGGAAGAGAACAGCTAGAGAAACCACTGTGCCCTAAAGCCATTGCCCGTGTGACCACTTCCTCTCCAGGAAAGGACAGAGGACTTCCTGAGCCTCCTGTGGTGTCAGGGTCAGAAGACAGAGCCACACACACAGGGCTCTGTTTACCATTCCCTCCCATAGCAGGGACATGTCCTCACTGCCCAGCAGACTTGAATCCGGGCAACCAAGCATCTCTTTCTGCCTAACAGCAAGTTTGGACTGCTCCACTGCTCGTGGCTTCTAAAGCTAAGATTGTCTCTAGGCTCATCCTGTAAGGCATGCAGCAATCAGCTTACAAGCACCAACACGGACCCTGGTAGTTCCAAGGGGCAAGCTCACAGCCCAAAAGGCCAGGTTGGTTAGTTCTGCTGCATGCAGAGACCCGAGCTGTGCATGGTTTAAAATGTGGCACCGAGGCAGCCATTACAGCCCCTCACCACCTCAGCAATCACCTCTATGTCTTCCTGTGATCGGCTGAGCTTCAACAGTTTTACTCCCTGTTGGGGACTGGACACTGGACAGTGTCCCCAGGCACTTCTGACCTACAAAAGCAATGGCAGCCTGTGCTCTTAAGGAAGCTGACTCTGTCCCCTGTCCCTAAGCACTGGTAGAGACTCAGAAGTGCTTCCCACAGGGTGGTGTCCACTCAATCCTGCAGAGTCTCTGTTTTCAATGGGCTGGGGATGTAGGTACCTCTGTTGGTGTTCTGAAATGCAAAAGACTGAGGTTAAAGCGCCACTCAGGGTGCTGATGTGGACAAGGGTGACCATGATGGGGGTTCATCATTCCCCTTCAGGAACAGAATACCAAGCAGCTGTTGGAGGCTTGTCCCAAACTTGTGCCGCCCCGTAAGAGAGAGCCGCCAGGCCACAGTCTCCAGCCAGCAGGAGCTGAGACAGTGAGACTTCATCAGGTCAAGAGGCAGCTCTCGGGAGCTGGCGCAGAACTCCAGAGACATCTTTGGGAAGGGGGCTGCCTCCTGGATATGAATTTGAACAGTGTGGTCCAGACTCCTAAGGCAGGGCCCTCCAGAAACAGAATGTTCACAGGCCAGCAGAAGCTCCAGTCCACGCCAGCCCTGGAGCCGCCCACTGTCAGCCGCACTTTCTTTTCCTGTGGCAATCGGGATGGTGAAGACAAGTCGTCTCTAGAGAAAACCTCAGACTTCTGTTTTCAAATTGGAAACAGCATTACTGGCTCTAATTTTCTGTGAAATTAACCGACACTCTCGCTCTCCTCCAGCGCTCGGGCTGCCATCCTGTGGGCGAGAGCGGAACAGGAGCCCGAGAGCGGGTTTCCACTGCTGGAGGAGGCTCATGTTCTGGAAAGGCTCTGAGCACCCATGGGAGGAGCTGCCGTCCTCCTGGGCCCTGTGGGTTGAGCCTGGGCAGAGGGGCCACCTCTTCTGAAAACAGGGGAAAGAGGGTCTCTCACACGGTGGTGGGGTGGTCTCAGATCGACGCCCAGCAGAACCCCAGGGGAGGGCTTCCTAAATGACCTTACAGCGTCCAAGTGGACCAGCGTCTATGTCAGACCTGCAGAAGCAGTGAGATAGACCCAGGCTCTCAGCCAACTGGTGCCCCAGTGACCCCAGTCCTTAGAGCAGCGATTCTCAACCTTCCTACGGCTGCAACCCTTTAGTACACAGTTCCTGTGTTGTGTTGACCCCGACCATAGCATTATTTCATTGCTACTTCATAATAGTTTTGTTGCTGTTATGAAAGGCAATATGTATTATATGCAGAGTATTTGATGGGACCTCCCCCAAAGGGGTCGTGACCCATAGGTTGAGAACCACTGCTTTAACAGCTTCAAAATTCTTGGGGGGCGGGGGGGGGAGGGTCTCTCATAGGGTTTAGGGAAAAACAACAACCACAACAACGAAATGCTGTTCAGGAGGGGCAGGCGGGTGTCTCCCCAAGGTGTGAATAACGCCCCTCGCCACATGCGAGGTTTTACTATGAACAGAGAGGGCTCTGCTGATCTCTGTCCCTGCCTGGCATCCATACAAAGGCAAACTTTGTCACTGTCAAGGGGACTTTGGCTTTAAAGCTTGGGTTTTGATTGTTTGAGGAACGCATCAGAATATAACCCTGGCTGGCCTAGAACCCAGGGCAATTTTCCTGCCCCTCTCCCAATCTCTGAGTTCCCAGGCATGAGCCGCCAAGCCCACGGCTTAAACTTATTTTTATAAACCCTTTAACATCTCAGTTAAAATGCTTTTAAAGTACTGTTTCTTGAGAAGTTTTTTGTGCAGAATTTTTTTTATCATTTATTAAATGATTTAATAAGAAAGTGAGTCCATTGCTCTGTCTGGTCAGGCTCTGCTCCCCCCCCCCTCCCCAATAGAACATGCAGTGTGGTAGAAGCTGAGAGATTTTCTAAACTTCTGCTTATCAGACAGTCTGTGGAACAAGCAGAGCTCATGGACAATCTCTCTGCCTCATTCCCTACCCACCAGGGTTTTGTCATTTGAAAAATATCCAGAGACAGAGACCTCCAGAGACAGCGCTGGAGGTGCTTTGCCCTTGTAAAGTTAAGGCAAGGGGATTACTGAGAGATCAAGACAAACCTGAGTTATACAGTAAGTTTCAGGCTAGCCTGGGCTACAGAATGAGACTCTGTCTCCACTATAAATAAATAAATCCTTCTCACCACTGATAGGATATTCAGGTAATTTGTGGAGTTTGGCCCACTGGCCTGTGAGCTTCTCCTCTGAGCTTCATGCTGGAAAGCTGTCATGACTGTAGATGTTGTGGGTCAGAACACGGCTTTGGTGGGATAAGGAGACAGGCTACCCCCTTCAAATGCAAGCCACTCACTGACTTTATCTCCAAGTTCCCACACAGTGTCCACCTCTTTCCAGAAGTGTATAGGGAAGGCCTAGGAGACGGCATATATCAGTGCAAAATGGACAGCCAAGGGAAGGGTCAAGAGGATTGACAGAAGAGAGAGGAGAGCCAAGATGATGGTGAATTATGGTTGTTTAAAGTCATGAAGGGAGAGAAAACCATGAACAGATTAACAAAGAATGAAGCTAAGAACCATCAAAAAGAGGCCATGCTGGAAGCTTCTCTCCACACTTCCCTCCCACAAAAAAGTGTCACTTGCTACAGCTGCTGTTATGACCATAGCAACAGCTCCTGATGCTAATGATGATAAAGGAGGAGGAGGAAGAGGAAGAGGAGGAGAAAGAAGAGGAGGAAGAGGAGGAGGAGGGGAAGAAGAGGAGGAAGAAGAGGAGGGGAGGAAGAGGAGGAGGGGAGGAAGAGGAAGAAGAGGAGGAGGAAGAGGAGGGGGGAAGAAGAGGAGGAGGAGGAGTAAACTACCAACCAAAAAGGGCAATAGGGCCAGGCTCATGAGAGTCAGAGCATTCCAGCCCAGAAAGCACATGTTCCAAGCATATATGACAAGAATGCATGGAAGGTTTTAAAAAGGAATAAAGGTTGTTTTTGACTGAAAACAATTAGGTAGAGTAAACCCCCAGAATTCCAAAAACCAAGGCATGTAGGAGTAACCCTTCCTGAAATGAGAAGACGCACCTATGTCATGGAACTTTGGAAACCATGGTAAGATAGACTGTCCAGTTTGCCCTCCTAACCAGCTCTAGGCCTACAGTTCAGCAGTAGGCATGCAATCACATGACTACAGCCGTCACCATCACCCACAGAATTTCTTCCATCGTATACAGATGAGACGCCGTCCTCCCTGAACTCTGGCTCCAGCTTCTCTAGCCAGCACCCACCATCCCACTTCATCTCTGGGAGTTTGGAGGAGTCAAATAGCCTCCGGGTTCTCAGGGCTCAGCCGTGCCGATGCTGCCTGTGTTGATGTCTTCCTTTTTAGAAAGGAACGCTATTCCATGTTGGGTGTCTCTGCCCACTCGTCAATCAGCCAGTGGACACAGGTTGTTTCCCTCCTGGCTGCTGTGCACAGTGCTGCTGTGATAAGCACACAGCCCTGGACAGCCCAGGCGTCATCGCTTTGGAGCTACACTCCATCTTCAATGTATCTTGAAAATTGGTTTTGTCTTTCCTTGAGCTGTTTTCATACCCACTTGTAAAAAAAAAATTCTTACATTGGTTTATTTAAGATGTGTTTGCAATAAATATTTTCACATCTGTAACTACAGCTACTGCTAAATAAGATTTCCACTAACAAATACTTCAGGAGTTAAAAGAGATATGAAAAGGAAGGAGAGACACGGGGAAAGAAGAGGCAGGGTAGCCAAGGGAGGAGGAGGGCTGTAAAACCCTGACCCACATCCCTGGACTGAGCTGTGTCGGGGGGTTATCCTGCTATGGCCTCTCCTCTTCTTCTACCATCTATAGCTCTCTTCCTTCCTACTCTCCTATGTCCCTTTTAGGACGCACCGAGTCTTTCTGTCTTCCAGTTAGCCTTTGCTTCTTTGAAACTGTCCACAGTTCCTGGGATACGATGGCACCCCTCCCAAGGCCAGTCCTCACCACAGTCACTAAGCAGGGAGACACAGGTGTGGTTGGAGGATGTGGTAAGTACAGAAAAATAAACTTCACTTCTCACTTGTCGTATCTGAAGATCCAATTGTGCCCCGGTGTGGTGACAGTTAAGAATGCAGACCCAAGAGCACCCGACAGTGTGGGTGTGACAAACTTACACAGAGCCCTGTGCATCATGCCGTGTTTGGTAAGTGGGTGACAGAGATGCCCGCCAGCTCCCTGCAGGCTGTGGCTTGTGGGGTGCCTAAGAGGAGATGCACTGGAACCAGATGCTATGCTTATTTAGCCATCGACTCGGTCCCTCGGTAAATGTTTCTAAAATGTCTTTTTCTCTTCGCCCCCAAGTACTGCAAGCAGATGCTTAATAATAGGACAAACTCCTTCCGTGAAGCAGCATCGTGCAAAGCTGTGCTTGTCCACATGAACATGAGAGGAAGTGTGGGCACTCCTACCCCAGAGCCTGCAACTATGCTGCAAAGCAACCCTAGCAAGCTCGCGTTCCTTCCATCTATACTTCTCTAGGAGAAAGCCGTGGCTGGCCTGCCTGAAGGCAGCTGCGCACAGATGTGTGTGAGCAAGGGCAGAATAGTCCCGGTAACAGACCCAAAGAAAGTCTATAGATGACCCAAAGCTGAAAACCTTTGGCAGCCTCTTTGGTAACCAGTCACGTCGACTACTCAAAATGCAGGATATCTTTGGAAAATGAGGATAATAGGATAGTTAGACCTCTGGTCACTAATATCATCAAATAGTCCAAGAAGCCTTGAGAGCCCACACGTGCATGTATGGGTGTACACTCATGTACCTATGCAACATTGCATGGAAAGGGAGAGGCACTTGGGGGAAAAGAGAGACCTCCCTACCCCTCCTAGCCCTGAGATGTATCTCAGTACAAAGAAGCCAGAAACCCCAAGCGGCTCACTAACTTGATTGTCAAGTTTCAGAGAAGCTAGCTAAGTCTCACGAATGGCTATGTGGCCCAAAGATCCTGAATCTCTTCCCCCTCGCTCCCACTGAGCCCCCAGTGACACCCATAACTCCTAGCTCACATGCACAGGTCCCTAATTCCATAAAGAGCTGCTTCCTGATTTCATTATCTGCATGATGAAGTTCCCTCTCGTCCTGGGGCCGACCTTCCCTTTGCTTATCTGATGGCATGAAGTAAATCAAAGGCCGCCTGCTTCTGAGGCCTGAGAGCAGCAAATGATCCCTCCCTCAGGGGTGAGAGAGTCCCAAACACCTCATTAGATACTAGTTGCTACTTATTTCCAGAAAGAGAATTCCCACTCACTCTAAGTTAGGAGGCTTCTGGGGGAGGGAGCAACCTGCACTGTCTACCAGCATGCCTGCACCTCCCCCTCACACCCCTGCCTCTCATACAACTGCAATGCTGTCCATTGTATCTCACGCCCCTTAATTAGTTTGTTGTTGTTTTGAAACCATGTCTTACAATGTAACTGTGGCCTCAAACTAAGTATGTTGACCAGGCTGGCCTTAACCGCACAGAGATTTCCCCAGCCTCTGCCTCCTGAATGCTAGGATTAAAGGTGTACACCACCCGACCCATCCTTTGTTACATTAGTGCTTAACAGTCTTCTCTTTAAAGGAATTTGGTCCTATCCTCAAGAACGTGTAACACCACTAGTTAAATGATTCTCTCTAGCACACATTCAAAAAAAATGCATAATCAATCAAGCTAACAGATTTGTAATCAAATAAACACTATGGTTCAAACACTTCCTAAAACGCCACTCCAGGGCCACAGCTGAAGGTGTGGTGTGTTCTGGGCACTTGAGAAGACAAAGCTTGCCTCCCTGTATTTCCCCATTGTAGGACCACAGCCCAGGCCACGAAGCACACAAGGCTATGGAGAGCGGTCTCCATCTAGTGGTCACTTCTCTCATTACATTGGAGAGGCACGTTCTTTCTGTTCCCACGGGTGGGGAGCGGGGGTTTTCCTGGACTCTTTAATGAAATTAAATGAGGGTGATGGTTTCATAACCTTCCGAATACGATGAGAATCATTTACATGAGCATATTAAGGAGACTATAATATTGACAGTTTGTTTTCCGAGTTTTAAAAAGAATTGTGTGAAAAGTGTCTCATGAGCAGAAAGGAATGGTCCGCATCTAAGGTAGACTTACATGGCCTGAAGCCCAGTTATCCTCCCACGATAGTGGAAATGTGAAGTCTGACACCCAGGGACCCCAGGTCAGAAAAACAGAAACAGTTGTTTCATGTGTGTTTGGAAACCTTGTCTCCGTTTCTCGGGAAGGCAGTCTGCCCCCGACCCCTTCTCTGAGATTGACTAAGTTGTTTCTTTTTAAGGCCACCTTCCCCCACTGAGACTCCAGGGCTGCAATTACTGATCTGAGCCCCACACACAGGCCTTCACTCCTGCTCCACTGGGCTGGTGGGTGTGGTTAAATTATGATGTTTTATTCTAGGGGAGTAAGAAACATCTGCTTCTTGATGGGAGCCGTGTGTTATTACAAGACCCTAAGTCAGGCATTTTAACACGATATATTCCTCGCAATTAGACTCGCCACACAGAATACCGACGCAGAATTCCCACTAATGTTCTCATCGCACACCAACTCCAGGACCTTCCTCTGCACCTCCATGGGATTGATCAGTGCAATTATTCTGTAAAGGTCTTTGTCAGTGGATTCAAAATAACCAGAAACAGTAATTATTATTATTTAGGATTCAAGTGTTAATTTTCCAGCTGAGATGCAGCTACAGCCACACACAGCTACAGGTGTGGATCAGAAGAAAAAAACAAAGTTGTCTGCACAGAGCATAGCTTCATATCTTCAGAAGGGATCCTGAGAACAGCGCCTTGCAGCTCTACGTGGCAGCCCGTCGTACGAGAACAAGCTGCCTGTGCAAGGGTTGAAGATGCTGCTACAGGGTCTCTGAGGACACAGGGTGGTTCCAGGCTTGGGGGGCACTTGTTACCCACACCCTAAGGGGTCCTCCTCGGTCATATCAGGAAGTCTCTTTACCAGCAAACCTGAAGTACTGCCTGAAGCAAGAGACGGATGGTGCTGCCTCCAGGGTACCAGCTCCAGCTCAGAGCAGGGCTAGAATGCAAAGTGTAAGCATCCACCATCCACCTGGGATGAACTGGAAGAGAGCCGCATCCATGTGCGGCCCTAGGCCAGACTCTGGGATGCTCTGCCTACCTCTTCTCTAATGCCCGCCTTTCCTGTCAGGCTCTGCTTGCTTGCCTTGCCCTTCAGAGCTGTGAACCCTAAACAGATCCCACCCAGAGGTCCACCTTCAAGCCAGACCCAATCTATGATGCAAGGGGCAGCCTAGGAGACAAAGAATCACCCCGCCAGAGTATCGGCATCGCAGAACCTATGAGAGCACTGAGACAGATTGACCAAGGAAAGAGACTGGAAGCAAGGAAGGCAGGAGTCGTGAGGGAAAGTGACATCAACTGTCAACTGTGCCAACAATGAAATCACTGTGGTGCCATCTAGGGATCCATCCCATATACAGACACCAAACATGGATGCTATTGTGGATGCCAGGAAGTGCTTGATGATGGAAGCCTGATATGGCTGTCTCCTGAGAGGCTCTGCCAGAGCCTGACAAATACAGAGACGGATGCTCAAAGCCAACCATTGGACTGAGCACGGGGTCCCCAATGGAGGAGTTGGAGAAGTGACTGAAGGAGCTGAGGGGGATTGCAGCCCCATGGAGGGAGCAACAGTGTCAACAAGCTGGACCCCTGGAGCCCCCAGGAACTGGACCACCAACCAAAGAATACACATGGAGGGACCCAGGGCGCTGGCCACATATGTGGCAGAGGATAGCCTTGCTGGACATCAGTGGGAGGAGAGGCCCTTGGCCCTGAGAGTGTTTGATGCCTCAGTGTAGGAGAATGCCAGGGCGGGAAGATGGAAGTGGGTGGGTGGGTGGGGGAGCACCCACTTATAGAGGCAGGGGGAGGGGACTGGGATAGGGTTGTTCTGAAGGGGAGACCTGGAAAGGGGAAAACATTTGAAATGTAAATAAAGAAAATATACAATTTTTTTAAAAAAATAAAAAATACTGTGGTGAGCACACCAACCTCTGTACACAACATGAAAAAACTAAAAAGACACAAATAATCAGAAGTGTCTCAGGAAGAAATAAAATGCCCGAACAGCCTATAGCGGGTAAAGGAAATTAATTGCGACTAAAAACATATCCACAGAAGAAAGCTCAGACCCAGCTCACGTCTCTCAAGACGCTGAAGAAAACATCGCACCAATCCTACACAACTCTTTCTGGAAAAGGATTAGATAGATAACACTTCTGAGCTCATTCTACGAAGCAGGTGTCACCCTGATACCAAAGTTCCAGTGGCACGAAATAGTATCCTGAGCCATGGCCAACTGTAAGATAGTGCACGTTTGTTCTCACATCTAACAATCCACCAATTTGTAGAAAATGTGGGGAAAGAATAATAAGGCGCAACATCTGTTTGTGATTTAAAAAACAAAAAACAAAAACAAAAACAAAAACAAAAAACCCAAAACCTTTCAACAAACAGAGTCTGGGAAGAAGCGGTTGTTCTCAATCTACTAACGGCAATGTACGAAGCCCACAGCTAGCATCAGAGATGACGGTAAAAGGCTGAGCCCCTCCCCTGTAGATACAGAGCAAGAAGTCTGTTCTGACCCTTCTGCCCCGCACTGTGCTCCAAGTTTAAGACTTCTACAGGGAAGAGAGGGAAAAAGAAAGTGGATCAGAGCCACAGATACTGAAAGAAATTTGCTAACAACCAACACCATCTGCATCTCATAGATAGATAATAGATGGATGGATAGATAGACTACAAAAGAAAAGACCAACTCAATGTGATAACATCAGGATTATGGAACACAAAATCTATAACATTTTTGTATGCTATCAGCAAGCAACCTAAGCACCCTATTTACAAAACAATTCCACTAAAAACAGCCCCAACAAGAATGGAATGCCAGCTCGGTGAGCAAACGCCTTCAATCTCAGCACGCAGGAAGATCTCTGTGAGATTCCAGGCCAGCTGCATCTGCTCAATGAGCTCCAGTCCAGTCAGGGCTACAGAGCGAGCGAGCGAGATCCGGTCTAGAGAGCAATTTTAAAAGGAAACGCTTTGTATTAAATGTAACAAAAGCATGTTACATTTATTCTCTAAAGGTTGCAGACGCGTGAGAGCTGGGTTCACATACCAAACATAGCCCTAAGTAAACAGAGACAACCTACACCCACATGTTAACAGATTTAATCGTGTTTATGTTTATCAGCTCTCCGCAAATTGCTACAAATTCAACGCAGTCACCGTTAAAATGTCTGTATGTCTGTACGCTTCTGTGGAAATAGATAAAGCCAAGCTGTTCGTTTACATGGATATGAAGAGAATCTGGAATAAGCAGAACATCATGAGAGAGAAAGAATTCAGAGAACACGCACTACTAAATTTCAAACTCGTTATGAAGCTACGGCGTCGTGGTCATGTGGCATTACTGTAGAGCAGACCTAGGGATCTTAGAACAGAAATCCAAGTAGTGGATGCTGGTCTCACTGGTATGGCATGGTGATGTGGAGCCACTGGGTGGAGGTCAGGATGGCAGAGGACCATCTGGACTTTATCCTGTATCTGCCCTGCAGTACTTGTCTAGGACACTAGCCCGTTCTGTTTTGAATTACACTAATGGTCCTATTTATTTATTTAGGTTGTTTTCGAGTGTCCTGGAACTCACTTTGTAGACCAGGCTGGCCTCAAACTCAGAATTTTGCCTGCCTCTGCCTCTGCCTCTGCCTCTGCCTCCCAAGTGCTGGGATCAAAGGCATGTGCCACCACTGCCTGGCTACAGTGGTCCATCTTGAGACCTATTTTTTATAAACTCTCTCCGGTGAGTGGAGAAAATAAGATGAGAAGCAAATTGGGTGATGATTTGTGTATAAGTCATAAGCAAATTTATTCATCGAGGCCATTTCCTCTGGCCTTTAAAACTGTTCATTATGAAAAATTTCAAACACATGCAAAAATGTTGACAGTCCTCTAGCAGTCACAAGTGCAAACCCACCTGGTTCCAGTTACCTGATAGCTCTCTAATCCAGACTATCCTGAGGCAGACCCCAGACAGCCAACCTTTCCATCTTTAAGGATTCTGGCATGCACCTCTTAGTGATAAGGGCTCTTAAATAAAGGTTTAACCCACCACTAAGCTCCTGTTGGTTTCTTCATATAAACAGACACCTTCCCCGGGCTGCATGGATTATCTACACTCAGCCTAGGGAGCCAGAGGTCTCCAACAGGACCTCGAAGACACATAGGAAAAGACCAAGCAAGCAAATTTTAGACCATTGTCCAATATTGTACCGGTCCCCGCTGGAAAGCACACATTATCATGTGCAGCGGCTGGCAACCTGTAGCAGTTTAGCTGCCAGAATAAACAGTGTTAGGATCCTGACCACTTACTCTCCTTGTGCCATGTGCTGAGGGTTTTTCTGGGGGACAGAGACAGCGCTGGAGAAGCTCAAAGCTGCTCAAGGCCTCCCTTCAGCCCTACAGGGCTCTCCCTGGAAACCCAGTCCCACACCTGGCAGTGTGAGGCACCAAATGAAAGTCTGTAGGCTGCAAGTGTGAATCAGAGTCACTGAAATTCCTGGCTTCCTTAATGCCTGACTTGTAATAACAATAGGAAATTAGACCCAAGCTGAGTGCAAAAACTCTGCATGCTGCATTTGGCCACGCCCCCATCTCTGGCAGTATTAATGTTCTGTGCTGAAATCAAACCCTCCTCACAGTCGAACGACACTGGGATCCCAATCGTGAAAAGAGTGCAACTTGGAGGATCCAGAAGAGCATGGGTGAGTAGTGAGACCTACCCCAGTCTTCTGTCTGCCCTGATGGCTCCACTGCACCGAGAAGTGACAGAAAACACATGCTTTCCCCTCCACTCACATCTGCCCTACACAGCATAGCAGCTACTCTCATGGTGATAAACCCCAGCTGTTGTCACATCCCCTTGCGTCTCTACCTTCTCCATGGAGCATAAGGGAGCTATCCCAGCTTCCCAGGATTCACATAACATGTACTACTGCCCCCTTTAAAAACAAAGGCAAAACTGAAAATGCGGCACGCCCCTTTTAGCAAAAATGCATCTTTGCAAGATTGCTCTGTTCCCCAAGAGACACTTCCCTTGAAAGTTCAGTGCTGTGTGGTCCAACCTACAGGAAAGTGTCAGGACACAGTGGGCCATGGATAAATGGGAAGGTCTAGAAAGCCCGTGTCGTCAACATGTCTCAGAGCACAGCCATTCTGAGGTTAATCCATCAAGTAACAACAAATGAGACGCAGCCTGCTGTGTTTGTGGGCATCTTATGGTGCTCACGTCTGTCTCTCTGAAGCCCACACCAAAAGCATTTCTTCCTCTAGACCTCCTTCCTAGCAGAAACCTTCTTTAAGGACCCCTTCATCCTCCAACCCATTCCTCAAAATAAGAGGGCTATGAGACCCCACCGCCTTTGAGGCTAGGGCTTAGAAATCAGGCCAGGGGCTGGAGAGATGGCTCAGTGGTTAAGGGCACTTGCTACTCTTCTGAAGATCAAATCCCTGCAACCACATGGTGGCTCACAACCATCTGTAATGGGATCTGATGCCCTCTTCTGGCCTACAAGTGTACATGCAGACAGAGTACTCATATACATAAAAATAAATCTCTTTAAAAATATATCTATACTCGGGGCTGGAGAGATGGCTCTGCAGTTAAAAGCACTGATTGCTCTTCCAAAGGTCCTGAGTTCAAATCCCAACAACCACATGGTGGCTCACAACCATCCATAATGAAATCTGACACCCTCTTCTGTTGTGTCTGAAGACAGCTACAGTGTACTAACATATAATAATAAATAAATCTTTGGGCCAGAGCGAGCAGGGCTGGAGTGAGCAGAGGTTCTGAGTTCAATTCCCAGTGACCACATGATGGCTCACAACCATCTGTACAGCTACAGTGTGTGTGTGTGTATATATATATATATATATATATATAAATCATTTTTTAAAAGACACATAATCCAGGTATGAAAGAAGGAAGGAAGGAACAAAGAAAGAAGTAAAGAAAAAGAAATGAGGCCAAAGGGAAGAGAAAAATCAGAAGGCAGGAACAGGGAGGAAGTCAGTGTCCCTTTAAATCTTTGCAAGCCCGTTTCAAACAGAGCAGGAAGATGGGAGGGTATGTCCACTTCTGACAAGAAAGCATCCTAGACACTCTGAAGGCCTCATGCAGCAAAATATCTAAACTCCAACTTAGGATTCAGTTTTTCATGTCAGCATTGGGCTTGAAGAAGAAAAGGGATAGCTTCAAAACTCCCAACCAAGAAAACCCTTGTCACCTGGCTGTCAAGGAAGGAAATGCAAGACTATAATATGAGAGAAGCTGCCCGAGGGAACATGCTCTCCTGGAACCACCCAGAGGGCCGCAGGGTACAGCCTGCCCTGAAAGGGTGCAAGGGTGCTCCCATTTGGTCCATGGCCCTTGCCAGCAGCAAATGCTACCAAGTGTCCACAAAGTAATACCAACCAAAATGTGCTCATAGAGAACACAGACACACACAGCACACCCCTGGGATGGAAGCTAAGGGATTCAAAGCAGGTGGATCACAGAACATCAACTGCTCAAAATGTAAAGTGTGTAACTTTAAAAGTCAGATGTGAGTCATTATCAAAACAGTCACCAAAATGAGAAATTAAAACTGGGTAGAAAATGAAGAACTTTCAAAAAAATTGAAGAGGTTTATAAATGCAAATATCAATTGTTGAATTAAAATCTCAAAGTAGGAGACAACAGACTGGCGAGCACAGACTAATACAGAGAGTGTGGGCCTGAGGAGACTAAACTTCTGCTTATAAGGAAGTCAGGAAAGGAAATGTGACTCACATGACTAGGAGGGGGAGTCGGAGACTCGGAAGTGCCAACTGATAGCTTGCTCCGAGTTCCAGGGAGACCACAGGGGAAGGGGAGGTTGAAGGCTTTGGAACTAACAAATCCACAATATTGTATTCCAGGCTGAGTGGATGGGAAGAGAGTCACCCTCCTGTCACAAATCAAAGAGCGTGGCACTGGAGAGACCGTTCAGCAGCTAGGGGCAGGGGCTGCTCTTTCAGGGGACCCAGGTTCTGTTCCCAGCCTCTGTCACTGGTCTGACAATGGCCATTTTTAAAATCAGAAAATCACAGGGAATTAAGGGGATGTGAGGAAATCACGACCCTTGTTTAAAACTGATGGAGACATAAGAGCATGCGGCCCCTGATCTAAAATCAACAATGCCTCAAAACACTAAGCTTGGTGTGTAAAGATGTACTACACCAAACTTTCAAAACAGAACCAGAAATAGAAAATAAGGGAAGCCCCCCAAGCTGTTCCACAAGACGGGTGAAGTTGTGGTGCCAAATTAAGCCTGGATAAGATGGAGAGGAGACCTCAGAGGTGATCTCACTCAGATACATGAGGTTCCAGGGGAAACACTATCCGGAATTAAGTGAGCTTATCTCAGGAACACAGTTTTATTTAGGTATAGATAGAATCCTAAACACATATATATTCAAGTGTGCATATACGCATGTAAGCTAGTCTGTCAGCTGATGAAGGCTGATATTTGACAATGTTCTGAAATAGCCATAAGGATATTTCAGGAGGGGCTGGAGAGATGGCTCAGCAGCTAAGAGACTGACTGCCCTTCCGAAGGTCCTGAGTTTGAATCCCAGAAACCACATGGTGGCTCACAACCATCCGTAATGAGATCTGACACCCTCTTCTGGGGTGTCTGAAGACAGCTACAGTGTGCTTACTTAGAATAACTAAATAAATCTTTTTTTTTAAGAGAATATTTCAGGAGATGAGGAATAGATTTGTGGTGGTTTGAGTGATAATGGCCCCCATAGGAGCGTGTATTTGAATGTTTGGTCCTTAGTTGTTGGAACTGGTTGGTAAAAGTTAGAAGGTGTGACCTTATTGGGGAAGGTATCTCAATGGGGGTTGGTGGCTTTGAGGTTTCAAAAGCCCACACTATTCCACTTGGCTCTCTCTCCCTGCCTTGGGTTTGTGGATCAGGTGCAAGCTCTCAGGTACTGCTCCAGCGCCATGCTTGCCTGCCTGCTGCCGTGCTCGCCACCATGTTGGTTGAAGATTCGTTCTAAGAGACTGAAACAGAGTCCCCAGTTAAGTGGTTTGTTGCTAGGTTTTTTTTGTTTGTTTGTTTGTTTTAATAAGTTGCCTTGGTCAAAGTGTCTCTTTACAGCAATAGAAAAGTAACTAAGACAAGATTCTAGTTTCGCTCCCTTGAAAAAGAGCATCTGCCTTAGCAGACAGTAAGAACATGTTAGAATTCTCCTTTTAACATCTAGAATGAAGTGGGGACTCCGTCACGGGTAACCCTGGTCACCTCTGTCTAGAAAATAGACCACGATAGCAGGCCAAGAGATGAAGTTGGGAAGAAGTGCGACGGTTTGTAAATGATGTGACTTTTCATAGAAAATGCCACAGACTCTACTGATGCCTCTAGAAAGAAACGGTCTTTGTCCTCACAGTCCTAACGACTGAATCCAGGCCTTACCAGGCAAGTGTTTTACCACCGAGTCTTACTTACCCATGTAGAGATGGAAGATCTTCGTGTAGTGATGTTCGGTCAGAACTTGATTGAAGTCTCCTATACCAGCAATGCTGAAAATCCTACAGCTCATACTGCTGTGCTAAACACCACAACCCAAAGCAACTTTGGGAGGAAGAGGTTTTCTTCAGTTTACAGTGCCACATCTTAGTCCACCATCAAAGGAAGTCAAGGCAGGAGCCTGGGGGCAAGAACTGAAGCAATGAAGGTTTAACCCAAGTTGTAATGGGAACCCCAAGACGTTGGTGGTGCCTGGAATGCGGTCCATGTGCAGGAAAGCTGTGGACACTGAGTGGAACCAGCTCAAGAAAGATCCCTGATACTGCTGCAGGCAATAGAGTCAGAGTGACTATCTGTTGCAGGTCAAAGTCTACTATGTCTGGATAGCTCCTCCGAATTCGGTGCAAAATGCAAGACTCCCCTTTCTTAGAGGGGCTCCCTCTTCTCTGCCTGATCTGGGGTGCCTGGCCCCTGAGGAATGTCACGTAGTCCTTGGAAAACCTACAAGTTCAACTTCCTCTTTCCCAATCAGAACCCATCTTATTAAGGACCTGAGACTCCTGGAATGCCTCCCCATACAAATGAGGCAGTCACAGGATGTTTAAGCTCCAGCCAATGATTTTACATTCACCCTGAAAATTCTACCCACTCTCCAAGGTCCATATATAGCCCTTGGTCACCCTGAATAAAGTATATGCTCACCAGTTGTTTCACTGGACTGTATAAGAGAGCTGTTTCATTGAATATATCTTCCAAAACAGCTGTAACACTAAAATCCTCAGAGAAGGGCCCCTCTCCCCTCTGCACTTGCTCCCAGCCAGACTGGGATCCTCAGACCCCATATGTTCTGGACTCCACTTTATCCTTGCAGCCGGGTGTGCAACTGCACCTGGATACTTGGGGGAGAAAGCAGAGGACTCAGAACCACAGCTGGTTTCCCGATACACATACAACTATCCAAGACCATCAGAGCCTAGGTGGTGCCACCACATGTCCCAGATGTCAGACGTAGAGCAGTCAGTGCTCTTAAGTGCTGGGCCATTTCTCCAGCCCCTCCTGAAGTATTCTTATGGCTATTTCAGAACATTATCAAATATCAGCCTTCATCAGCTGACAGACTAGCTTACATGCATCTATGCACACTTGAATACAGACGTGGGGTTTGATGTTTGCTCGATGGAATTTTATCATGGTTTAGTCTTGTTTTTCCTTCCTATCCTGTGGTGGTTCTTCCTCCTGCTCCTCCTCCTCTTCCTCTTCCTCCTCCTCTTCCTTTTCTTTATCATCGGTGTAAGGGTTTATTTTAATTGTCAACTAAAGTGGATTTAGAGTCGGCATGGAAACACACCTCTGTTTAACTAAGTATGAAAACCCAGGTGGACTGTGGACAGCCCCATTGCACAGGGTGGGGTTC
The DNA here is from genome assembly GCF_000001635.26 of Mus musculus. Classification (NCBI taxonomy): domain Eukaryota; kingdom Metazoa; phylum Chordata; class Mammalia; order Rodentia; family Muridae; genus Mus; species Mus musculus. The sequence continues at coordinate 80,480,588 of NC_000084.6, read as the reverse complement.
TGGACAGAGTAAAGCAAGCAGTGAGCTGGGTACCAGCATCCCTGCCCTCTGCCTCAAGACTCTAGACACCACCTGAAGAACTGTCCTGAACTTCCAGTACCACTCATCTCCCGTCACATTAACTAGTACTGAAGGTTTCCTCTGTGCTATTGGATACTGGAAGTATGTAACCTGGTTTTAGTTTTAGGGAAGCTCGTAGTTAAGGTCCTTGAGGCTCAGAAAGGACGTTAGACTTTTGAGCAACGCTGGAACTGTTAAGAATGTGGGGACTTTCGCTGGACATGGTGGCGCATGCCTTTAATCCCATTAGTTGGGAAGTGGGGCCAGACGGATCTCTGTGAGTTCGAGGCCAGACTGGTATACAAAGTGAGTTCCAGGACAGCCAGGGCAACACACAAAAACCCAGTCTTGGAAAAAAAAACAAAACAAAACAAAACAAATGAATGTGAGTGCATTTTGCATTATAAGGTGGTTGGCCGTGAGCATATGGGAGTTGGATAGAATTGTGTGGCTGAGTGTAAAACATCTCCCAGAAAGTTACCTTTAAAGTCATGGTCCCCACCAATAGAACAGTTCGGGGAGGTTGTGAGTGGCTGACACAAGTATGTCACTAAGTGGGTCATTAAGGTTATAGCCTGGCCCTTATTCCAAACCAAGAGCTTTCCTTTCCAGTTGCCAAGATGTGGCCAGCTGCCCTGGTCTAACCCATGCCAGCTCCCATGCTTTCCCCACCAAGGACACCAATAACCCTGAAATTATGAGGCAATAAGCTCCTGGTCCCTAAGGTTGTTTCCGACGAGTGTTGGTCACAACAACAACAACAACATTAACAAAACTATAATGTGATGTTTGGTTTCTTAGGCATACAGTAGATAAGATTTACAGACTCATCAAGGCTTCCATGCAGATTTCAAAGGAAAGGCCGAGATGCCAAGCAGTGTGCAACAGGACCAGAGTAGACCCAAAGAGTGCAATACCTGACACCGTGGTAATCAAGCTGGATCCATACTGGAAAACTTAGGGCAGAGTTTTCATCATCATGCCAGGACTGCTAAAGCCAAGGGACCTCTGAAGTTGGAATCAGTGCAGTTTGCTTTACGAGACGGCCTGGGGGGGAGGGGGAGCAAGGGCGGAATGTGAATTGAATGGAAAATGTCTTCCATAGGCTCACAGATTCGCATACTTGGTTCCTGGCTGGTGGTGCTGCAAGTGGAGCCTCACTAGAGAAAGCGGGTCACTGGGAGTGAGTGGGTCTTGAGCTTTTAATAACCCAGTCTATTTCCTGCCCTGCTTCCGAACTAGCGATGCAAGGTGGCTGGATGCCACCATCGTAGATTCCATCCCTTCACACATTAAGCCAGAATAAACCTTCCCTCCCTTACATTGCTTCTTGATAGGTATTTGGTGACATCAGCAAGAAGAGTAACTTACACCCTGGCACTTAGAGACTGTCAGAACAGGAGGGTCACACACGGGAAGCACAGAGGCAGTGTTGCCAAGAGGCTGGCCACGGTCGATAGCTAAGGAGCTAGAAAACAGCACTGGTGAGGGCGCCAGGACAGAGAAGTCAAAAGTCCCCAAAGTCTTAACAATTTCAAAGCAGAAGCCGTTTCTCTCTCTCTGTATTAGTTGCTTTTCCAGTTACTGTAATAAGAAAGAAAAAGAAAAGGAAAGAAAAGAAAAGGGAAGGGAAGGGAAGGGAAGGGAAGGGAAGGGAAGGGAAGGGAAGGGAAGGGAAGGGAAGGGAAGGGGAGGGGAGGGGAGGGAAGGGAAGAGAGGAAAAGAAAATTGACAGAAGCAACTTTAGGAAAAGAGTATTTATTCAGCATCATAGTTTAAGAAGGGACATAACCCTTCATGCTGGGAAGGCATGGGCAGGAAGGTGAGGTGGCTGGTCACATTGTCGTCCACAGTTGTGGGGCAGTGGACCTTGCCACCAGACTGGTAAGGTTGCAGCAAAGTTCAAAACCCCCAATAAAACTCATTACTGAGAATGGCAGGAGTTCAGACTAGCTCCCGACAAGATTCCTGTCCTGGAGATGTGACCACCCCAGTAAGAGGACCATGACAATCAGTCATGTGAGAACAACACCTGAAGTCCTTCCCCATGCAAATGGGGGGGGGGGGTCCCTAACTTCTCAGACTGAGCCAATGGGAAGATTGACCCCTAGATCCCACCCCAAAAATGTTTATAGGGTCCCTGTCCACAAGGAATAAAGTGCAGGAGTGATTTCACCAAAGGCTGTGTGAGAGCGCCTGTCTTGTCGAGCTGTAACACCCCAGGGAAGAGTTTTCTTTCCGGAAGCAGTCATCGCTGGACCTCAAACCCATGCTTGACTGCAGCTACTTCCTGCTTGGTGTCTGACTCAGGCTCCTAGCTTGCCTTGCTCCAGCTTCCCCCAGAGAGCTGTAAAGCCGAATCCCCCAGAAACCTTTCATTCTTGCCCGCCGGGCTGAGGAATCCTGGCTGGCTGCTCCCCAGGACGCAGACTGGCACAGTCAGGAAATGGAGGCCGATCCTGGAGTTCCACTGGACTATTCCCCTTTTCCCTAGCCCATGGGACAGTGCAGCCCACATTCCAGGTAGACCCTCCACCCTAAGTTAACCCTCACGGGAGATTTCTAGAGATAGATCCATGAGGTGGTTCCTAATCCTGTCAGGTTGACAGTAAAGGCTAACCATCACAGGTCCACCACCCCTTGTCAAATTGACACCCGAGCACAACACTTTAACTTTCTACTCCAGGTCCCCCAAAATGTTTGTGGTCATCTCAAGTCACATTTAATTTCATCTTCAAAAGTCCCCCAAAGTCTTAACAGTTTGAAAACCTTTCAAAAGTTCAATGTATCTTCTGAGACTCAAGGCAATCCTGTTTAAACGTTTTAAATTACATACCTTCTAAAATGCAATGGGACAAAATAAACACATATCCCCAAAGGGAGAATGGAGAAATTGCAATGAAAGTGGAACCTAGAGCAAGCTGAAGCCCTGCAGGGAAAACACCCAACTTTCATCTCCATTGCCAGCATCTGGAATTCGTCACAAAATCATCTAATTTCCAGTGACCTCCAGGTAGCCCACCCTACACCTTTACCACCTATAGCACGTGTGACCTCTCTTTTGAGCCAGCTTGATTCCATGCCTGTAGATTTCCTTGTGGGTGTATCATGCTTCGGGTATCTCCAACGTTCCAGGCTCTCCGCTGCAATTTAGGCTTCACCTTGCGTGTTTCCCACAATGGTCTCCCATGGCCTCCTTGTGGGGACTCTGACCCTGTCAACATTGCCTGCCACCAGTGCCACCATGAAACTTTGGTGCGAGCTTCCATAGCCCTCTTGCTTCTGCATTTTGCGTTTTACTGTTATATGCGTGAATGTTTTGCCTGTGTGTGTGTCTCAGTATCACATGCCTGCAGGCCGGGAGAGGATGTCAGACCCTCTGGAACTGGAGTTATTGACAGTTGTTAGGCTCCATGAGGTTGCTGAGAACTGTACCCTGGTCTTCCAGAAGAGCAGCCACCTGTGCTCCTGACCTCTGAGCCATCTCACCAGTCCACGCTTGCATTCTGAATGCCTGCAAAGCCCTCACCCTGTGACTGATCCTGGCAAGTTCCGTTGCTGGCTCATGATGTAGTTGGCATGTTTCTACCACCACTGCAACGCCTTCTGCAGCTTTTGTTTCTGACCCTGGGAGAACGCTTCCCTATGCAGTGTTTGGGAACCAAACAGTCCCTCGGTGGCACTGTCAACACAGCCTCTCTTCCTTCAAACGAATTTGTGTTTGCACACAAGTGGAGCCTTCAGTGGGTGGGTGCAGAGCCCAGGTCTCCACTTTAGTGACACTAATGTCCTTAACAACCATAGCTGTTCCCCCTCCCCTACCTTGTTTGCAACTTTAAACTCTCTTGTGTATCTTTCCTTGTCAAACTGCATAGTTTTGATATGCTTTAAATTCTCACTGTGAGTCTCAGGTGCAATGGCCGTAACCATTGCAGGCTTAATACTACTCTGTCTTTAATGTTCCTCTGCCAAACTAACTTAGCCTGTTCCTTTTGAATTCAGCCTCATTCAAGTTTTAGGACGCAGGCAGAAAATGACCAGATTTCCACCACCACCCCTCTCTCCCCCACAAAGTATATGAATAGCCTCTCATTCCATTCCTAGCATGGCCTTTGTTCTCCTCTGAAACCCTGTAGCCGTCTTCACTACTTGCTTTTTTGTATCTTTCTCCCACAAACCAGTTCCAAAGTCCTATAAACCATGCACTCCTGTGGTCATGGCAACAGCTCCACTCCTCAACACCAATTTCCTCTATCCCTTTTCTTGTCACTGTAAGAAAATATCTGACTGAGGCAATTTAAAGATTTATTTTGGCTCAGAATTTAGGGAGGGACACAGTCTGCCACAGTAGAAAGGCCATGTAGTCCAACAACGGCTGCCCCCATGCTGGAGAGCCTGAGAGCCTGGGACTACTCAGTTTGTGAGTCTGGGCGCCTCTGCAGTTCCAAGTTAGTGCCGCTGGCCTAGAAGACTCCTGGAAAGTCCCTGGTGTTCAGTTCACATTGGAAAGTCAAGAAAGCCGGCATCTGATGTCAGTGAAGCGTGGCCACCACAGCTACAGAGTAGACACGTTCATCATTAAGAAGCAAAGTCAGGGAGGCGAAGAAGACTGCTTCTTTTGCCCAGGTCTCTTTATATTTAGGATGACTACAGGAAGGTGCCACCCACTCTGGAGGGTGTTCTCCTCTGTCAATCATTCCCAGAAGTGCCTTCTTAGTTGACACTGGATCCCAACAAGTTGGCAACTAAGATTAGGATTCATATCATGTAACTAAAATCCAAGGCTATTTATTACTTGGGAGAAGAAATATAAAAGATTTTTCAGAAAGTAGAAAAGCAATCCAGTATAGTGGAAAGTGACACGCATTGTCTTACTTTCTTGCTTAGAAAATACTAATTTCTTAGAAGTAGACAAGAAGCAGCCTTTATGGAGCATTGAGTGCCAGCAAGGTGGCTCAGCATGTAAAGATGCTTGCTGCCAAGCCTGACGCTTCCAGTCCATTCCCCAAGACCCAGATGGTAGAGGGAGGGAACCAGCTGCCATCACATTGTCCACTGGCCACCACATGAGTGCTGTGGTACACAAGCTTCTATACATCCACACACCACACACTCAATAAATAAAGTGTTGTGTTTTGATTTTTAATTGATAAAGGATCTAAATATAATGCAGCTTTCTTTATTCTGTGTAACCAACTCTCCTTATCTAGTCTCACACTTTCCAAGCAATTCTGAAATAAAATATTGTGAAATTAAAAACAAGAGTATTATTAGAGTATTTGATTCACAAAAATTAATATTAATTTTAGGGGATATCGCTCAATGGTAGATCACTAGTTTTACATGTGCAAGGCCCTAGATTCGATTCCCAGCGCTCCAAAAAATATCCCTACAATATCTATTTTACTATGCTAAAAATTAACTGAAACCATGCAAAGGGATTTTTCCAAACAGTCTAAGACATGATTATCATATTCCATCTGGTAAGGTTTCTCTTACTCTCTTCTTTGGGAATTTTCATTGTTATTTAAAAATTTCACATAGAACTTACCATACAACACGACAGAGCATCGCCCTGCTTACTATGTACCACGGATTTCCAGAACTCTGTATCTGCTAGACCGTGCCTACGTCCCTTCTTGCAATCACTAACTAGTCAACCTATTCTTTAGGAACTGATTACATTAGGCACATCATAGGAGATTTATGCAGTATGTGTCCTTTTGTGAGTAGCTTATTTCATCTAACCTGTCTTCAGTGCTCGCCACATTGTAGTACGAGCCAGGCCTTCACTATCTGTAAGGCTGAATAGTACCCTACAGTATGTATGCATAACCCTTTGTTCATCATCACAGCAAACACAGGCTTTTTGGTTGCTTCTGTTTGGCTACTATGGATAATGATTCTATGAACCTGGGCATGAAAGCATCTCTTCTAAACACTGCTTCTAATTCTCCTGGATGAGTACACTCCCTGACCATTCTTAGGATGACTAGGGTACACAGGAATCCCAAAGGGCCTCCATAGTGGTGACATTTTATATACCTGCTAGTGGTAAGTAGGCTTTCAACTCCTCATACCTTTTCCAACATGACTTGTTTTGATAATGGCTGCCCTAATGCTATGGGAGATATTCCGATAAAGCACTCATTTGCATAAAGCACTCTAATTGAGGCTTGCAAGCATAGAGAAGAGTTAGCAACCTATAGACCTGTTTGGCTTGAGCTAAACACACACACACACACTTCTTAACAATACACTTAGAGATCAAAGACTTCTTCCTTGGGCTGCATGCACACCCCTCTCCAAACAAAAGCAATTATGTCACTATGTGTCAAGTGTGTTTTGAAGGAGAAATTTATTCCACGGGCTCAGCTGATTGAACTTGCTTCCTGGCTGTTGGTGTTATTTGGAGAGGTTATGGAACCATGTGGAGTCTTGCTGGAGGATAGATGCCCCTGCAGGCAGGCTTTGAAAGTTTATCGCCTGGTCATTTCCAGTGGACTCTCTGATTCCCATTTGAGGTCAGAGAGGTGCTCTCTAGTCTCCTGCTCTGGCGCCTGCTGTCATAGCACTCCCACCATTACAAAGACTCTCTCCATAACTGTAAGACAAAATAAACTCTCTCTTCCATAAGCTGCTGTAGGTTATGGTACTTTATCACTGAAACAAAGAATAATTAACCCACACTCTGACAAATAGCTCCCTGGCCACCTTTAATAACTTCATCTTAGCTGCTTCTCCATTGCCGTGAAGAGGCACCCAGCAAGGTGACTTACAGCTCCAGAGGGCGAGGCTGTGGCCATCATGACAGAGGGCATGGAGGCAGGGAGGCAGACAGGGCAAACAGGAGCTGAGAACTTACAACCGCAAGGCCGAGGGAGCTAACATGGAAATGGTGCTGGCTTTTGACATCTCAAAGCCTATCTCCAATAACATTACCTCTCCCAATGCGGCTGTACCTCCAAATCCTTCTCAAACAGTTCTACCAACTTTGGACCAAGTATTCAAATGTAAGAGCTTATGGGGGCCACTTTCATTCAAACTACTATATTCCACTCCCTGGCCTCCATGGGCTTATGGCCATATCGCAGTGCAAAATTCATTTAGTTCAACTTCAAAAGTGTTATAGAGTCTTTCAGTCTCAAGACTGTCTAAAAGTTTAAGGTCTCCTCTGAGACTCAAAGCAATTCTTAGCTGTAACCCCCTGCAAATCACAAAGTGAATTACATCCTTCTAACATTCAAGGCATAGAATATACACTGCCATTCCAAAGTGGAGGAATTGGGGCATACTGAGGAAACACTGGACCAAAGAAAATCCTGTGACTCCGTGTCTCATGTCAAGGTCTCATGTGGGAGATGGCTTCATCCCTCCAGCTCCGCTGACGGCACACACTTCTCTTGAGCTGGTTCCACTTCCAGTGTGCAGCTCTCCTGGGCAGGAATGGCACACCTCGGAGTCTACAACATAATTCACAACTTCCCTCGTGGCCTCTCAGGGTCTCCACCTGTAGCCTTCCTTGCCACATGCCTGACCTCAGCAGCTTTCCTTGACTGTAAAGGAAGACTCCACAGCCCCTTTCTCCTTCATCCTTCATGACTCTGAAACCAGAGCCACTGTAAGTTCTCCTCTTGAATTTAAGGATAGTGTCGAATCCAGCTTAGACTGGTTTTCAGTGTAAGGCAAACTGTGTCTTCAAAATTAACTTTTTTGGGGAAAAAGAATCCCTTACCTACTTATCTTACCCCTAGGCATGACGAGGCATTGATTTGATTAGAATCAGCTCTATCAAAGCAAAAGTCATGCCTAGTGAAGAGGCTCCCACAATTCCAGTCAGTCAATCAAAACAGAAAACCACCTATATTCTATCCGTAGTACCCAACTCCTCCTCCTTTTGGACTCTATAAAAGAAAGGTTCAAACAATAACCTCGCCTTGAGCATTCTAGTTCAAACAGCTCACTGCTCCCTTGTGATTCATCTGCTCTGCTCCTTTGTTTTGCTTGAGAATAAAACTCCCTGCTTTCCTCTCTGTGTGCTTTTGAGTAAGATTCCAAGAACCTGGTGACACCCAGTCAAGGCAACTCGCCGTGACATAATTGGTCATTTATTATCATCTTGGGTTTTTGAGACAGGTTATATGTGTCTTTCTGGCCTTAAACTTGTAATCATCCTTCATTCACGGGCACACCTGGTGGTGGTGACCTGCCAGGCACATCAAAATAATGAATTATTTTTTTCTCTTCCCTCTGTAGCTTGAGGGGGCAAAGGCAGGGCCTTTATACATCCCAGCTAAGAAGTCTACAACTCAGCTAATCCCCAGACCCTGCTATTTTTGTTCATTTGAAAAGATATACTTCCTTTGAGAAAATGCCTACTTCGCCTCTTTTTGCGCTCAGTTCTGAAGATCAAACCCCGCCTGCCCACTTTAAAATTACGTTGTTTGATTCTTGCTTTGATTTCCTTTGCATGTTCTGGACATCAGCCCCGAACACCTTGCAAATGCTTTCTTATTTGGCAGGCTGTATTTTCATGTTGTGTCCTCTGATAGCAGACATCTTAAAAGCTTGATGTAATTTTATCTGTCCTTATTGTTCTTGCCTGTGGATCTCTGTCATGCTAAGAAATCAATGCTAAGCCCGATGTCACGAAGCTTTTCCTATTTTAGAAATGTTGTATGTAGTTTTACATCTATCACAGCCCAGTCCAAGCTGGTGTTCGCTTACCTTTACAAGATATGTGCTCGAAGCATGTTTTTAAAGTCACAAGTTGATGCATGAAACAGGCCATGGCATACAAACTTGCAGATGAAGGTCTGCAAGCGTGGGAAATCTGGCCTTCCCGAGGGGTTAATTACCCTTGCCCTGGCAGTCCTCTTATCTCTCCTCTTAACTGCCTCTTTGTTTTAGCCTCACTAGCATTGACCAGAGTCTGCTCATCAGAGAACAAAGTTGAAGCTGAAAGAAGCCTATCTCAGCCAGGAAAATGGATGAGGTAATTATGGTCCAGGTTTTGAAAAACAGTGAAGTAAATCAGGCTGGAATTCAAGAGAGGCAGGGCCTTCTGCCCCTTGGGGATAAAAATCACTGCATCACACATATAGTATGTTAAGTCTCAAACCCAGGTGCCTATCAGCATAGCAAAGCTAACCATATGCAAACCAGCTACCTTTCTTTCCAATGAGTACCAGTTCCTACGATCTGCCTGGTGCTCAGGTTTGGTCTCAAACTCCTACAAAGTAACTGCCTGGTGGATCTGGCCCTAGGACAGCAGTCACATCCTCTGGACCTTAAGTTTCATGATCTGGTTGCACAATTCAGTTCCCCATCTATTTACTGGTAGACTAGTATAAGTAACATGGAGAACTCTTTGCTTGTGCAAACTGCAATCCTTACCTGGTGTCTTAGGGATGGTTAGGGATAAAACACAGAGCCCAAAAGCAACTTGGGAGGGAAAGGGTCTATTTTGCCTACACTTCCACATCACTGCCTGTTTCAGTTAGGGTAACTATTGCTATGATGAAACAGAAAGATTGGGGAGGAAAGGAAATCAGGGCAGGAACCAGAGACAGAACCTGGAGGCAGGAGCTGATGCAGAGCCCATAGAAGGGTGTTGCTTACTAGCTTGTTCCTCCTGGCTAGCTCAGTCGGCTATCTTATAGAACCCAGGACCACCAGCCCAGGGGTGGCACCACACATAATGGTCACATAAGAAAATGCCTTACAGGCTTGCCCACAGACCTATCTATACAGGCATTTTCTCAATTGAAGACTCCCTCTTCCCAAGTAACTGTAATTTATACCTGCAGTGTATAGTTAGGGAACCTATCAATGAACAGTGCTATCCCTTGAAAACCTATACAATTACAACAAGCAATTTTGAAGGATTTTTAAAAATTTTTTCTTGGTTTAAATCTAGAAACAGACACCTCTGACGCTATAGGCTACAGCTTAGGCTGTTCACTGAAACAGCCCGTAGCAACGAAGGCCTGGTGGATTGGCAGAAGATGAGGTAACAAGTGTACGCCTCTTGAGAGAAGCGTGTTCACGGCTCGGGTCACCCACTCAAGCTTTATGAGAATGCTACTTTATAGGATTCAAGAACTGCGAAGTCCCCAGTCAGAGTGCCTCCTGGCTCCCATTAGTAGGCCTGATACGCGCACCAAGCAGGACCTGATGAGTAATTAGCGCACAGCAGCCCCGGGAGGAGCAAGCAGGCGAGGCGGACATTCTTAATCCGCCGTCGATGCTATAAACTCCGCTCTGAAAAGAGCCGCCACTGCGCAAGCTCCTCCGCCGCGCAGCAGACTAGAGAAGAACCGAGTCTAGGCCCGCCGCCACTACGGGCGTACGGACAGCACTGCGGAGCGGGACCTATAGCTTCGGCGACCCATAGTTTACTTGTAAACCTCGCAGTGCACGACGGGAATGGTGGGACCACGGTCCGCGATGCATGCTGGGACTTGTAGTTTCCCTCGACGTCAGGACTACAACGTACAATCCAATACAGCGGTCCGCGCCGAATGCGGGAGTCTGAAGTCTCCCGTAGTCGGAATTCGCAGTGTACGACGGGAGATGACATCGATTCGCACTGCATGCCGGAACCTGTAGTCTCGATGCGTCAGGACTAGCAGCGGGTGACAGAAAACTTGTGGCAGCGATCCGCGTGACATGGCTGTGGTCTCAACACCACGGACCGGTGCTCCGTGGGTGTGGACCAGCGCCTCTCGGCTCCGCGAGGGCCGAGTGTTTGCCCGCCGCTTGAGAGCACGCAGTCACGCGGCTGCACGTCGCCTGCCACGCCCTCCGTGACGCAGCACGCCCCCCCCCGGAAGTGAGTGCGCAGCGAGCGGCGGGTGAAGCCGGTGTCGGAGCGGGAACACCAGTGTCGCCGCCGCCCGCGGTGGGCGCCGCGCCCTGAGCGCCTTGTGTTTTCGTCTCTCACCTCTGTTGTGACCGTCCGTGCCGCTCTCTGGGTCACGATGGAAGCGCCGCCCGCGGCCGGCGTCCCCACCGAGTGCACTCCGGCGGTGGCCGGGGCAGAGGTGCGCTGCCCCGGCCCCACGCCGCTGCGTCTGCTGGAGTGGAAGGTGGCGGCGGGCGCGACCGTGCGCATCGGCTCGGTGCTGGCAGTGTGCGAAACCGCAGCCTCCGCGCAGCCCGCAGGGCCGGCACCGGCTCGCGCGGCCTCTGGGGGCTGCGTGCGCGCCGCGCGGACCGAGCGCAGGCTCAGGTCGGAGCGCGCCGGCGTGGTCCGTGAACTGTGTGCGCAGCCAGGCCAGGTGGTGGCCCCTGGGTGAGTGTGCAGAGACTAGGACATCCCGGGCTCTCAGGATGTCGTGGTGGTGGTGATGGTGGTGGGGTCTCTGGCTACAGTTACAGTCCGGGCGTGCAGGTCGCCCTAAGAGTCGGCGGGAAGAAACTGTAGAGACTGTAGAATTGTCACCATTTGTGGTTCTACCGGCCCCGAGATAGTTTGAGTTTGAGAGTTCTCGGTGACCCAAGGTTACCCCTTTGGGATGTCTTTTGCATTTGTCCTTCTTCTCTAATTGGTGGACTCCACCTTTGTAAGTGAAGGCAACTTGGGTGGCTGTGGCCGCAGGACTACTCAGGCAGGTTCCAGTCTCGTTACTGAAATAGAAGGTGTGGGGCGTGTGTGTTTCTACAAACGCTCATAAAACTTTGTGTACGCTGTTGTAAAAACCCGGCGGCTCTGCATCATAGCCACGGAAAGGGCAGAGCCCAGACTATCGGGTGATGTACCTGGTCCTGGATTTCTTGTGAGGACTCTTAAGCTGTCAAACTTGTGTCCTAACTCTGTAGGATCTTGACTTGGTTTGGTCTGCCGCTGTCTAGTTTTATTTCTGAGTTTTGCCAGTGTTGTGTTTTGAACCTAAGTTCACACGTGGGCATGTGGGTCACATGGCCGTGATTGTTTTGATTGTAAAGAACAGAAACTGCTGGGAGAGGTGCATGCTCCTGCCTGCTGTGGGTTGGGCTGAGAGTTTCCCTTTGGAACCATCCTTTCTGCTCCTTTTCTGATATCCTTTGCTCACTTCTTGGACTGGTCAAATCTTTCCTTTGTTGACTATTTCCTGCCCACCATTCTCCACAAGGAAGATTTCCATTTTCCACTGACCTTGTCATAGACAGAGAACCCTGCCTGCCTGTTTGTCTTCCTGGTTACTCCGTCTAGTGCATCTTTGAGATACTGCCTGGGTTCTTGATTTGTGGACCCTAACCCTACCCCTGCCCACTGTACGCTGGGTTGTACAACCACCAGGAAAACTTGCTTCTTTGGGGCTGACTTTAGTGAGCTGTCTGTCTGGCTTCCTCTGGAAATGATTCTTGTAATCCTGGGCCACTGACAGAGGCTGCCAGTCCAGTGATATCACGTGAGTTTCTGCTTCTGAGAAAAGCCACTAGCAACATTACTTTGATTTAAAATGCTTCCTTCCCTTTTCCTATTCTGTGCATTTGTGGACAGCATCTTGTCAGCATTCTGGGGAGAAGTGTAGTGAGATGACATTCCTGTTTCCCATAGTATTCCTGTATGCCCGCAGGTACATGCGTGACAGGAAGGAGCAGGTAACAAGGCCCCTGCTTAAAGCTCCATTTGTATCCCCTCTGTCAGTCCTAATAGTTTCTCTGGAGTAAATATCAAGGGTATGGGTTGCCTTCCCCTGTCAGATTCATTCATGAGTGTTTGGCCATAGACCCAGGGCTGATAAGAAGGGCAGTACTCCCCCCCCCCCCAACTACTAGCTCTTTTGGCCTCCCCCAAAATTCCTGTCATACTTTTTGTGGGGAAAAAAGGTTTAAAAAGAAATCACTGGATTAAGTCACTTGTTACAAAGACCGCTCAGCAGTGAATTGTTTCCTCAGGGCCTCAGCCTGCAGAAGCAGCGTCCCACTGAGCATCTCTGGTCAACAGAGCCCCTCATTCATAGTCACCACAGACTTTTGTAGCACATAGATTACACCTAAGAAGGTCTTTCCCCCACAATTTAGTTATACAGGCCAAGTATCCTTAATTTTAAAATTCAAAATCTAAAATATTCTAAGAACGCAAACCAAGGCATAGATGCTTTTGTGTTTCCCAGTGCTCCGCCTGTGAAGCCTGTGTAAACACACCAAACTCCAAATGGTCCCAGAACAGCAGCGCTTCTGGTCTTCAGCATTTTGAATGAGGGATTCACATATTAGGAAGACTTTATAAACGGCATGTGCATTTCCCTGTTTGAGAAAACAGAGAGTAGTAGGTATTATTGGGTCCTGGTGTGGAATGGTGCTTGCCATGACTGTTAGACCTTGGTCAGCAAAGACCTGTCTGGCTCACACCAGGTACGCTGGCCGAAGCCTTCCATTTTTAGAAGGATTTCTATGTCTGGGTTTGGTGCAGCTTCATCTAGCATCTGTTCCATCACGGGACTGCTTTACCCCAGGGAGGGGCTGGAAGAGGTGTCAGGAAGGAGCAGCCGGGCCTGATAACCCTGGAAGTTTACTTCTGTCTGAGCATGTCTCAGAATCACTTAAGACTACTTTATAATGAACTTATCTGAGCAGTCCTGGAAGATTGTTCATCTAGCAACACCATCTCTGTCTTTCCCAGTACTGGATTACAGATACATATTCTTAAGATCACATGGTGGTGCACACCTTTAATCCCAGCACTTGGGAGGTGGAGGCAGAAGCAGGCGGATTTCTGAGTTTGAGGCCAGCCTGGTCTGCAGAGTGAGTTCCAGGACAGCCAGGGCTATACAGAGCAACCCTGTCTTGAAAGAGAGAGAGAGAGAGAGAGAGAGAGAGAGAGAGAGAGAGAAGAATCACATGGGAGAGCCACATTTACTGACATTTGTATTAAACCTTTGTAGAGTGATTATTGTGTGGTGGTTCCTAACTCCCACCCACAACCCACACTTTAATCCCATCCTTAGGATTAGTGGATTCTGAACTGTTTTGAGAGGCTCTTGCCCACCTTCAGCTTGCCTGTGGGCAGAGGAGGTATCTGTTCACGAGCGTTCTCTCGCGCTCTCTCTCTCTCTCTCTCTCTCTCTCTCACACACACACACACACACACACACACACACACACACGAATCTCCCCCACAGCAGCAGTGGAACCTGCCACTCTAGGAAGAAGCAGCAAGCCCACTCCACTGTTGAGACGCCTGTGGCGGTCTTAGACAACTGTCTAGACAATGCATAGCTGAGCTAGCCTGCCAAAATCGAAAACTTACTTCTGGGACAAACTGGACCTGAGCCTTCATGTGTGTGCCACACTATTTGGTCCTCCGTGGTATCTCTTCTGAGGCAGATCAGGCCTTCTAAATCTGACATCTTTGGGGGTTTTCTGCCCTTTATCGTTCCTCCTGATTCCTCCCAGGGTTGGCTGCACCCTATTGTTGAAGAATGAAGGGTGGTCATCCTCAGCCTGCGTGCTGTAGCACAGCTGAGCCCAGATGTGTACACTGGGTGACAGCAGACTTCAGTGACAGGTTGCTTGATAATAACTTGTTTTTGCTGAGACCAGAGCAGAGTCAGAGGCTTGTGTGCTAACAAAAGTGAGATCCTGTGGTTGTAGTTGTCACTGCTGTCTTGGTTGTTAGCAACATCCAGTCTTGCCACATCTGTGTTTGTTCCCAAAGAGCTGTGTCAGGTTGAAGCTGAAATGATGAATGATTTTGAGCGATGCTAGGACTGTTTCCACAGTACTTTATCCTGTTGGATGAAAGAAGGAACTGGGGGCGGTGGGAGTGGAAGGTGCATAGTGCCCTCTGCTTGGTAGGCTGTGGTGGGTCCGGTGTTGCCCATGAAATGCCACTTAGTGTGCGCCTTACACCTTATTTATTATGGACCTAGAGCTTAGTGGCAAACCGGGAGAATGGGAGACTGATACTCTGTACCGGGTTGTAGGAAGAGTGATAGATACTGTGTATCGCTTTGCCTGTTTGTAACGTTTACCTAGGTTACAGTTACTGAGGTTGAAAACACTCGTCCTTCATCTGTTAGACACAACCCCTGAATTGGTTTGTCATATGGCCCTGATCCTCTGCAGGGCTTTACGTTCCCAGAGGCATTTGAACACGTAATTACTGGGAGAGTTGGGTGGAAGGAGGTGATAAGAACCAGTAGAGATGCTCACCCCACATCAAGGAGACTTCACTTTGCAGCAGAGACCATCACAGACAACTACAACCAATCAAAATGTAGAATTGTGGAGCACAGTCCCAATGGATACATTTACAATACATCTTTAGTACCTAAAGTTCAGGGTCATTGTGGAAGAGAGGGTAGGAAGGTTGTAAGAACAAGAGTTTGCTGTAAGGTTGTGCCTCCTGGTGATGTCAGAAGCTATACTCTTAAGATCTTGACTGCCTAAATTTGAGTTGAACAAGGACAACAACAATGAGCACACTAACATGGACGAGTGTAGGCATACTGTTCTTGTGCCCTGTATATTACTCAGATGCTGGCTTCTGTGCCCCAGCATCTGGTTGCAGCCCTTACTCTAGGACTCTCCTGTCTCAGTGTTGTATAAACATCACTCCTCAATTATTCCATAATTGGTCAATAAAGTAGCTGGTCAGCCGATGACTGAACGAACAGGGGGTGGGGGAGGAAGTGAGGATTAGTCACTGGAAGAGAGAGTCTAGGAGACACCCTGAGAAAACATCTGGAGCCCAGAGAGCCAGATCAGTACTAGGATGCAGATATCACTGGAATTTTGGCCAGGAGGCAGCCTGATTAGTTTGAAGGATTAAAATAGAGTAATACTGCTCAGGCATTGTGCCTTGAAGCTTGTTAAATAGAGTAGTCAGAGTCAATGAACTAGCAGGGTTAAGAGGAAAACTGCAACACTCTTATAAAATAACTAATAGATAATAAGAGAGTCCTTAAAAAAAAACCAAGGCAACTCAGGGATGCTGACAGTGGCAGAAATAGCCTTCCCCAGGTACGAGCTCACTGTTTGACTCTCCAGCCATGGAAACACACAGTACCATCATACACACTGGGCAGGTGTGCTTCCATGATGAGGCAAATCTATGTATGTATATAGCAACAATCTTTTAGAAGGAAGGGTACCCAGGAAGATTTAGAAGGGAGAACCGATATATTACAATCTTAAAAAAAATTTAAAGAAATAAGTTTTTTAAATATGTAACCTCTAAAACAAAAATCATGAGGCAGAAGAGGCAGACCTGCATTTAGGGGACATTCAGTTGCTGTGGCTTACTGGGGAAAAGGGCATTTTGCCTAACCAGCTCCAGCAGAGAAAGAAAACCATCTTGGAAGGTCTGTATAACAAAGTAACTCAGAGTTGCTCCTATGTTTACCTCCTCATTCAGTGTGGGAAGGTTAGATGGGGAGAGATGCTCAGAGCCCATCACGGGTGCTGCAGGGGGTTAGATGAGGAGAGGGGGAGAGATGCTCAGAGCCCATCACGGGCGCTGCGGAAGCTGTTGCCTACACAGTTTGCCTTTAGGACTTAGATTTCTTTTACACTCCCATACCTAGAATTTTTATGAATGAATATTCTTTGGGTAAATATTGATTGTTGGCATCTGCTCTATCTAAATAATGACTTGTTAGAACACAGTCTTTCATGAACTAGAACTGTCACTTTAATGGAGCCTGTTGACTATGGGTGATCAGTCTTCAGATGGAGTTGTGCTATATCGTGTTGTGCTCCTAGTTTGGAAAGAACTCACCCGGCCTTTTTGGTTCCTGAGTTTTGTGTGTAGACTTAAAAAAAAAAAAAAAGATGTATTTATTTATTTTCTGTATGTGTGTGTAGACTTTTAAGCAGCTTTTGAGAGGCCTCTGAGGTGGGTGGGCTCTGAAGTGTGTCTGCTTAGGAACAGCAGATAGGCTGTAAGAATTGTATGTGTATATGAAATGTCTCCTTTATCTCATCCTAAAAGAGACTAAGTGAGGGGCTGCAGAGAGGGTTCAGAGCTTCAGAGCACTGGCTGCTCCTCAGGGGGATCTGAATTCAAATCTCAGCACCAACATGGTGACTCACAGCCATGTGCAAGTCCAGTGCCAGAGAGTCCAACACCCTCTCTGCTCTCTGCCAGCCACGCAGGCAAAATACCCAGACACATTAAATAAGCCTTTTTTAAAACGGTTAAAAGAAATACTCATTGATGTAGAGGAATAGATAAGTTAGACATGCATAAAACCTGATGTCGTTGCCACATACAAGTGATAAATGCTCACCATCTCAGGGAAAGAGCATCTTAAACTGAGGAAGAGAAATAGAACAAAGCCATATTGAAATGCTTAGAAAATACTTTAAAGATATACATCTTAAAGTTTAAAACCAAGATCTTAATGGGTTTTTAAATGTTTTATATATATACATATATATATAGTATGTATATATGTATATATATATATATATATATATACACACACACACAGTTCCATTTAATTTTAAAAATGACTTATTTTTAATTTTATTAAGTATTTTGTGTTTCATAGTTTTTTTAAAGTCTCAGTTTTCATGTGGTACATGAAATTGTGGACAATGTTAATTTCATACACTTATGCACTGTGTGTGTGTGTGCGTTGGCTGTGTGTTACTGGTGGGAATGTAAGTCTTGTGCCTTCAGGAGGTAGGTGCACCCTGCAACTTTGGAGCTTAAGGAGCAGCGATGGCTTTACACGGATGCAGACAGACAGACCTCTAAACCCCTCGCGACAGCTGAGTTTCTTTGACGAGTGTGGAGGGTGTGTTCTCTCTGGGCCACCCCGGCACACATTTTATCTGCCTTGTGTTTGTGGAGCACAGACCCAGCCCTCAACACCTGCACTTCCCAGGTTCCAGAAACAGGAATTGGGTTGGGCCTCATCGAGTGGACATAGGCAGCCGGAGTATGGCAGCAGATGCTATGAGAGATGCAACGATAGCTGACACTTGTGTACGGTCCCAGGTTGGTTTGGTGGGGTAAGCTGTCACATATATTAGCTCTCCGTGTAGATTAGCTCATTGGCTGGCGACTGTTCATCAGGGATGAAGTCTAGAATGCTGAGAGTGCACCAGTACACTGGATGAACACTAATACTCTGATGTGCTGTTGGTCTCGTGTCTGGGCCGTGGGACTGTGCTACAGGTATTCTGTGCCCTGTGAGGTAATAGAGCAATATCTAGTAAATATCTGTAAATCTCATGTGTTCCAGGGCAAAATCTGCCTTGTAGAATAAGACGCACAAAAAACCCTTAGATTCTAGTACAAAAAACCATAATTTGTTCATACAGTGAGGCCGTTCAGTGTCCAGAGTATAGAGTCGGAGTATGCTACATAGACTGTGTCCTCACTCTGGTCCCAGCCCTGCTTTGGACGCTTTTGTTTCTACCTTTGCTTCCTCTGTACTTGCCAAGACTTCACCATCTGTGTGATGGGATTCTTGTCACCAAGTCTTTGGGAGCAGGGTTGCATAGCCCACTTCTTAGATTGTGGCCACACAGAAGTTTCTTCTGTGTATAAAGCGGAGCTTATTCTCAGAGGAATTTTTGCCCACGGCAAAATTGATACTGGGCCCATGCTCCAGGGAAGACCAACTGGGCAGGTAACCCACTGAGGCTGTTGGCTCTGTTACTAGTTCTGCCCTCACAACAGAATTCCTTCCTAACTTTACCCCTGTCCTTGATGGCAGCTCAGTGCTACCATGTAAATTGGCACATAGTTTCTAGACAGGGAAGAAAAGGAGGTAGAAAACCAGGCTGAGTCCACACAGGCTGCTGGGAGGGGGCACTTAAAGGAACTGGTCCTGTGTCTGACTTAACCATAGTAAGGTGAGACCTGGGTAATCCTGCTGGTGGGTGGGAGGAGGTTGCACATCACATGCTTCCTTGTGCAGCCTGTGCGGCTGGTGTGGTCACTGGGCATGTGTGTGAGAGATGCTAATTTGCTACCCAAGCAGAGCTTAGCAGCTGTGCTTGTGGAAACTGCTGAACTGGTCCTGATGTTTGTACAAAAATACAGGGAACCTAGAACAGCCGCCTGGAAAAAACAAATAGAGATGAGCTTTTATTAACTGGTTTAGACTTATTTTAATCAAGATCTCAGTATTACAGTTGAGTTATGAGAACTCTTCATGCTAGCTAGTATCTTTTTGTTGGGACTGTGGTTAACTCCTGGGGCCTCCCTGACTAAAAACTCAAGAGACAGATTCTGCTAGGTACCTAGCACTGGCTTTTATGTTTAGTTGTTATCTGTTTTAAGTCAGATTTTGTATAAGGTGTGAGCCTTAAAGGTCCTTTTGCGTTGCTTTTTCTTGGCTGTGGTATCTCACAGTACCAGTGGAAGTCTCTCCTGGCTTTCCTGAATTGTAGTGTAGACCTTGGGCACATGCCCAGGTCAGGTGAGTCCCTTTGAAACCTCGTACACAAGAAGGGAGGCGATAGGTGCAGAATAGAGTACCCTGAACTTACGACCCTGCCCACTGAGGCTGGACACGGGACTGTGTGAATGTGTCTTAGGTCTCAGCCTTCTAGTTCTGTGACATAGCGGGGACATGCCCTTTGTTGTTCCTGCAAGGCCATGCTTTGGTTCCTTCTTTGTCCTGCTTTCCTTCAGCTCTCAGAGTGCTGTGAGGGGAGCCGTGGGAAGTCTCCTCTAGCCAGGTCCCTGGGAGAGCCGAGCGCTCTGGGTCACAGTATGCTAGGAAAGGCCTTTGGGAGCTTCTGCTGGGCGCAGACTAGCAGAGTGGTCTTGAGTGTACAGCAGGACAGGACCATTCTGCTTCTGGGTGATGACCCTCCTCCTGGAAACTCGGCTACTTTTATGCCGCTAGGTTCCAGCAGCACACGCGCCTGTGTAGTAGCAGCCACTGAGCCGTAGCAGAGACATGGGAGTCTCTGCTGGTCATCAGGTGCGGCCTCTGATTTTATGGTCTTTAGGTATATGTTAATCCTTGAGGCAGTGCTTTTGGGGACATAAGAAGAAAAATAGTTTGTGTTTATTTAAAAATTAGAAAGTGGGCAAGGTGGGTATACACCTGTGATCCCAGTACTTACGAGGCTGAGGCCAGAGGATGGTGAGTTCAGGGTCAGTGTGGGCTACCTGGTCAAATGCTGTTTTAAAGGGAAAAAACAAACAACTGGAGATATTATGATAGTTCTGTCAGAGAAATGTTGGGTGAATATGAGCCAGTCTAGACTGGGAATCATCTGGGAGAGAGCAAAAATGTATTTTGGAATTATACCAACATGTGCTTACAGTATTCCTAGGTAAAGCTTTGGCTTTGATGTGCTCCTTATCAGAAGCATGAGAAAATCATATGCACATATTCATTGAGACCATCTGTATAGACATCTGCAGTTCTTTCTTTATCTTCTGCAGTATACGGTTGTCCTGGTAGAGTAATTTGAGAGTCAGATAGAGCCAGCCTGAAGACTCGTTTGGGACTCTGTTCCCACGTGGGTGCCCTTTCTTATACCATATGGTCCGTCCACTAAGATATTTTAAATGCAATTTGTTTGTTAATGTTTGCTTTTGTTTTTGCAGAGCACTTCTGGTGAGATTGGAAGGATGCAGCCATCCTGTTGTCATGAAGGGCCTGTGTGCCGAGTGTGGCCAGGACCTGACCCAGTGAGTACATGGAAGGAGGCTGTGTCTTTGCCTCTCAGGTGGTTGAGCCTGTGGTACTGAGGCACGACACAGGGTCCTGCTGGCTTTGCCTTGGCAGCACCTTGAACAGTTTCCCCAGGAAAGAATCCTTTTTGTTTTCCAGCTGTCTTTCCTCATGCCCTAGATATGTTGAGTATTCTTCTTCTCCAGTATTTCTGGAGGACATAATGCTTTTTGTCTTCACTGTAAAGACAGCAGATCACCTGCAGTGTTGACAGTTGCCTGCTTTTCTTATGCTCTATGTAGATGACCACTGATTCTTAAATGATCTCTATTCATTCTGCAATGTAGGTGGTGGGTGGCTGTTGCTATTTTTTGTTTGTTTCCATGTAACTGCAGTTGGTTTACTGGGAGAATGGACTCTTGTGCTGACTAGTGACTGCCGTATCTGACTGCAGGTATGACCTAGAGCCCAGTTTCTCATGTTTTCTTTTTTTAAAAGAAAGACAGCATTCACGTAGCTGTCTGTACAGGAGAGTTGTGTGCTAGGATAGTAGTGTTGGTAACCACTTGCTGAAATCATACCACCACATTCACAGTTATGACAGATGTGCCTTTCCACACAATGTTAACCAAACCCTTTCCACTCTTACAGGCTGCAGAGTAAAAATGGAAGGCAGCAGGTCCCCCTTTCCACAGCGACGGTTTCCATGGTGCACAGTGTGCCGGAGTTGATGGTGAGCTCTGAGGTGAGCAGAGGACTCTGGAGCGTGGATTGATAGGCAGCCCCATCTGAATACTGACTGCTTCCTAAGATGTAGCTCCGCTGGCTGCCCGTTTCCTTTTTTCCGTTCATAAACAACTGTCTCTCCATGGATGCTTGGAAGCCCCACAGCTCTTAGTTTTGTAGATTAGTCACCTTCTTGGTACTGCTGACACAGCAGCAGGGGTGGCCTGCATTCCCCTTGAGCCAGACTTTCCTTAGAAATGCTGTGACAGGCTCCTAACAGGAAGCAGTGCTATGGCTAGGAACTTGTTTGTGCTCTTTTCTTAATAAAATTGAATTACGTTTTGAATCCAAATATATATACTTTGTCATTTTTCTCATTTACTTTTTGACTTTAGCAAGCTGAGAAACTAGGAAGAGAGGATCAGCAGCGACTACATCGAAACAGAAAACTGGTTCTCATGGTTGACTTGGACCAGACCCTGATTCATACGACTGAGCAGCACTGTCCCCAGATGTCCAACAAAGTGAGTGACTCCAGCTTTTCCCTTGGTGGCTCTCACAAGAGTGTCCATTTCCAAGTACACTCTCTTGTGTTAAGTGAGTTCCTGGGAACCCTATATGTGGGAGGCAGGTCAGTCAGCTGCTGTGGGCAGACTTCACATAGCTGTGTCTGGGCTGGGCCAGGTGGCACGGGAAGTGCTCTCTCTCTTCCTGTTGGCATTAGCTTCTGTGTCAGGTTGGCTCACACTTACTAGGGCCCTTCAAGATAGAAGAGTTCAGAAACAGTCGCTGTGGAAACGGGGACCTGCTGCCTTCCATTTTTACTCTGCAGCCTATAAGAGTGGAAAGGGTTTGGTTAACACTGCTGGGGGCATGCTCTTGGGAAGAGGTGTGTGTAGAGTGCCTTAGAGTTAGATGTCTAGAACAAGAGGATATCTGAGGCCATGTTAAAGAGAACCTGGGCGTCACCATGAAGGAGTTGAATTCTCCAGGGTGACATGGGAAGTGGCCAGGTGTAGAATCTCATGCAAGTTGAACCTGAATGGGGAGTGAGCCCCACGTTGGGGAGTTGAGGTTCAGGAGCAAAAGCTTTTAGTGCCTAGTAGAGAAAGGCGATCTAAAGCCAGTAGTGAGACGGACCTTTAACCAGGAAGGCCTGGGTTGTGTCCCATGTTTTCAAATGTTAGCTGTTGAGCAAATGACACATAGACTATATTGTTAAAGATTTTGGGTACCACTACAGGTCTGCATGTGTCCTGCTGTGCCCAGGTCTAGGGGTGGGAAGATGCTAAAAGCTGATCACAGCCTAGAGTGTGGTTCACCGTAGAACCTAATTCCTTTGCTTTGAGTGAACTGCTGCAGATGTGATGGTGATATGGGTAATATGGCTAGAATTCTGCCTCCCTCAGTGGTACAGCTCCTACTTGCATCACACTAGGTACCTGTGTACTGTGGGGTCTGACAGAAGTATCTAGTGTATTTGATGCCGGGAGTCCATACTACGCAGATTATTGTTCAGTCTCATCCCTGCCTGTAGAGCGAGCTTGTGAAGGGCGCAGGGATGGAAGGGGCTC
This sequence comes from Mus musculus, assembly GCF_000001635.26. Lineage (NCBI taxonomy): Eukaryota > Metazoa > Chordata > Mammalia > Rodentia > Muridae > Mus > Mus musculus. The sequence continues at coordinate 80,457,646 of NC_000084.6, read as the reverse complement.
TGCACCTCTGCACTCTGCGTGAGCTGGGGTTGACTCTTTCATTATACCTTTGGAGTTGCACATTTTAAACTAGTTCAACAAGACCAGTTCTCACTTGTAAAAGACCAGAGTTAGTGTCTGCCCATTGGTGCAGGTGCCCCTCAGTGCAGGTGCCCATCATCGGTGTAGGCCGCCTGTGCCCCTTGACCTCTTCACGGGGGCCTAGGAACAGGAGACACAGGTAGTTATATCACGGCTCATGAGGGAAGAAAAGTGGTGCAGTAGAACAAGGATAACTATGGCTGGGGTCACCACAACATGAGGAACTGTATGCCAGGTCACGGTGTTAGGAAGGCTGAGAAGCACTGGTATAGGCTGATTTAGGTAGGACTAGTTCTCTGCTAAGATCAGTTCTCCTAGGAAGCTTCTAGTCTATTCTGAGGATACCTTTGGCCTGGGCTTGGGCCACCACTGAAACATAATTGCAGGCCTTGATGCTTACTCAGCCTTTGAGTTGAGTTCCTGCTGTCTGGACTCTTAGGGAAGGGGTATTTAATTCTTGCTCCTGAGCATCATCCATGCCTGTTCCATTAAGGAAGTAGTCATGACAGCTGTTGAACTTCAGTGTTGTGGAGGGGAAGCTGATACTCGAATTTCCTATTCTGTCTGTGATGGCTTGTTCAGTTTCACCATCCTGCTGGTGTGTTTGCGATATCTGGCCTAAGTGTTAACCTTTTTTGTTTTTCGAGACCAGGCTGTTCTCCAACTCAGAAATCCGCCTGCCTCTGCCTCCCAAGTGCTGGAATTAAAGGCGTGCGCCACCACTGCCCGGCAGTAATTGTTAAAGAAATCAGTATTTTTACTGAGAAAACAATGAGATATAGAAGTAAAAGGATCGCAGCTTAGTTTCCTATGGATAACAAGCATATCTGAAAAATAATAATGGAAGTAAACACGGTTTCACCTGCCTGCAAGGTGACCTAGAGCACTGTTTTCGCACTCATGTGTTCTGAATGAAGCCGTCTCACCATTAGCCACTGTCACTCTCATTAGAAGCCCAGGAGTCACCATGCTATGCTCAGAACAGCGATGCTACCAAGGTAACGGCGCAGATGGGATGTATGGTCCAGCACCGATCCCAAGACTCCCCACTATGCTGAGGCGTGCCATGGCTGGGGAGTTGCTGCAGCCGTTAGCAGCCTATCTTGGTTGTGGTTATCAGAGACAGTTATTAAGATGGTTGATCCTAAGTAGTTACAGTTGCTTGTCGTGATTGATAGTTACCAGGTAGTCTATAGGAAGTAGTGTCCTGGACGGTTACAGTTATGAGAGGTAGTTATTGCAGCCTGTTAGTACAGTGGCCAGTTGGCATAGTTATCATGGTAGTTGGAGGCCTCCATGATCAAGGACCCCCCAGCCTCGCTCATGCAGTATGTGGGCCTCATAGCCCTGTGCAATCCCACATCTGACTTGTATGTCTGCACACCCTTGCTGGGCCACAGCTCAGGCGCTGCCTGGCAGCTCTCCCTGCATCCTCTTCTCACGCCGGACGGTTGTTTCCAGGGCATCTTCCACTTCCAGCTGGGCCGGGGGGAGCCCATGCTGCACACGCGCCTGAGGCCTCACTGCAAGGATTTCCTGGAGAAAATCGCCAAGCTGTATGAGCTGCACGTTTTCACCTTCGGCAGCCGTCTGTATGCCCACACCATCGCAGGTCAGTCCAGCACGGTGGGAGGAGTCGGGCCATAGATGGATGGAAAGAGAAAGCTTAGGCTGTGTCTTTTCAAAGCTTGTTCATTTAGCTGACTAAAGATGGCTTTGGAGCTCTGTTGGCCACGTGTGTTTGTGGCAAACACTGTGTCTTGGTTGGACACGAACTGCAATGCTGGCAATCATTTCCATGTGCTCTTAGTGTGCAGTGGCCACCAGGTGGCAGCACTGGCTGGGGAATGAGTGCTGGCTGTAGCCGGATGGGAAATTACCTCTGACTGTATTACATGACATGACATTATAGTCACTGCCTGAATACTGGCAGGGGTGGGGGACACGACGGACACATTCTATCCCAGCAGGCCGAAGCACCTGAGTCGCAGCTGCAGAACTGTTCATTTGCGCAGTTTTAAATTCAAAGGTTTTGGAGCTGGGTCAGTGGGTGCAGCCTTCCTGTGCGAGTGTGAGGGCTAGAGCTCAGATCCTCAGTACCCACCAAGAATGGCCAGCCAAGGTCTGAATCAGTGAGATCAGATACCCAAAAACAACAAAAGAAACTGCAAAAAGTGATAGAGGAAGAAACTCGGTGCTGACCTCTGTCTTTCACACATGCACGCATGGGTGAAAGGGTGAATGAATATATCCGCACCGCACCGCACCGCACCGCACCGCACCGCACCGCACCGCACCGAAGAGATGGTCTGTCTTTGTTGATGGAGTTGGTAGTTTAGAATCTCTATAGTCTATTTTTTTAAAACAGGCTTTGTTTTTCAGGTCAGCTTTAGGTTCACGGCAGAATCACAGATGTTTCCCATATACATGCTTCCCTCCATAGACTCTGCCCTGCTACACACACCCCACACAGTGCTCCCTACCTCCCCACTGTCAGTGGCTCCCACCAGATTATGTACTTTGTATAATTTGTGAACCTACACTGATGCTGTTTGTCATGAACATTGAAGCCACATGTTCAAGCTGATTCACTTTGTCTGAGATTCAGTGTTTTAAGATCGTCACTTGTGTGGACCTTGTACACTGGGTGGGACGCAGGATTTGAAGGTATGTAATTGTACAGTAGGAAGGTGAGGCATCTCAGAGCAGTAGAGAAGAACCTGTGCACTGACCTCGTGTTTTAACCTTTAATCAGCAAGGTGGTGATTAGGAGGTGACCTTGGGAGGCAGAACAGCCCCCACCTGTCAGGGAAGCTGCTGCTGCCCTCACCTTGGGCTTACAGCTCACAGAGCTGTGATGTAAATTACAGTCCCAACAGCCAAGGCAGCCCTGTATAAAAGCAGAGCCACTCCCAAGCCTGTGGCTTTCTTCCCATTGATGCCTTACCTCTCTAGGTGCTAATTAGTGATGCATAGGCTAATAGTGATAATGGGGCAAGCTTTAGGCAGGTGACAGGAAAGGCACAGCAGAGTCTAATGAAGAAAACATCCCAGTTAAATGAGTACTTGGTACTTTTTAAGTTAAAAGTATCAAAGTTAAAAATAAGAAACTGTTCCTCGCTGTCAGGCGCATTCCCTCAGTGTGTCTGTCCCCGTGGTCCGTGCAGTGTGCTTGACCCGTAGGATTTATAGATCATCGGTGTCACAACACCACAAGGTAACTGCTTGGCTTTGAACAGCTCTACTCATCTCCCTCTTTCATCATAAGGTAACCCCCACTGAGGGTGGGAATGGGTAGACTTCTTGCTCTGAATTGGCTTCTGGGTGGGCGTCCTGACGCCTGTGCACCCTGTCCCTCTAGTGCCAGTACCACTGCTTATTATTTGGGTCTCTCAGATCTTAACCATAGGTGTTTGGGACAATTGCTGGGCACATCCCACAGCAGTAGATCTCAACTTGTAGGTTGAACAACGCTTTACAGGGGCTGCATATCAGATATTTACGTTGAGATTCATAACAGTAGCAGAATTACAGTTATGAAGTAGCCATGAAAATCATTTTATGGTTGGGGTCACCGCAACATGAGGAACTGTATTGAAGGGTCACAGCATTAGGAAGGCTGAGAGTCGCTGCTCTAGAGTCACTTAACTCTGCCTTGTAGAAACTGTGTTTTGTTGCTCTGACCACATCAACACAGCAAGGACCAGAATGAAGGAGGCACAGGAACTCTGTCAGTACTGACATCTGCTTAAGCAAAGCCACATGTCCCCGAGTTTCATGTAGGTCATACCCTCATTAGTCCTTCTGATACTCAGTCAGTGAGATACTGCATCAGGTTCCTGTCAGAGCGGCCCCAGTGATAAGGGTAAAATAAGAGGAAGAGAAAGAATGCCAGGCCGCTTCCAGACCTGAAGCAGGAGAGCATGTTAATGTCTCTACTGATGTCATCGGCAGTGCCACACCACAAGAGCCTGCTACCAGCTCTGGCCTTGGGGGGGCTGCCAAAAGCAAGAGCTGCTGCTGTGTGTCTTGCTGAGCTAGTCAAGCACGGGGGGCTTAGGCACCCGTTCCATTTCCAGCTGTGGCTTTGTGGGAGAATTCTAGTGTCTCATTCATCCAGAGAATGCTGGACAGAATGGGACAGCAATATCCACTAGAACGCTAGGCTTATCTTTAAGAACATAAGTGTAAATGCTCCCAGACCAGAGCCCGAGGACAGCTGTGGGCAGGGTGTGAATCCAATGGTAGTTACACCTACAGAACCAAGTCCTGAGTTTGCTGCGTGAGACACACCACAGTGACCGTGGTCACCAGTTAGTGGGGTGGGGATAGTTCAGCCTTTAGGAAGCACGGTCGGGTGGGAAGTAGTGAGGTGGTTAGGGCAGTAGCCTTAGAGGGAATACTGGAGCCATGCTCCTCCTGTTTACTTCCTGGTTGCTGTGGAATGGTCATTTCCCCAAAGTTCATGAGCCTGCTTTGATGTACTGTGTTGTTATAGGCTTCAAACGAAGGCCCGGTGACCATGGGTGGAAGCCTGTAGATTTGTCGGTCATGAGTCTGTCCTCCTTCGTACTGCTCTTTTCAGGCGTTCACCACACAATGACAGAAAGCTTGATACACTTTTTGGAGTGCCCAAATGTGGTGACCATCTTGGAAGAGGTGCATCTCCTGCAACACTGTAACAAAACTGCCTTTTTCATGCTGGTTTCATCCTGCGTCTCTGACATGAGTTCATTACTATCCAAAGTGTCAGGCTTCCTCTTGGCTTTGTGACATGATCCTGGTTGTGGAGGGGATGGCCGTGTGGTCCTGCTGATGTAATCAGAAACGCATGGGGAGTGTTTTCTCCCTGTTATTAAATGGCCTGGATTACATGGCAGAGTGCTGGTCCGCTCTGAGTGCAAACCACAGTGTGGACGGACCCACAACCATTGTTTTGTGAAGTACAGCGATAATTTATTTGCTTTAGACAAAACTATGGAGTTTACGCATCCCAGTTGTGTCTTACAGATTGCTTCACAGATGTTGCTGTAGGCAGCAAACATGGTTCTGTTGTAGAAATTCTGATGTGTTAAAAGAAGAGCAGACCCAAGTGAGCCGGTCTCAACTGCACGGGGCACAGTGTCGAGTGCTGTGTGCACAGCATGACCTTTGTCCCTTCTTCCCACAGGCTTTCTGGACCCCGAGAAGAAGCTTTTTTCTCATCGAATATTGTCTAGAGATGAATGTATTGACCCGTTTTCTAAAACAGGAAACCTTAGGTATGTACTTAGCTGAATTACCATGGGACAACTTACTACTCAGTTTCCTCTTTTTTAAATTTTTATTGAATATTGAGAAGTAGAGTAATAATCTGTGTCTAACATTTTCCAGAAATTTAACCTTCCTTCTCCAACTTTGAGCATAACCCATCGAGTACTCAGCGAGGCTGTTTCTATGTAGACCCTGTGCTCCTCCCACATGGGTCCTGGGCCTGCTCTGCATGCTTGGGCCCTGTCTGTTCAAAGCCCATTTCTGTGATAAGATGCCATGACTAAAGCAACTTAGTAAAGAAAGCATTTAATCGGGGCTTGCTCACAGTTTCGGAGGGTGAGTCCATATCATTGTAGGGAGCACGTAGAAACGTCGTGAGCCTCTGGGGTCCGTTCTCATTCAGACCACCACAGGCCCTGAGAGTACCCAATCCTTTCTGTGTCCTTCTGTCCTGTGCCCTACTCTGGACCATATCAATGTGAAACTGCTTTTCCGTGGTTCTGGGGCTCTGTCAGAAGAGGCACAGTGGTCATCTTGCCCCGCGTGGAATGCATGTTAGCTTGCTCTTCACCTCTCAGCCATTGCCTTTCGTGTCTCCCTTCACCAGCTGGCCTCAGAGATTAGGCCTTGAATTTCAGGCCTGTCTTGAGGCTTGTCTAAAACTCACTGCTGCAGAGGCAGGAAGCATTGGCCATAGAGGTGAAGGTTTAGTGCTCAGAAGGCAAAGCAGCCTAGAGAAGGTGTGGGCCTGGAGTTTTCTTAAGGAGAACCAAACAATGGAGAAAAAATTTTTAATTTTACTTTCTCTGGAAAAAATATATAAATTATGAACTAAATTGAAGCATCCTGTAATAGCTTGCTTCTTTTTAAGGAATCTGTTCTTTGTTCTTTATAGATAGTTGAAAGTCTTAGACTGTTCTTTTTAGCAGAATAAAAGATTATTGCAACTGGCAAATCACTGTCTGTATAAACTGCATGTGCTTGCTTCTAGAAATCTTTTCCCCTGTGGAGACTCAATGGTTTGCATCATCGATGACCGAGAAGATGTGTGGAAGTTCGCCCCTAACCTCATAACTGTGAAGAAGTACGTCTACTTCCCAGGCACAGGTGATGTGAATGCACCCCCTGCAGCCCGGGAAACTCAGGCAAGGAGAAAAGGTGGGTCAGCGACTCAGAGCGAAAATAGCATTTTAATAAATGTCTGCCTCTTATTTTTTCTCTCTCTGTAATGATGGTTTCAAGTTGAATATTCACTTTTTTCTGTTTTGCTTTTTATTTGTATTTCAATTTTCCTGAAGCAATTAGATTTATGTAATGAAAAGTGGGATATTTAAAAATCATATTAGGGGCTGGTGCTATAATTCTGTGGTCTTTGAGTTCAGTCCCTGGTACTGGAGGGGACAGGTGTGGGGTGGTGCGGGACGTCATGCTGTTGTGATGTCTCAGTGTGCCGCTGCTGCGCCCCTTCCTAGGAGTCTGGGACATGCACCCATAGGAGGAGTGCGGTGTGCGGTGCAGTGGTTCCCCTGTAAGGACCAGCCCACACCACAACAGGGACTCAGTCTATTGCCTGCATGGAAATTGAGTCGGAGGCACACGGGGGCCAGAGTCTATCTGAAGGAAGTCACATTTCTCCCTCCCGCCCTCCCGCCCTCCCCAACCCTCACCCTCTCTTGAGACTTAGTCTTTCTGTATAGTGTGCAAGTTTTGATGGTGAATTTTAGTTTTGAAATAGAATGTTTAGAGACATGCTATTGCTTCTGTAGGCACTAAAATAGAAAGTGAAGGTAAACTTCTCTCTGTAGCTGCAGGTCTTGCAGATGTAGAACCTTGTAGATGAGGATACCTAGAACACCTTGCCCACATAGGCTGTCAGGCAGAAGGTCTGTGCATGGCCACCGACATGGGCTATTTATATTTATTATCCAGCTCTTAGATCAGAAATTTCCCTAGGCCTGAGCCAGAGAGGACGGCCAATCATACCATCCTGGAGAGGGGTGGGGTTTAGTTTTGAAAGTCATTTACCTTTAAATAACGTAAATCTCCTTTTGTGTGTCTATGTAGTAAATCATTCTTCTAAGGGAGGGGACGCCTTGGAACAAGCTCTCTCCGTGAGGGACCCTGAGGACGGCAGGCCTGCTCCCGGGGTGGAGCACAGCAATGGCCTTGGGAAGGCCTCCCGAGAGCTCAATGGTGGTGAGGCTGTGCCAGGAGTTTTTCCCAGTAAAGCAGATGAGAAGGAAGCCTGGCCCCTCACTCGGGCCTCTCCTGCCAGCAGCTCTAGTGGCCACGAGCCAACTGAAGCTCCAGAGCTCCCTGTGTCTTGTGAGTGGGATGGTCGGACAACGCCAGGGGTGCAGCCCACTCAGGGTGATGCCGCCACCCAGGATTTGGACTTTGACCTGTCCAGCGACAGCGAGAGCAGCGAGAGCAGCAGCAGGTCAGAAGGTCAGAGGGCTCCAGCCCCCCAGGAGAGAACAAAAGCAGCTCCAGAGCACAGTGGGCCCCAGGACACGAGTGGGGGCAGAGCTGCAGCAAGCCCCCTGGGAGAGTCTGGGCCTAGCATCCACCCCCATGACAAAGGGTCAGACCTGGACACTCAGGAGGAGGGTGAACGGGACAGCCTCTGTGGCCTGGGCAATGGCAGTGTGGACCGGAAAGAGGCTGAAACGGAATCCCAGAACAGTGAGCAGTCAGGTGTCACTGCAGGCGAGTCCCTAGATCAGAGTGTCGGGGAGGAAGAGGAAGAGGACACAGACGACGATGACCACTTGATACACCTCGAGGAGATCCTGGTCCGAGTACACACTGACTATTACACAAAGTATGACAGATACCTCAACAAGGAGCTTGAGGAAGCTCCAGATATACGGAAAATTGTGCCAGAGCTCAAGAGCAAGGTGCTCGCAGATGTGGCTGTGATATTCAGTGGGCTGCACCCAACAAACTTTCCTGTGGAAAAGACTCGCGAGCACTATCACGCCACGGCCCTGGGAGCCAAGGTCCTTACCCAGCTGGTGCTGAGCCCTGATGCTCCAGACAGGGCCACTCACCTCATTGCAGCACGGGCTGGTATGTGCCACTGTCCCTGCTCCTGTGGGTGGGGACATGCAGCTGTAGTACTCCCGGGTGGGCACACCCCTGTGCTTCCGTGTGGTCCCTCCTCTCGAGGCTAGGTCACAGTGCGCTGCATCTTTGTAATGGTGATGGTTTACAAACAGGTTGGCTTGCGAGGGAAATAAATGAGTGGGTGAAAGTGCTTGCCACACAGGGTGGGTAGGGCCTGAGTTGGCATCTCCAGGCCCCAGAGAAAGCCAGGCACAGATGCCTGTCACAATCCCACCGTCCCCCAGACAGGAGGGTCCCAGAAGCTTGGGGGTCAGATTGCTTGGAATAAGCAACAACAAATGACAAAGACCCAGTCTCAAGAAAACAGAAACCAACATCCAAGGTTGTCCTCTGACCTCCACATTTGTGTATGCTACCTACACACATGTGCGCATGCGCGCGCGCACACAGAGGTTGATAATTGACTTGACTTTGGGTAAAGTTGTTTTCCTATATACATTACACCTGTCTCGGGTCTCTGGAAGAGTCACCTTCATGTTATGTATTGCATGATACTGAGTGTTCTCTAAGAAAAACTTAATAGCCAATTACTGTTTTAAATGATCTTTATAAGCATTAGACTTTTCCTTATTAAGGTCGCCCAGGCTGTCTAGGCACTGCTTGTCACCTCGCCGTTTCTCCTCAGCAGCAGTCAATGACTTAGGACTCCTGAGGTTTCACCTCCAGGCTATGCATGGCTGTCCATGTGGTCCAACCCACAGTCTGAGCAAAGGTTGCAGTCCTGTTTAACTCTGGCTCCAGAGCAGGATGGTATGGCTTTGTAGAGCAGTTTGCACAGATCAGTGGGAATCAGATAGGCTCTTTGGACCCAGCAATGTCTTTATCTGAGGAGGGAATGTAGCACCAGCCCTCCTCAGGAACAAAGGGTCTTCCTTTGAGAGTATCCAGAGTACAAGACCGGGCTTTCCTGGGGAGGTGTGTGTTTGCGTGCGCGCTTGTGTAGAGGCTGTTGGAGTAACAAGTCTCCATCTCTGTTTTGCCTGGTTTTGAAGCTTTCTCTCTGTGGACTCTTTAGTCGGAGGGATGCTGTGAGATATGTTCGCATTCTCCCTTTTCCACTGAAGAGAGTGACTTCCTTGAAAACATGGCTAGTCTGGGATTCAGTTGGCCATCCTACAGCATGGGGTTACTGAATTGTGTGCAAAGTAGACATAGGACACTGGGACAGGGCAGGGTCAGCTGAAGATGGCTGAGGAGTCACTCGGTGGTCAGTAGCACTCCAGGGGCCCTTGGGACACAGAAGGACAAAAGAGAAGAGTGTGTAAGGCAGGGGACAAGGCCAGGCCAGGTGCCAGACTGGTTAAGGAAGCCCTGGAGTTCAAAAGTGATAGTGTGCCTCCATGCGGGGAGAGTTAACGGGACTCCAGATGGGTCTCTTGCCATGGCTGGGACCAGAGCCCAGGTATTAGGCAAGTCCGGAGGACAGGGCCTCAGCTGTCTGCAGGGATGACTTTATGATTAGGAAGTAGTTGAAGAACACAACTACTGTTGACAAGAGGTTCTGTCCTCAGTGGTGAGGAGGGTGTTTGTAAGCCTAGCATGCAGCTCTATCCTAAGAGGAACTTAAGACCCCACTCTGGTACCACATGGCAGGCAGGCTGACATGTTGTCTCTGCAGGTACAGAGAAGGTGCGCCAGGCACAGGAGTGCAAACACCTACATGTGGTCAGCCCTGATTGGCTGTGGAGCTGCCTGGAGCGCTGGGACAAGGTGGAGGAGCAGCTCTTCCCACTCATAGATGACGATACCCGCACACATAGGTAGGTTCTCTCCCATCCATCCTATTCCACGCTGCCTTTCTTCCTTCCGGTTCCCTGAGGTGCCCAGCCACACCCAGGCATCTAATGAAGTCTCTACTCCTCCGTGACTCACCCTCATCCCCTGTGATCTTCCCACACTGGGCCAGGAGTTTCTGTAAACTGAGTTCTTTCTTTCCAGCAGTGCTTTCAGGAGGATAACTTGAGTTCTGGCTGGATACAGTGCTGAGAGCCTTAATTGCTGAGGGGTGTCCATCCCGGGGCTGTGACACAGTGCCCTGACAACAATTTAGGGGAGGAGGGAGTATATTTGCTATCCTGGTAGGGAAGTTATGGCCACAGAAGCTTGAGGTAGCTAGTGACGTTGTAGCAGGGTTTAGGAAGAAGGAATGCTGAATACTGGTTGTCAGCTTTCTCCTTTCTGTGTAGTGTAGCCCCCTCACCCGAAGCCCAGAGAATGGTGCCCACCTCCTTCCAGGACGAGTCTTCTCCCCTCAGTGAATGTAGTCAGAATAACCCTCACAGCCGTGGCCAGAGGCTGGCCTCCTACATGATGGTTGATCTCTTGTGCAAATTGTTATTAACCATTGCAAATGGCACCCAACTCCCAGGCTGCAGTGCTCCTTGGAGGGAGTCTGCTCTGTCCACCCTGGTCTTGCCCTTTGCAGAGTGATACTGCAGGTCCTCCGTGGGCTCAAAGATGAGCAACTGTTAACATCCAGAGAAGCATTAGAGCTGGGCTTTACCGTAGTGAAATTCAGTTGTGGTACTCAGCACTAAATTCTAGTTTGCGTGTATTTCTTCAGGGGTCATTATCACACACATTATATAAAGGCTAGTCTAGATCTCAGAACCAAAGCAAGGGTATGGGATGAAGACCATGGAGCAGGTACACAAAATTACTCAAAGGCGGCGGCATATTGGAAAAATGGAATTTCTCATCTTTTGTGTGATTTGAGGTGAGAGGCTTTTGGTTATTGGGGACAAGTGGCAGCCAGTTTCTGAGAGTAGCTCTGGTCGTTTTCAGTTGAAGCAAGTATCACATAGAGCCAAGGCAGAGGGTTCCTCCAGGCAGGTTCCACTGGTGATACTGCTTATACATCACTGTGTTCTGGAATTCAGAGTTGAGGATCTTCCATCTGAAGCATTCACTGAGGAGTCTGAAAGAGCATTTCATCCGGTGCCTAGCCAGTAGTGTCTGTTGTCCCTGATGTATTGTGCCCTGTTCCTGTATCCATGCCGTTCACATTGCTATGCCTCTCTTTCATCTTGTGTCCCTGGGCCAAGTGTTACTAATAACACTATTCATGTCCCTTGCTCTCATCCCACAGGGATAACAGCCCTGCAGTCTTTCCAGACAGACACAGTGTGCTTCCAACAGCCTTGTTCCATCCAACACCCATCCATTCCAAGGCCCATCCTGGTCCCGAGGTTCGGATCTATGACTCTAACACAGGCAAGCTGATCCGGATGGGCCCCCAGGGTTCTGCACCAGCTCCCTCCAGTGCCCCACTTAACCATGGAGAGCCTTCCTCCTTCAGGTACGTTGTGGCACGTGTAAGCCTCTCTTGCTGAGAAAATGGGCATCTAAAATGTTAAACTTTAGTTTTCTGACCCTACTAAGATGGTTTTGTTGGGCTACAGTATAGACAAGCGATAATCGAGGTTCTCTTCAGTTCTGAGTTAGTGCTGGGCTGCCTGCCCAGCTGGTGATTTCCATGAGGCATGTGTGTCTACAGGATGCTCAGGGCTGGCAGGGTACCCATGAGGATCCTGGGATGCTCGGCAGAGGAGGGTCCCACAGGGTACTCTGACTTCCCTCCTAGGTCTGTCCTCAGCAGGCACTCAGTCTTAGCCACTTGGACTCTTCCATAAACTGAGATGTTTTCTCAGAACGGTATGTGAGGACACTAGAGTAGATCAAGTCATTTGATGGCAGGGTTAGTGATGCCCACAAGTGACAGACCCTTATTATTAATCCCTACTCTCTCTGTGCAGTCTTAGTCACCCCCATTCCTTTGAACCCGCAGACCACCCTTCTAGAGCTGAACATCCTACTTGTTTAAATAATGAGCTTACACGTTTGGGGCAGTAGTTACCATGTTCAGCTTGCAGTTGGCATACAGCCACCTGCCCGTTCTCAGTGCTCCTTCAAAAGCACCACAATCCTCCCTGGTAGTTGCCCTGGGGTCAGCAGCCCAGAGCTATAGTGCTGTTCGTTCTGCTCTGACTGCAAGTGCTCTGGCAGGCTGAGCAGTTTGCCTGTGTTCAGCAGAGTAGTTTTAGAGCTGAGCACGAACTTAGTCCTGTGTCCACACTTGTGCCCAGCCTCAGTGACACACAGGCAATGGGAAGCAGGATTGGCACAAATGGAATCCCAGATGTTTGTTCAGGACTGGTATGAAGTGGCTCTCTGCTTCCTCAGTGCACCGTGGAATGCACCTGCTGCTTTGCAGTTTGAAACGAAAAGGGTCATCATTTCTGCAACTTGGTTTCTTCCAGTTAGTCACTTACGTGCTGGGCTGTGTCCACACGCTGCTGCTTATAGTCTTGATCATCGTATTACCACAGTGCCATCACTGAGTTAAAAGTTGTGAATATTCTTATCTGTGGTACAGTATAGCAGCCACTTTGGCAAACCATGCTGCAGTTTGCCCAGATACCCAGAAGAGTAGACCTGTATTGCCTGGTGAGGTGTGTGTGCTGCTAATAGCCTGTGAGCTGTCCTGGGAAGCTAATGGGTAGCAAGAGGTTTGTGAAGGCAGCCTCTCTGTGACTGTCGCTCACTATTAGAGTACACTGCAGCAAATTGCCTTCTCACATCCTTCTGGTCCTTTCTCTACTGAGTTCTTTGGGGAGGGGGTGTTGGTTAGCTTGTTCTGAAGTTTGTCACGTAAAAACTCGAACCCTCCTACGTGCTTACAGGAGAGAGGCCTTGGAGAACTCGAGCAGCCAGAGCTTTTGCTGGCTGTGCATATCATCATGTCCAGTTGTGTGCATGCTAGCTGGTCTCCTCTGTAGCAGGTGCCTATGAGGACAGTTATTCGTTCAGTGTCTGAAATTGCATTCAGTATAGATTCACTATACATTTTTTTCACAGTTCAGACTGAGCCTCCTTTCAGATTCTATTGTGATCAATACTCTTTGGCAAATTCTACAAACTCTGAAAGAGTGTAACTTGATCCGAGAACACAAGGACAGAGGTTTTGGTACCTCCTGCCATAGCCACAGCCCCTCTTGGCTGCTGTGCAGAGCCTAGTCAGAACAGGTGTGAGCTAACAGTCACACACAGGATCCCAAGTAACTCATTTGTCACAGTATGAAAAGGCTGTGTTTGGTTCAGAGCGCTGTGTATATTTTACTCTCTGAAAATATCTCAGGTAAACATTCACTTTTTTGCCAAAGTGTCTAAAATGGTAAAGCTCTCCTCATTTCCGAGGTCTTGGATTGCAAATAAAGAGGATGAGTGTGCGGGGACACAGGTGGGGTGGGTGTGTTTGTATGCCTAGAACTCACATAAATGCTGGCCACAGTCGAGTGCATCTGCACTCTCGCTTATATCAGTGCAGGGGGAGCTGGGCAGGTGGCTGAAGTGCAGTGACCGGCCAGCCCACCTTAGGCAGGGAGATGCCTTGTCTGAGACATATAAAGTGGAGATTGAGAAGACATGTGATGTCAGCTTCAGGCCTCCACACATACGTGCATATAACTTGTATGAACTTGTTAATGCTTCATACATTATATCAAAGAGCAAAAACATCCTGATGCCTCAGATGGGCAGCGGTGCTGAGACCTCCTTGCTACTCGCCCCTGCCATCTCTCTGCTCTCTGCTGCGCTGACACATGAAAGCCAAAAGCCACAGGGTGTGGGACATTGTGGAAGGTAGAGAGGGAGTGTTTTAAAGTCTTCTGGAAGGCCCCATAGCTGACGGTGCATAAGAGAAGTAAAACCACACGGTAACAAAGAGCTCAGACCCAGGTGGGGCAGTAAGTCTGTGCACATCCTTCATGTGGGACATGATACACACGTGGAGGTCAGGGCAAGTGTGGTCTCGGGGCTGAGCTGATACCTGGGCCCAGGTGTTGTGGCATGATACTAGGTGATCTCAAGAGGAGACTGGCAGTGGAGAGAGACGAAGCATTCAGGGAGTGGGGGTTGTGATGGACACTAGCCTCTACACAATCGCTAAGTACAAAGGTTCTTCCCAGGGCTGTCTGTTCATTCAGAGGTGACATGTGTCTGGGTTTTGCTGAGGGACATCTAAGTGGGCTCAGCATTTGGCTGAACTCTGGCAGTATTTGCTGAGAGCGCATGCTCTTTGACCTAGGTTTTGCTTTCGGAGCTGTGACCTAGAAGTAAAAGCAGTGGTCTGAGGGCAGTGGAGCAAGATGCAAGATACGGAATTCTTCAGTTTCTTCCTTGCTGAACATAGTCATAAAGCTGTCACATGAGACCATAATGGATGGTGTTGGGAACAGCCCCAGTGACCGGCTGCGCTGTGGCTTGTAGCCACCCATGTGGTGTGTTTTGGGCTGGTATGCTATGAGTCCAGAGAGGATGTATTCTTCTGATCTCAGGAGACACAAAGGGGAGTTGAGGCCAGCACAGCATCCAAAATTTGAGAATCAAAACCAAGAGAGGGGAGGACCAAGGAACCTGATGACTACAGACTTCTTTTATTCTGGATTTTGAGTCCTTCCACATTGTCTCAGCCAACAATAGCTGTGGAGGGAGTGTGCTTTGGTCAGCCCAGAGAAGCAGATGGGTATGGGAAAAGGGTGAAAAACTGGAGAACTCAGGGCAGGAGTCAGGGAAGGTGTGGGCCTTTGCTGGGGGTAGTGGAGGCTGTCAAAAGAGCCTCAGCACCATGAAGTTGGGACACTATGAACCCATTCTCTGGGGGTTTTGTGGAGGTCCCTTTACATGGGTGTACTAGGTTAAATCACTGGTCCTAAGTGATTGGCTTTCTGGAGGTCAGAGGTTGGGGTTGGGTTTTGAAGTTCCAGGTCTGGGTCTTTGGAGGAAGCAGCCCTGTTCTGAAGCCATCTCATACGTGATGGAGACAGCAAGGTTTTGACTTCTATGTCAGGAACCAGCAACACCCTAAGATTTCCCCTTTGAGGATTCAGTCCCAGAAGTCAAGGGGTTCATGTTTCTGTTGCTGGCTGTTTTGCAGTGTTATTATAACCTGATAAGGGGCAAGAAGGAGCTGTGCATTGAAGGCTATTTCTGAAATTCAGTTTCTAAATTGCAGTTGGACAGCAGTGCTTCCAGAATTTAAAGCAGCCGCAAAGTCAGTATGTGCTGGTGTGCACCTGCGCAACACCTGTGCAGTCTGCCTTCCACGCTGCGGAAACCAACTCAGCCTCTCATTTATTTCCCTTAAATAAAAAGCAAAGGCACCTTGTCTTAAGGTGAGTACAGGGTTAGGTACGATATTGTGGTTTTAATTATTCAACTTTGTTTGAAGTGTGTGTCAGTAGACTAGGGATTCCCAAGACAAGTGAAAAGTGAGTGTTGTCTGAAAATATTTTGTATGGCAGTCTGAGCTCAATACAGCTTTTATATGACAGCAGAGGCAGCCATGTCTGAGATGGGGAGCTGCCTCTTGTAGCTGCAGGAGCCAGTCTCTGGTGGTGCATTCTGGGGCAGTGATGCATTCTCTTAAACCTGCAAGTGTCTTGTGCACCTGGGCTGCCAGTCTCGGTAGCCATCAACCTTGTCGATGTGTAAGCTTTAAACACAAAGTCTTAGCCTAGCTCACTTGGAAGGCTGACAGGGACCAGGTCAGGAAACCATGCTCCTGCTGTCCCTGCTTGAATGCACAGAAAACTTAGAAACGCTGCAAGGTCAACAGGTGTGAGAACTATGTAGTCATGGCCCTGATTTCCCAACTGATGAACTGACCCATCCACATAAGGAAAAATGGAGGCCCCGCCCCTGACTCGTCACTGCCTATATCTAAATACAGAGAACTGGATGTCTGGGGAGCCAGGAGCATCCAAATGCCAGAGGAATGTACTCGTGTGTGTGTGTGTGTGTGTGTGTGTGTGTGTGTGTGTTTACACCAAGGGATGTAGCTGAGAGCTTCTAGCCCACTTTTTAGACCTTCTCTGCCAGAACCCCTTCTTGGCTGGTAAGGAAATCTAGAGTGTTTTCCTTACACCACCATGTGAAAAACTCCCTTTTGATTTAGAGACTTCCTTCCCATACTTGTTGCTGAGTCTCCCATGCTGAGGCACTGAACAAGTCGGTGTGCTCTGATTCAACACTCCATGCTGGTGCTTGGCACCTGGTGACTTTCTCGTAGTCACGCCCACCACAATGTCAGACGTCCATCCACGGTGGCCTTGGAACAGTGCAGCCACAGTCTCCAGTGTCAGCTGTAGAGTCTCCTCGGGCCCACAGCATAATAGTATGGACTGCTCTTCTAGCCATCCAACAACTTGTGTGGCTCCTGTGCCTGCCTGGGAATTCAGCCTTGTACCTCTACAGAGTGACAGGCAGCCAGGCCTGGGCCTAGAACTCTCTGCAGACCCATTGTGACAGGGCGCTTGGCAACAGCACCAAGATGAGCTGCATCACCCTGGTTGTAAGGTTGTAAGTTTTGCTCTGTACTTGGTGGCTAGTATAGTGGAGTCGCCAAGACTTGTCACTGAGTGAAGTCAGGGACATCTGCAGGCACTCCCTAATGAGACTCGGGCAGAGTAAACGTGTGGCTTGAGAGCCGTCTGTATCCAGTTGGTGGGTGATGTCATCTGACCCCACTCTTAACTTGGTGTCTGAAGCAGGCTGAGATACAGGTATCCCCTGGCCAGGTGAATTCAGGGGCTGACCCCTTGGCCTGACTGAACTTGCTAAGATGGTGGTGGTGGTCCCATCTGGCAAGTAGAGCCAAAGAGAGGCCTCTCCTCAGGCTTCACTGAGCTCTGAGCACTCACTGGTGAATGGCTCCTTGGGGAAATGGCTGTGGTCTTGCCCAGTCTCTAATGGAGCTTTTTGGTTATTTCTGTTAACATGTCTGTATGTTTTCCACTTGAACAAGCATTTTCTCAGTCTACTTCAGTTTGTCTTTTTACCTTTTAACTAACTGGACCTTTGATAGTATAATAGGTTTTACTTCATGAGTTTTGTAAACTTCTACTTACCAGCTTTTTTATTATGAATTGTGTTTTCATTGTTGGTTTTATTACCAACAGCCTAGCCTTCAGATTTTTCTAACCATTTTATTCTGTTTCTCTAAACATGTTGTACTCTTAACATTTACATATACGTAAATATGTTTTCTGTCAGGTTTTTTTTTTTGGAAGGAGGGCGGTATGAAGGGGTGTGTGGTGTGTACACAGAAGTGCATGTGGAGGCCAGAGGTCAGTATCCCCTAGCAGCCTCATTTGCTCTGAACTGTACAGTTTAAGACAGAGTTGGAGCTCACCAATTTAGTAAGCAGGCTGACCACTGAATTCCAAAGATGTGCCTGTTTGCCTCTGCTGTACTGGGATTAAAGGAGCATGTGTGGCCATGCCAGGCGTTCACAGAGGTGCTGAGGAACTCAGTTCCAGTATTCATGCCTGCATGGAAAGTTTACCGAGTCACCTTCCCAGCCTGAGTCACTTTTTGTAGAAGTTGCAAGAGGTCTTTTTCAACTCTGTGTGACCACAAAGATGCATGAGGATAGGGGGATGGATTGGTTTGCTCTGAGACAGTCTCTTACTCTAGCCCAGCGTGGCTGTCCTGCCGCAGCCACGCTGCGGGTCACCGGTGAGCATCACTGGGATGTGAGGCCTGCTGTGCTGCATGCATGCCTGGCCCTTCATTGCGGTTGTTCCCAAGTTGAGCAAGTACAGTTTTCCGGGTCTGTTTCCTGGCTCCGTCTGCTCCACCAGAGAACTCGTGTGTCACCTTTCTTTCAGTCTTGGGTGAAATATTGTCTTTGGGTAGGTTGTTGAGAGTCTGTGGGGTTTGAGGCATCTTCCTTGTCCCACTGGAGACTGTCCCTTCTTCCTCCCTCATATGAAGTGTTGTTCCTGGTGACTGGGGTTTTCAGTAGTTGTGTGTATCATGAACTCTAACAGACATTTCTTTTCCTGAGTCTGCTTCTACATGGGTAGTCACCTTGTTTGAATTTTATTACATTTATATACTTATGGTTTTGGAGGGAAGGTCTGTGGACTTGTGAGGCATGCCACAAAGTGACTGTGACGGTCACGGGGCAATTTACAGGAGTATTTCTCTCCTCCTACCATGTAGGTCCAAACTCAGAGCTCAGGCCAGCAAACTTGACAGCTAGCACCTTTATTCAGAGTGTCGCCCTGCCCCAGTGGTTGGTTTAATATAAAACAAAACATTTTTGAACTCTTGGAATGTGGTCCTATCTATGTTGGCTTATATATGTTGGCAGGCATAGTAGCCATGAGTCTGCGATATATTTCCCACTGTGTGACCCGTGTGTCTTGCTTCACAGGATGGGTTGAGTAGTGCCCTCTCCCCTTCCTTCACTGAGCCTGTAGAGAGCTGGGACCACACTGTGGAATGTCTGGATGTTTCACTGGTTCTGACTGGCCCTGATACTGGGAATCGTATCTTTTTTTGCAAGCCAGTTGTGCTGGAGTTCTCTTCTGTAATCAGTTATTTACACTTGGGAAGTAGAGGCAAGAGGCCCAGAGATCCAGCTCATCCCCAGGCCAGCCTGGACAGTGTGTGCTGTGTCCAGAACAAAACAACACCAGTCATTCGGTGTATTGACTTGTGGTTGTTTTCTTGTTAAAGCTTCGTGGTTTCTGTTCTTTACCAGCTTCTTCCTGCTTGCTTGCTTGCCTGCTTGCTTGCCTGCCTGCCTGCTTGCTTGCTTGCTTGCTTGCTTGCTTGCTTGCATTTGTTCCAGCAGTCGCATGCAGTTCAAGAGATTCCCTCAGAGCAATGTCTTCTGTGGTGCCCTTGCCTGCTGGGTAAACCCTTCCTGGGGAGGGTTCAGTCAGGCTTCTGTCCCATGTGTGCTTCAGATTCCATCCCATGATTAGGAGACTGTGTCCCCTAATAGCCCCACCTTAGCACCTTGAAAGCATCTGAGCCCTCCTGGTCTCTGATTTGATAGGCAAGGTCTACTGTTGGCTTCCTTCCTCCTACAGAGGGCGGCATCCTCCTCACACTGCTTCCAGGATGGTCTTTGTTTCTTTTGTCTTTAATTGCACATCCCATGACTGTGTGTGCTGGTGTGGATTTTGAGTAAAGGATTTGCTCAGCCTCTTAGGTCAGAAGTTTATAACTTTATGCTAGATTAGGGACGTTTCCAGCCATTGCTGTTTGGGTTCATCTCTACAGAGCTCTTTTAGGAGTCTGAACCTTTTGTTGCCTCTTACCTGAGTTCTTGAAGCTGCCTTCCTTCTTCCTCCAGTCGTGCGCTTTCTCTCTGTGCAGACAAGGTGGTTTCTGTTGCATCTCACCGTGGTAAAAGCATGAGCTGCCAGCCTCGTGGGAGCGCTCCCATGCTGCTTTTCATCCCTAGACTTCCCTTGTCTTTTGCATCCTCCTCTTTGCCAAGGGTTTCTTTTTCTCATCTCTTTCAGGTATATTGGTAATTGGTGGTTAAAGTCTTTTTTTGTCCTGGATGGCTTAAAATCTTTGAAAGATAAAAGGTCACCTTGGAGTTAACAACCCCTCTGTTGATTGTCCTTTCCAACAGTTAGAGGTCTTCCTGTTCTTACACAAGTAATTCTGGCTGAAGCCTGGCCATTTCCCATCACGTTAAGAATGTGGGTCTGGTGCATCATCTGTCTTAACTGACAACTGATATTGCGGTGGGGGAGGGGTGGTGGTATTACTAGGAAATGATACCAAGTCTTGCTCCTTGTGCTGCTTCTGAGGCCCATCATGGATGCTCTTGCTGCAAAGAGACGCTGTTAGACTCTAGGCTTTCTACCTGTCTCCTTCCTGCTGTCATTAAGATGGCAGGAGCCGGGCAACAGTGGGTTTGTTTGGTTAGAGTAGAATTGGTATTGTGTACACATTGATGTATCAGCTCATTTAACATTGAAGCATTGTCTGTTAATACATGTTTTATTTTAAATCAAAAGGTACTTCTTCAGATTGAGAAGGGATATAACAGGAGTTATAACAGGAGTGCTTTCCATTTGACAGCTCTGCCATACTTCCTCCTTTGGTGGCGCTTAGAGTAACTGGCCGGCCTTGCACCAGGGCAGCCCTGGAAGAGCAGGACGTCACAGGTGTTTGAGAGCTTCCTTCTGTAGAGTGCCTGATCTGTAGCCTCTTAGAGGTCAGAGAAGGTGGTTTTGCACTTTTCATGCACCTCAGGTCTGTCTCTGTTTGCAGAACTCCCCTGGAGCTGTCAGACCAGGGTGGCTATGATCTGGGCATGGCCTGGGCAGTGCCAACCTTTAAAGATTAGCAACTAAGCTTTCAGAAGAGAGGTCGTGGTCTTAAACTTCCAATTTGGTTGAAACCATCAGACAACCTTAAAGAGAAGCACACATGCTTATTTTTAGTAAAAGGAAGAGGAACATGAGCTTTCCCCTGTTTTCTTTGGAGCTGCGGTGTTGGGAGCAAGGGGCAGTGCTTGTAGCAGCTGTAAACAAGACCCTGTTGTAAACCTGGGTAGAGCATGGCAGGGAGAAAGAGGCTCCTTCGAGGGCTTGTTACTCAGTCCTGGGCAGCACAGGAGCAACTGTGGCAGGAGGTGGCACCCTCTGCTGCTGCAGTTCTCCTGCAAGCCTCAGATGTCCGGGCCCTTCCATCTCTCAGTGTTTATAAGGGTTCTACAAGTACACAGCTCCCTGCAAGCCTAGGAGACTTGGGATTCCTTAGCTGTTGGCAGGAGGTGGCATTAGAGGATTCCCTACCCCTTGCCTCTAGCCTAGTATTACAGTGTCCAAGTCTAGGGTAGCTTAGACTCCAAGGCTAAGCAACACTCTAGTAGTCTCCCAGCCACCGTGCCCCATGGTTTCTTAGACTCCAAGGCTAAGCAGCACTAGCAGTCTCCCAGCCACCGTGCGCCATGGTTTCTCTTCTCTGGCTCTTTGCAGCCTTGTGTCCTTCAGCTTCTGTTCTGCCCTGGCCAGTCTGAGCTCTTGAGCTTCCTCCTCAGCTAACAACAGCCTTGCCACTTTGACAGCTCTGTGCCAACTACTCAGCGGTCATTGCGGCTCTGCCACCTCCAACATGACTGTGACTCTGGGTCTTAGCCTCCTCTCCTAAAAGTAAGCAAATAGAGATTAAAGAGAAGCCTGATTCTTGCATCAGGAGAGCATTGCCTAGCTCGCCAGGTGAGTCAGTCAGGCTGTTCTGTGTAGCTGGGGGGCTCACAGTACCCAAAGCCTTTTGGTCCCAGCCAGTAAAGTCTCTGGTAGGCCAACAGAGGAAGTGTTGTCCCTTGAGTCCCTAGTAATTGTTTAAGGGTCATCTAGAGCTTACCAAGGCTTGTCTTGTAATAGCAAAAAATCACTACAGAGGCTTTGAAACAGCCCTGGGGCAAGCAGCTGAGGTTGCTGTGTAGCTTTCTTACACTGCCCATGGAGTGTTCAGGAATGGCCAGTGCCACATACAGATAGTTCAACTTTTTGAGGCAACCAAGCAGAGCGAGTCCAGCAGCTGCCAGGTAGAGTCTGCTTGCCTCGTCCCCAAGTTATTTCCTCATTTACAAGAAAATAGCATCCGGAGTTTTACTGTAGCAGATTTAATACTAATCATTGTGTCTTGCTGTCCATGAGTCCTTTCATCTGTCTCATAAAGGCAGTGCTGGACCTTGGCCACACACATCCTCATCACACTTTCTGCTCAACTATGACTGTGGTCAGACAGTTTTGCTAAAGATAGGACGTGGAGACAACATTTGCAGAGACTGCACTTCTTAGATTTTTGGGCAGAAAAATCTTTTGCCCTCAATAGATAATATTCAGTTAGCCTAATACAGTTTCTTTTTAACTTTGTGACTTAGAATTAATGCCCCATTATTCTGTGTTTTTACATTCTAATGTGTGTGTGTGTGTGTGTGTGTGTACTCTAGTGCATGTGTGCCTGTGGGTATGCACATGCTGTTGCACCCTTGTGGAGAGCAGAGCCCGTGTGGGTGTCAGTTCTGTCCACCTTGTGGATCCTTAAGAACCAATTCAAGTGGGCCGCCTTGGCTGCAAGTGCCTTTATCAGCTGCACCATTTTGCCGGGTCCCACATTTCTCCTTCTGATAGTGAGGTCTTGTCATTTTATGCCAGTGTCTGCTGGCCCGTCTGGGACCCCCAGGCAGTGGTGCTCAGCCTCTTGGCCCACTCTTTAAGCTCAGGAAGGACCTACTCTAGAAACAGCTGGCCTCAGACTCACAACAATGTTCCTGCTTCAGCCTTACAAGTCCTAGAATTGTGCATATGAGCCACTTTGCCTGGTGTACCTTAAACTTTAACACAAACTTAAACATGCATAAAATATATTCAATGAGATTTGCCACATGTAGATGCACATTACAAACATTTTTTTCAACAGAGCTTCAGTTTTGCCAATAAGAATACCACTTTAGTGTTAGCATCACGGGGCTCCAGGTTGGAAGTGTCTTTGAGGCTTGAACTTGGTCCTTGCAGCTGACTGCTTACTATAGACTCAGTGAAGCTGTGCGCGCATAATCTAATGTTTCCTGTGTGTCCTTTGTAAGCAGATTAATTCCACTCCATTGAGAGCCACCTCTCAACTCACCATTCCTGCTTGGCTTCTGTTTTGTGCTCTGCACAGAAAGTAAATGTCACTTTTGCCTTCTTTTGTTCCTTCCTAAGGCTTGGCTTTCCTCGGGGTAAATGACACTCCCTGATGATTCCGGGCAAACCGTTGGTCTCCCTTTAAGTGTCATGCTCAGGTCAAGTCAGGTGATGGCAAGATGGTAGACAAGGAGGTTTCTCTGTAAAAGAGGTGTGAGCCTCCTCAAGAGCCAGGACGTGTCCCAGGAGGAGATAGCAAGTGGGTAGAGCGGACAGGGCACCTTGTCTCTCCCTACAAATGCCCTCTGTGTGTATCACCTCATCCAGAAGTCAGGTGTCTGCCACCGAGCTGGAAGGGTGCCATGGAAATGCTTTCCTCACGCGGGACTGTAACATTCCTTACAGAGCTGTTCAGCCACATCAGCAGCAAATGTTTGGTGAAGAGTTGCCAGAATCTCAAGATGGAGAGCAGCCTGGCCCTGCTAGAAGAAAGCGACAACCCAGTATGTCCGAGGCAATGCCGCTGTACACTCTCTGTAAGGAGGACTTAGAGAGTATGGACAAAGAGGTGAGAATGGGACCCAGGTCCAGCTTCCAGAGGCTGCTGTGCGCACGCACAGCACAGATTCCGCTGGGCTTCCATGCAGGACAGGCACAGGTGCCGTGAGCCAGCACCTGGTTTCCTATTAAAAAGGATTTGTAACCACGTGAAATGAAGCGCCCATGTGTTTGGCAACAAAACCTCACAGCTGCCACTCCCAGGGATTCATGATAGTGTCTGCAGATGTTCCAAATTGTCATAACAAGAGGGTGCTTCTGGCATTTTGAGGTACAGGAGCCACAAGAGCTTTTCAGGATACCCTGCTAAGGGAATAGTCCAGACAGAAAGCTGATAGGATTCAAGATATGAAATGCTTAATTAGTTTGCATTCAGTTAAACAGATGGTTTTTTTAATACATGAATTCAGACAAATTAAAACCAGTTTCTTCTGTCATGTTTACACCACTAAATAGTTTTTAAGTACATAATGTGAAGTTAGTTTTTTCAAATGCTCAATTTGGAGGACTGAATATCCTGACTACAGATGTGTTTTAATTACAGCCTAAATACTGGGGCTGTGGAGGGGGGCAGTTAATCCTTAGAGCTAAAAGCAAAGCTGTGTCATAGGTCAGTATTGTCCTGGGTATTCCTGTGTCCCTTGGCATTACCCATCTTCCTCTGGGCTCCCAGGCTAGCCCTCTTTTATCCATCTTCCTCTGGGCTCCCAGGCTAGCCCTCCATTAGAAGCTTTTGCTTCTGGGGTGTTTGTGGTGTGGTCTGTGCGGTCGTTGCTCTGCGGCATGCTTCCTGCACCTGCGGGTGAGCCCGTCTCCCTGGCACTGCTGTGCTGTGAGGACAGAAGTGCTTCCTCTCCATTGATCATGCAGCAGAGAGCCCAAGCAAGAAAGCGTGGTTCTCATTTATTTTTGAGCAAAAGCAAGAAAATACATTTATTTTCAGGATGAAGTCTCATCTGTAGTTCAGCTTCTCTCTCAGATGATAGCTTCTTTTCTGAACTCTTTACCATTTTTCTGTGTTTTTGCACTTTAACTGTTGTCATTTCGTGAGAAGGTTTTTCTTGGCCACTGCTTCCCTGTCTTCAAGATCAGCTGACTTGGATCTGGAAGCAGTGCCCACTCCCGTCTAGTGAGCGAGCGCACTTCCCTCTCCCCACCCCGGGGCCTGCCATGTTGCTGTTTCCCTTCTGGCTTCACAGGAATCCCCTTGCAGTCCATTTAATACTACTTGGCCTTATTGTTGGTTTTTATTCCCTTCATATCAAAAGACCTCAAGTTATGCTGTGAGACAGCAACTTACTTACTTCAGAACCTTATCCTCTCAGCCATAAAAGCCCCTTAGGCCCTAACTCAGCTCCGCAGAAGCTCCTGCGGACGAGCTGGAGCTCTGGCTCCCATGCATGGGTCCTGCTAAGTGGGGGAAGACAACTGCAAGCTTCATAACCCTACACAGGCTTTGATCTTTCCTGGGTCCCGGGATCATACAAGACAGCATCCCTGTCCTCCAACAGAGACAGTAGCCATGCTTCCCCAGGCCGGAGCATGAGGGAGACGCTTTCTCAGTTCCATGGGTCCCAGATCACCTTAGACTGTCCAGTGTTCTTGGGGACGAAGTGGGCGGGCAGGCTCACAGTGTCTAAGCACCGGGCTATTTTCTGTACCTCTGGCCACTTAGGCTGTGCATGACATACCCACTAAGTAGTAATAAGCCTCGTGGGTGCTTAGGTTTCACTGTCTCCTGTATATCAGTGTCTGTCCCTCTTCCAGCAGACGGGAGTCACTACTCTAGGACCACCCTGACCCCGGAGACTTCATCTTAGCTAACACGTCGACAAAGACCCTGGTCTCCAATGAAACCATAGACACAGGGACCAGAGCAGGACCTTGGGGTGGAGAGGGCGGGGTTGTTTTGGGGGAGAGGCATAGATCTGCTTGATAGGATGTGGCAGGGATTTGAGCAGAAGCACCCAGTCACCTCCATCCATGTTGCTACTCAGGTGCTTCCTTGGGCAAGCTGGAGCAGGGTTTTTCCTGAGAAATTTTAGCCTGGTTTATAAACTAGGTATACAAACCACACGTTTACTTGTAGTGAATCATGAAGAAATTTATTTTAAAAGAATTCTTTGGTATACGTATAACCTTGTTGCTTATTAAAGGTCAAAGCAAACTTGTACTTTAATAACTATGTGTATTTGATGTATTCATGAAGACATAGCTTGCCATGCATGAGGGTGACAGAGGACAGCCTTGGACACTTCCCGAAGTACTGTCCACCTTGGATTTTGAGAAATGGGGGGGTCACTCACCAGCTAGGCTAGGCCGACTGCCTGGGCCATTCAGCCCAGTGGATCCACCTCTCTGCCTGCAGAGCTAGGGTTATAAGTGTGTACCACTATGCCTGGCTCTTTTGTGTAAGTTCTAGGGATTTAATTCAGAATTTTTTCTTTTTAAGAGAAAAATTGTTTTTCTTCTAAAATATTAAATATTTGCTACTGCAGAACATGGCTCGTTTTTCATTTTAGTTGATATTTTGCTTTTGTAATCATCAATTCTGATGATTCCATTTTACAGAAAATAAAAATCATACAAGATGGCAGTAATATGTTTAGAGCCATTTCAAAAATTGTTGGGAAATTATGTGCTAATCCCAAACCAATGTTCATTTGATGAATTTTTTTTTTAATGAAATTCAAGTTAGCAACTCAGAACTGCAATTTAAAAATCAGCATTTTAGGGCTAAAGAGATGAGTCAGCAGTTAAGAACACTGACTGCTCTTCCAGAGGTCCTGAGTTCAATTCCCTGCAACCACATGGTATCTCACGACCATCTGTAATGTTATCTGATGCCCTCTTCTGGTCTGAAGACAGCTACAGTGTACTCATATTAAATAAATAAATAAATACTTTTTAAAAAACAGCATTTTAATACAATATAATTGAAAGCAACATACTAATTTCATATCTATGTTTCCTAATGACAGGAAAATATTCTTTGTTTTCTGTAAACAGTTATGTTTCTTTAAGAGCAGACAACTTTGTCTGAACAGCAGCAGCACTGCAATTCATGACATGCATCCGTCCCCAGTCTGAGCCAAGGCATTCAGACAGTATCCACTGGCATTGTGTGTAATGGCAGGACACAAAATGTACATGGCGCGTGTCCATATCTCTGCTAGCTTTACCTGTCAACTGGACATAACCCAAAAGGTGACTCTTAGCAAGGAATTACCTTGATCGGGCTGCCTGTGGGCTGTCCATGGGCAGTTTTCTAGGTTGTTAATTGAGTTAGGAAGACCCGCCCTGAGTGTGGACAGCACCATTTCATGGACTGGTCCTAAATTGTCCACTAGTGAAGAAAGTCAGCCGGCATAGTGGCAAGCAGGTGGGCAACCCGGGTGAGGTCACTTGTCTCTGCCTTTCCTGGACGTGCTATGACGACTTTGTCCTCCCACCGTGACTTTCTCTCAGTGATGGACTGACCTAGCATCAGAAGGCAAGTAAGCCTTTCTTCCCGTTAAGTTTGCTTTGCTCGAGGAGCTCTGTCACAGCAGCAGGACTTTTACTAGAGGAGGGAGTTTGCTGCTGCCTCTATGCCTTGGACTTTTTTATCGGCAGGTTGGGGAAGATTTGGAACTTGGGGCCAAAAAAGCTTGTGAGTGCTAATTGCTTACTGGTCTTTCTGGTAGGAGCTTGGAAGATGAGATTGTTAAGAGTATTGCAAACAATGGAGAAATGTTTCAGAGGGGAACCAGAATTTTTGCCCTTAGCTGGATTGGGGCTACTTATGGATGTTTTTGCTGTGTGCCTGGGCTGAGAGAAGTGGCTGCGATTGTCAGAGCTCAGCACCACTCAGGTGAAACATTCCAGCCTCACCGGGGCAGTAGGAACATGTGTCCTCGGGGTCCGACAGAAGCTGCCAGGGAGGCCAGGCTACACATTGTGCTTCCAGCAGAACTTAGCAGTGAGTCTTGTCCACAGGGTACCGCTTTGAAGGCATAAAAGCCACGAGACAGAGGGAGCCACAGAGAGTGGCTGAGGCGTGGTGCTTGTGTACCTGTCTGTGGTGAGGGCCTGCTTAGGGAGAAAGACGCAGGAGTGAGTGTTCCTTTCCAGTCCTCCCTGGCATGGTGGGCGGGATCCTCACCCCATCCCCCCTCATTCCTAGCTCTGTTTACAGAGGTTTTGATGACATGTCGCCCCAAGTCCACATACCTGATGGAGCATCCACTGCTACCTCTGTGAGCAGGGAAAGCCAGCGCTCTTCTAAGCACAGGTCTGAGGGTGGCATTCTCTGCCCAGACCGTAGAAAAACCACAGAACTTTAGAAAGCATTGCCTAGAAAGCAAATTAGAGATGGGAGTGGGCCAAGAAAAGTACAGCAGACACGTGCAAAGCTAATAAAAACCGACACCGTGCTTTCTCTCAGCTGCTTTAATCCTGTGTATATTTCTAGAAACAGAGAAGCCAAAGATTCTTGACAATCCAGTGTAGTCCCCAAGGTAGAATCCCAGCCTGGGGAGGGGGTAGGGCTACCTGCAGGCTGCTTTTCTGTGTCAGAACAAGTGGGCTTGGAGGATACGAGCTGCTCCGTCACTAGAAGCACTGGGTACATCACCAGGCTAACTAGACTGCCCGGACCGTATCACTGTTGTATCACTACTCTACTAGTTACTTGTTCTGTGCAGTGCGGACAGCGATGCATGGTAACCGTCCTTCTGGTTTTGACTGGGTGAATTTATTAAGTACACAGCAAGCAAATGTAGAAAAAGAAATATCAGTAGAGTGTCAATAGATAAAGTCAAACCTGGTACTTCAAACATCTAGCAGAGATGACTGGAATACCCAGTTAAGAGAGCAAACAAAAAAGCAGCCTCGTGGGGGCAGTAAGGTGGAATTCCTGATCCAGGTCTCAGGCAGAGCAGAGGGTCCTCTTGGATAAGGCTTCCGTGTGCTAGCACATGCAGCAAACAGCACGTAGATTACCCTGAGACCAGGAGCTTTGAATCATCCAGCAGCAATGCAGGTTGAGTTGAAGCAGTCAGCTTTAGTTCTTGGTTGTTCTCTCCGTGGAAGAGCAACAGTCCTGGGGCTGAACTTGGTCTCCCATTTCCACTGAAGGCGCTGCTTCACCTTAGAATAAGTAACGTTAGCCACGGATAGAAATGCCTCACCTAGATGTTCTCGAGGACGTGATGTTTGACTCTGAGCTATTGTTGTTCTCTTCCCTCCGTGAAGAGAGAGGGTGGGCTAGCTAACCCTTAGATAGGAAAGCTCGGGGACACTGGAACAGCATGCTTGGGTCTGAGCCGACTTCTCCGTGAACTTAAAGGGCACATGCCAGCTTGCCAAGGTCATATGCAGTACATTATCCAAGACAGTTATGGTGGCAAAGGGACTTCTCAGTCTTAGAAGAACATGAATTTGACAGCTTAAGTATTTAGCAGAACACAAGTTTTGTGCATTCTGCTAGTCTGACAACCTCAGTCAGTCCAGCTCATGGTCAGAATTTACACTCTAATTTACACTCCTAATTTATTCAGTTTTCCAGCCACGAGGAATCATGAGAACAGTTTAGGCACCATTATATGACCTCAGCTTCCCGAGTCCATGCCTGAGAGAAGAGGCATGTCATAACAGTGAAGCAAATCATAGTCCTCACTTGAGCAGAGCCCAACATGGCCATTGTAGCTGACGTGCTGGGCAGGATCTCCACCCTTGAGAGTGAGTGCTGGCAGTCCCCACGCCTGTAATGTAATTGTTAGCGTGCTACCAACAACCCTGACCACCCTTGGCCATGGCAGTCAAGTGTCTGTGCATCCCAGGCCTAGCCAAGTAGTTCAGAGAAACCTACAGAGCCACAGGAGACCACCAGTCCCTCCTCTGTCCCAGAGGTCCTACATGATGGGCTTGTGCCCCCCACAGGCAGTCAGCAGGAAGACCCACTGCCTAGCACATGGTTGCCTGTTCTCCTCTGGCTCCCCTAGCACATGCAGCAGGGCTCTCACTAAGTTATGTTAGCTTTCTCATGAAGGCCCACTGTAGTCTCTTGGATTACATACAGGTCATGGTTGTTCGATCCTTCCGAGACAATATTGAGTTCTTTAAAAAGAAGAGTTTCACATGGATGATGGCTGTGTGTCCTTTAAAGCATGGAGATGCACGATCCCTTGTCACATGTAGGGACAGTCAAGCTTGGAGCAGGTGCAGCAGGCACTCTAACAGCCCTAAGCTGCCTGAATGTACCTCTTTAAGTATTGACTGCAGTGATTCCTGTCCTATGACTCACCTCCTCTTCTTCTAACTGTTGAAATTTGCTTGGGGTAGTACAACACCCAGTCTTTGCTGGTGTGTGAGATGCAACAGCTGTCATCCATAACAAAGAGGAGAACCATTTGCCTCCGTCCTCTGCTGATACAAAGTTCACTGCCAGGCTGTGTATTCTGTCCTAATTTATCAGCAGCTTTCATTCCGGTAAAAGATAAAGCTTTCTTTCCCCCCCAGTAAGTTCTTTGATGGGTGGTTTTTGTTTTTTGGTTTGGTTTGGTTTTGCCAGCAACATCTACTTTAAGTGTGGTTTAGTTTCTTGAGCTAAAGGTCTGTGAAGCTAACCTCACCGTGCCATCTCTCCGCAGCTCTCTGCCTTCCACCTGGAAGTAACTGGGGTAGTCAGTCACTTGTGTGTGCTGTGGCCCCACAGAAGAAATTCTGCAGGCAGGCCATGTCCCCTGAGCGTGCGCTGAGTTGTGCTCTTTGAGGTGGTTCTCCTCGGCTTGCTACCCCATGCCTCCTAGCGCCCCTTTAACTTAAGCTGAGGAACCGTTGTTAGCATGGCTCAGGTGCCCTCTGGCTTTATCCTTTGTTAGGCCTGACTAGTACTCTGCCATGTGGGCAGCAGCGCCTTAGTACTCCAGTGCCTTCAGCAGAGTCAGAAGCTCTATAAAACATTCTCAACTCTTTGTCTTTGTTGAGAGAAATAAAGTGTTAGCAGATCTAGTGAGGATTGTGTGTGTTGGCTTTTGTCGTGTGCACGCTGAGCTTCTGCAAATGGAAGGCAGACACTAGTGCGTGTGGACATAGATGCGGTTGGGGGGAAGGTGAGCACCGTGCAGGTGGATGTGTGGGTGAGCATCAGTGCAGGTAGGCGTTAATACAGTCAGTTCTGCAGAGCCAGCAGCTCTGGGCAGGCTGCTCTCAGGAGTCACAGCCTGTGCATGCGCACATGACTGCACTGTTTGCCACGCTCAGTCCAATGGATAGAGAGTATCATCTCTCAGAGTAAGGAAGATTGAGTTCCTTGTCAGCGCGGGGTCAGGCTTGACCTTGTCCATGCTGGGCATGTGCTCTTCTGCTGAACCCGCAGCCCGTGGTTAGAGTTTGGAGGCCATTTTGTTTTATATTGTTTAGTTACTGGTTTTTATTTGGGGGTAGGGAGCATGCCACAGCATGAATATTGAAGACCAGAGGAGAATTAACAGGAGTGCTTCTAGAAGGTGGGCCAGGGGATAGAACTCAGGTTGTCAGGTTTGACAGCAAACACCTTTACCAGCTGCAGGTCTTGGAGGCTTTGTTTGTATGGAACATTTATATACTTGTTTAGGATGTATACAAGCTGTAAGCTTAATGGTTGTATGCTTGCTTCATGCTTATGAGTTAAAGCCGATTGAAGAAAATAGTCTAAAGACTGCGAACTGGACTGCTCTGTACAGTCTCCATCTAGGCACCCTGCAGCTCTGGGGAGCCTGGGAGTGGCAGGTACCACGTGACATTAGGGCACTCTGTCCCTTTGGGCTGCACATACCTGCTTTTCCCACGCCTGCTGGGTGCCATGCTGCATACGACATGTCCTTTGCAGGAGGCAAATTGTCTGGCAGTTAGTACTTTCTGAGTAAAACTGGCACCTTCCCATCGCCCTGCAAGTGTCGAGGTGTTTGCTTGGAGAGCTGCGACGGCCCCTGGGGCCAGGGCACAGGTGTAGACCTACCTGCTATGTGTAGTCAGCATTGCTAGCGCCTTCACAAGCTGATCCTTGGTGGCATCTCATGCCTGAGCTGCTCTACCATGCTGACTCTGGGCACATTATACGACCCTATCGCTAGTACATGAGGCCAGGGAGCAGCTCAGAGCTTATTCTTCTGCTGTTCTCAAGTATGCACTGACGAGTGTGGAGCCATACCATCCCCCGTGCCAGGCGCACTGAGCTGAAGGAAAGGCAGAGTGGAGCTTTCTCAGCAAGGTGGGCAGGACAGACAGGCAGCCTCTGTCCTAGCACACCAAGGATGTGTGTCGGATAGCAGTGGCCGTTGACAGTCCAATTGTTTTGATGTCTTTACAAATCTTGCAAACATCTCTTCACGTGTATCTGAGGGCTGTCAGTCTCAAAGGAGGGATCACCGGTTTGTGCAGATGCCCCTGAAATTATGAGCTGTCGGTGCAGAGCTGACCCGACAGAGAAAAGGCAGATGCCAAACTCTTAATTTGCTACTGGGCATCTGGGAACCCCAGCGAAATGTCAGTGTCATCAAAGCCAGCCCTGCGGTTTGAGAATTTGGTGGGGTGGGGTGGGGTGTAAGCATACCATTACTTGTGACTCTTGGAACTTTGTTAAGGGCAACTCTGGTTGCTATTACTGCCACTGCAGAGTGGGGTTGATGGTAAGTTTCTGAGGGGGACCAGGGAAGGAATCATCTGTGCAGGTTACAAGCCCAAACCGGTGTCAGGGTCAACTGGAAGCAGACGGGGGGGACCAGTGGCCATTAGAACTGGTAGAGGGCAGGTGAGTCACCTAAGCCCACCGGGGCTTGAGACAGTCCGTAGCATTACAGGGTCTCTACGATTCACCTGGAGCTTGTTCACAGAAGGCAACACAGATTTCATCTGTAAAGTCAGCCCTAGACAGTGTGAGGCAAGTGAGGTGGTCAAAAAGAGGCTTGTGCAGCTTCTGTGGCCTCTGAAAGGTGAACTGTGACCAAAGAAGTAGAAACGACACCAAAGAACCAGTAATGCAGGAAGTGTGGAGAGCCACTGAAATCTCTCAGTGGGACCATCGTGGGCAGGGCAGGGTAACAGGGAAGTGACATGCATCCTCCAAGACAGACCCTCAGGAGTGATTTATATCACCTCAGAACTGTGGAAGGGAGTAGACGAGAATACGGGAACCTCAGTGTAGTGCTCACAGTGACTCTGACTGAGGACAGTGCAATAGAGGAGGAAGGAGAAATGATGGCTGAGAGTATCTGACCTGGGGAGGAGGCAGACAGCAGTCTCTCTGTACAGCTGAGCTGGCCAGGTGTGGAGGTGGACAGGTGAAGTCCATACTGTGTCTGCTTCACGTCCAGACTTTCCCAATGTGTTTTGTTGGGGACAGAGATGATTGGAGGGTGTGTTGGCTTGTGTACATGGGGTGGGGGGATCCTCTGTCGCATAGTCACTAGCTAGACTTATGTAGTCCTTTCTTCTTAATCTGGTGTGTAGGTTCTCTGGATAGAGAGGAGGGTGAGAATTATCCCAAGGGTTAATTGACCCCAAGGATTCCTATATACCTGGAAAAACTTTGTGCAGATATTTGTCAGAACGTAAGTGCTTGTTTTCACGGTGGCCAACACTTTTGGGTATTATTCCCCACCTCCTTCTTTCTGGTCTGTGATTCTGCCTTGTGATTTGAGCAGGCACGGCTCCCGTCTGTTGTCTCGTAGGCAGCCCCATGTGTTGTATCCTCTCTTGGACGGGGTGTGTCTGCCTCTGACTTGGGTGAGTTTGCAGGCTTCCTAGAGTGAGTGATTTTTTTAAATCAATGCTAGAGAATTCTGTGTCTTCCATGATTTCATGTTCCTGCTTTACTGTTGTGGGCAATCTGTTTATCTTCAGATTATAAACAATAATAACTTCTTATTTTAAAAAGCCAGTGGGCAGAGATGAGACCTGAAGAGACGGTAGAGGGACACTGTGGGGGGCTGAAGCAGAGACGGGTGCCTTACCCATATCTCTGCACCTGCCTGCTTCTGGGGAGACAGCACCACAGGAAGCATGGCATGTGCCTGCAGTGGCCGTGCAGAGGAGTCATCTGCAGCCAAGCACCACGCTTGTCTCTCCTAGTCTTTCCCATTGGTCACTGTCCTCCTTGGCTGACTGGCCGCCTCCAGACCACCCCCACCCCCCAAGACTTGCTGCTCCTAGGTAGGGAATCTAAGCACGTGTGACCAGTGCTTGCTGGGTGAGGGCTGACTGTGTGCGGCTTATCCACAGTGCAAGAACACCATCCTGATCACCAGTGTTTGCACCCTAAGCTAAAACTGATGCTGTGAGAGTGGGAGTGTTCCACTGGACTCCGCGCTCATCTGCTCAGGTCTGCTCCTGTTCTCATTATAACAGTACAACTGTTTATGTTTATATTTGATTTATATATAGTCAATTACCCTTTGGCGAAGGTCAACAACAGTAGTAATTCACACTGAATTAGACTCTGAAAAGAGCCTCAGCTTTGACCATGTACTGTGTACACATCTGATGGTAAGTGTCACAATGTACAACAGACATGTCAAGGCAATGTTTGGGCATATTCTGTTATTAAACAGCAGTCACTCTCACCTCTCATCAAGTTATGACTGGATCTTAGACAGTTACCCTAGTTAACCAAAGCTATTTAGTCAGCAGAGGTCATTGAGCCACTTGGTAACAGCATGTCCTACCCAGAATGTTCTTTGCTGGTATGGTGATTTCACCGGTCTTCATCTGGCGTTTGTGCTTGGTTTTATGTATTTAGTTTTAAGGGGATAAGTGTTTGGAATGATGGTCCTTTGTCATTGGCCCTCTGTTTCCTGAAAATGTTGGTCCCTGGAGTTTTAGTGAGATGGCCTCATTGTATGTGAAAGCCTGTGAGAGGCAGAGAGACCTGAGGGTTATTTGTTTTCATGGCCCTGGTGTAAAGAACTTTCTGGGGGTTTAGAGTGTATTTTGCATAAGTCACTTTCAGAGCATAAGTGCTGCCCACAGCCAGCATTTGTGTGACAGTTTTAAATCCTCTCACGCAGTTTCAGAATGCCTCAAGTTTGTTTTTCAAGTTTGGGGTTTTTCATGTTATTAAAGTTTCTCTTTGGCCCTCAAAATATTTTCTGTCCATAAAAATAGCTTATCAGTTGACATCATTCCCCTTAAAATACATTCTACCACTGTATTGGTCTTCTGTGGTGCATGACAAGGAATGCAGATGCAGATGCTTCAAGGAGCCTCTGCCTCTCCTCTGCGTGGTCACAGGGTCAGGAGTCAAGTGCAGGGATGTGGGCTCCCCGTGGGGCCTCAGAGCATTCTTGTCAGCCAGCAAGCTCAGTGTCTTCCCTGCTCCTGCTGGGTGCAGCCTAATTGTCACTGTCGCAGGAGTGCAGTTCTCAGGGCATGGGCTGTCACTCTCCTTGGCATGACTACTAGGGCACTGGACCCCAGGAAGAGTCTCTTGTAGGTGGCCAAAAGAGCCTGGTGTCCTAATATCCATGCTAGGAATGCATTTGCCCTTGGAGTGAGAGAGTCCTGCTGCCTCAGTGAGTGCTTGGCTCCCTGCTGGTCTTCATGTGCCCACCACAGGTGGTTCCAACACAAGGCCTTGTCCAACAGCAGAAAGTCTGTGTGGAGTTCCCTCTGTCCTTGGTAACATCATCAAGAAACTTCTAGAAAAGAGTGACTTAATGCATCTATAAATACATTCAGTTTTTCGGTCAGAAGCTTCTACTGCTCAGAATGTTGGTTCTTTGGAACAAAGAAATAAATACGTTTATGTGGGTTCCAGGTCCATTGATAAAGTTTAAGGTTAGTAGAAACCTGTTCCTTGGAGGTCATCTCCTCTGGACAGTCATGTGAATGGTCGCACTTTGAAGGCCTTCCTAGTCCTCTCTGGTAATGCTGGTATGGAGCCGTTCTCTGGGAAGTTCTGCTTACTCTCCCTCTACTTTCTGTACAGGGCTAGGAAGAGGCTGTCTGTCACTCTTGTGCAGAGGAGGAGGAATGGCCACGCAGGGCTCTGGGTCCCTTGTGCTCTCACCCTTTGGCTGTAAAGTTGTAAAAAGACAGATTCTCAGAGAGCTGTCTCCTGAACATGGCAGGTGGAGCCACAAGATGCTGTCTGTTGAAAGACACTGCAGTTGATATGCTGTGTTGCCATTTTTTGAAGATTTGAGGACTGAATTGGCTATTTGTTGATTTCTTTTTTTACATGCCATGTGCTTGCTTTTAAGTTTTGCCTTAACATTTAAAACAACTTTCCTTTAAAATATGCATATTTTAAATTAAGTTTCTTACAAATAGTTTTCAAAAGGCAGTTGACACATTTGTAAAAGAATGCCTTTGGAAAATTCATGTCATTCCCAAACAGAAGTCTGGTTGAAAAGAGGCCAGACTCGGTGTATGCCCATGGTTGTGTTTTGGCTCTTAAGGTGTTCCTCTAGGTCTTCGGACAGCCAGCAGAGTTAATGAATGCTCAGGTTAGCTGTCTGCCACACAGGAATGCTGGCATAGGTGTTTGAATGC
This sequence comes from Mus musculus, assembly GCF_000001635.26. NCBI lineage: Eukaryota > Metazoa > Chordata > Mammalia > Rodentia > Muridae > Mus > Mus musculus. Next base: position 80,421,662 of record NC_000084.6, on the reverse strand, counting down.
CTTTCTGATTGGGATATAGATGCAGTCAGCTACACAAAGACTGGTGGCCGTGTGTCCCACCCAGGTTGCCCCTTGACCTGGCAAAGCTGTGCTGTGCGTAGAATCCCCCAAGGGAGTTGTTCATCAGGACTGATAGGCAGGGTTCTAGCACGTTACTGTTGCTGAAATTCAATAAACATCTCACTGGTGCAGCTGGACGCATCCTCGCTCTCGCTCTGCTCTGTGGCTTTCCTTTGCCCATTTCTACAGTGCAGGCGAAGAGCTGAGAGCTGGGGCCAGAATGCCGAAGCCAGGTGCTGACTCTATTCCCTCTCTACATAGCATCAGCTCCCATACGCACACCAGAGGAACACCAGCCCCTCTTCTCTGGTACTGAGTTACAAGGTGGTTCACTCTAGTGTAACCCAAGTGAGGTTCCCCAAATGCCTGCTTGTCATCTGGCTTCTATTTGCTGTACCCTCCCCCTAAATTCTCTAACCATGACACCTCACTTCATTCTGCCTGCCCTCAAATATATATCAGTAGCAAGAATTCCAGGTAGGCCTGTTCCTCCTCCCACATGTCATATCCCCAGCTTGAGGTAGGTAGGAAAGAGAGAGAGGCCAGCCCAACAGTTAGTTGCCTTGCAACACAACTGCACTCCAGTATCTCAGAGCTGCTTCTCTTGGGAAATGCATGTTCAGGCTGCAGGTCTTACTGATGAGGTAAATGGCTAGCAACGTACAGAAATTCTATCAGTGTAATATGTGAGAATGGAAGCTACCATCCCTCCTCAGGACTCAAGTGTGCAAGCTCCATGGGCATTTCTGAATGAGCCTTAGTACGTCTCTGCTCTTCTGCTGTTGTTTAAGCTTAGTTTCAGTCCCCAGCATGCAAGTAGAAAGCAGAACTGAATATCCAACCCCTGCAGTGTGGCACTGAGTCTGCCCTTGTATGACAATGGTGTGAATCTGTTGCAGTCCTTCCTGGGCAGTCCTTTCCTACAGAAAGCCAACTTGCCAGACAACCCTCTGACTCTCCACCTTTTGTCAGGTCGACGACATCCTTGGAGAGGGCAGTGATGACAGTGACATCGAGAAGAAGAAGCCAGAAGACCAAGACAATGAGCAGGAGAGAGCCCCGAAGCCCAGGAAGCCCCGGGCTCCAGGGATCCGAAGAGAGCAGCCTGTAGGCTTGCCCTCATCTGGCGAGAGGAGCACCCCTGGCATGCGTGGGCCCAGGTAAGAGGAGGGTGGGCAGGGGCCTGGACAGTGGAGGGAGAGAGTTCAGGGGAAGGCAAACAGCAGGCAGTGCCGCACATCACACCAGTGGGAGGGGAGAAAAGAAACCTTGGCCTGTTTGGCGTCCTCGGCACTGTCAGACTGTTAGACATTCACGGGAACTAGGTTCTAACTGTGTTCCCAGTTCTGCACTGAGAGTTCTGGCTGCCCTGCCTCAGGATGAGGAAGTGGCCTGAGCTGCACCCTTGGCCTTTCGTGTAGGAGCGTGGTCCTATGTTCCAAGAGCCTACCCTTGAGCCCATGGGAAACAGCTACCTTGTCCCCCGTCCTCCTGTGTTCAAGCATAAACACTGATGGGGCGGGCGCTCCTGCCGTGGGGACCTCTTCCTAAGTATAGGGGCATTGTGGCGCTGAGCTCCCAGCTTGGCAGTGGGTGTCCTGTCACTAGTGGGCAGTCAAGTGGTGGAGCAGGACTTGTGCAGCTCCATCTGCTGCTGTCGGAATGGCGTGTGGGAATTTGTCAGGTGTTTGGGAGCCGTGCATGTCTTTCACACTCCTCAATGACTAGTTGGTGCTTTCTCAATCGGCAGAATGATCTCATCTCTGCTGCGTGTGTCTTTTAGCCTGTCATCTGGTTCTGCCTCCATATTCCATGGCACGGTTGCTAACCAGCTTTTGTGCATAGTTGAGCTAAGGTTCCTTGGCTCACAGTCTTCAGGAGCATGGGTTTCTATCAGCTGCTTTAGGCCTTGTCTTTCTGACATAAATCTTAGTAAAAGTTCACCTGCTTTAGTAAACAAATAAGGACCTCCTATTAGTAGTAGTAGTAGTATGCTGTTACTGGATAGTGGTAGGACATATCTTCACCAAGTTAGTTTGCCTTTAAAATTTGTTTTAACAAATTGACATGAATTTGTGTAAAATTCAGAAGACATTACAAGGCATAGAATAAAAGATGATCAAGTTAAGTGTCCCACCCAGCCCTGTGCTTGCCCTGTGCACGTTTTCTCCCTCCTGAGCTGCGTTTTCACTGTTAAGGCCTTGCTTTAACCTTTTCCTGGCCTCAGCCCTGCCAGTGGAGTCGTTTCAGGGTTAAATTATCGGACTATGCAGTGTTTATTGTGACCTGAATCATTCCATAATCATCTTCGGTCTCTTCTTGATCTGATCATTATCTCACTTTCATTTGCTTAGTGTTTGTGGCTGCCTATGCAGTACAAAGTCACACATGACTGTTGTCCGCTCTCACAGCTGTGGGCAGGACGCTGAGCTCAGTAGTCGTGTGCTAAGGGCCCTTTTAGAACAAACAGAATAGAAAAAAGCAAAAACAAAAACATGCCTTCATCAGTGTCGGTGTGCACATGCACAGCCGCATGGCAGCCTTGCTGCATCCATGTAGCCTTGGTGAGGTAGCCCTACAGCCTAAAATACCCAGTGAATATGGATGCTACCATATTAGGGGACAGAGGGACTAAGCCCCACTTCACTCGGCGCTCAGCCTTTGGATGTGAATCCACTCAGCCCACGTGAGTACAGCTGCTTTCTGGCAGGGAAGAGCGTGCTGTCCTGTGTCCTTGTCCAAGGATTCCAGTAGAGTAGGCCCTTCAACTTCCTCGTCCCGGCTGCCTTGCCCTATCCCCTCTCTCTCGGGCTTGGGGTCTTGTCTTCTCCTTGGTGTGGTCCTCCTAGCTCAGAGTGTCCTGCTGACTTCCACCTCACGTGCATGCTCTGTCCATAAACCTTAGACAGCGCGTCTGAGAGAAATGCTGAGCTCAGCAGTCTGGCAGAGCCTCCGTTTACAAAGAAAAGCAAACAGGATACATCCTAAGGGTCTCTCCTTAAGCTCAGTTCCTGGTGCTGTTCTGCAGAGGCTGTGTGGTGTGGAAGGAGCCTCCTGGCGTCCTTTGGGGGTTTGTGGGGAGGAGCACGAGCGAGAGCAAGTGCAAGTGCAAGTGAGCGAGCTGAGTGAGGAGAGCAGCAGGGGAGCTGCTTAAGTTGGTGCTCTCAGAGTGCAGCACTCAGAGAGAATGCTGCGACTGAGGTCACCCCATAGTTAGAGGCTCGGGACAGATGGGATGGCAGCTGAGCAGGATCAGGGTTCTCATTATGCAGTTAGGAAGGAGCACTTTCCAGTCTCATTGAAATGCTGCAGAGTCATGTCACGTTAGGAGAGATGTGCAGCTTCTATACTAGGTCATGAGTCATGGGTTTTGGTGGGTATGTCTTCATGTCTGGGAAGACAGTAGGGTCTGTAGGGAAGCTTGGGACCAGCCTTGGAGAGGGAATTGTGAAGGATAAGTCTGCTGCTAGGATTAGACCCCTTACCCCCTTGAGAGCCTGAATGTAAGAGGGCTACATGCTGCTAATAGTCTCTGGCACTAGCAGACAGAAAGCTGTCCCTATAGGCCTGCTGGAGCCTTGCTCTCGCTACTTGTCCTGCCATGGTTGCCACCTCTGGTTAAAGAGGTCACATCCAAGCCACATCTCTAGACTTAATTATGTATGCATGGGACCGGAATTGAGGAAGACTCTAGATTCTCGGTCTTGGGTGTAAGGGGTGCTCTGCTCTTGAGCTGAAGAAGGCCACCGAATGTGTCCAGGGGAGTGGGGTGGACAGGGTCTGGACTCTGCTCATTGGGCTCTTGGGCACATCCCTGCCTGTATTTCATCTACTCTCCATCCCCAGTTTAACATTATTCAGTGAGAAGTCAAGCTGGTCTCGAACCCAGGCTGGGCCAGGGTTAGGATGAGCCTCTAAGCAAAACCCCCTGATTTAGGAAGGAGTTTGGGTGTAGCTGGCCTGAGTGCACAGTGGTGCAGCATTAGATGGATTAGCCTGGTAGATGCTCACGTGATTGCAAGGGAACAGGCCTGTCCACCCACTAGCTCCTTGGGTAAGAACGCCTGTTTCTGTCATTGCTATTCTGTGGTTTTGACTAATTATTTTGGAACTTAAGGGCAGAAGAACAAATATTCCACGGGCTGAAGGAGAGCCTGCTATCTAATACTAATTACACTCCTCGCCTTCCTCCTGCTTGTTCCTCACCGCCAACACCCACGTCATCCACAGCAGGTTTTGCAGGGAGAGCTGCAGGTTCCATGGCCTCTGATACCATCATACATTATAGCTGATAGCTATAATGGCCGACAGAGCCAGCTCGCCTCTTAGAAACTGGACAGGTCCAGCTCCCGTCAGCTTAGCGCCTCTCACACTTAGAGCTCTCACATCTCTGCTAGTTTCTTAATAAGTCTGCCCCTCTGTGTGATGAAGCCTTGCAGCTGAGGTGCAGGTTTGGTGTGGTGGTGCTCTGTTGGCAGCACATCCTGTCAGGCTCGCACGGCCAAGCTGTTCAGAAGCAGCACCGTGTAAACTTGACAGTGACTAACAGGAAGACGACTATTCTCTGCCTATCTACCAAGAAGTGCTTCATCCCCTCACAGCAGCACACACACTTGCCTTCTCTGTGCACATTCCTTAGGGAGCTCTCTAGGCGTCTGCCACCCAGGTAGGGTGGTCACACAGTGAGTGCAGCATGGCCCCTCAGGTGTGGTCCTTCATAGCTGTCTTCTTTCCATCCAGCAAGAGCTTTTTTATGTGGGGGGGGGGGCAGGGGATGTAGGTGGAGGGTTAATGGCCAACAGCTGTCAGATTTGAAATACAGCACGATCGTAGTCTGTTCTGAGAGCTGCTGGGGAAGTGAAAGCAACAGTATTTAAATGGCAAAGCCCACAGCAGTTTTGCTGATCACGTGTAACTCTTGGGTGAGAGAAAGTCTCATAGTGTCTGTCCTACCTTGGCTGCGATGACACAGAACATGCTCATCTCAAGGTTGTTGGTGCCCTGTTGGTGCACCACACTACTGGCTTGGAGGCCCTCTGAGCAGCTGGGAGATGCTAGATGGGCACAAAGTCCCAGTGCAGGCCCTACTGCTTACCTGGCACTGTCCTAGAAATGAGGGCCCAGACAGAGTGGACAAGCAATGTAACCCTGCAGTACAAAGGAGTAGTCTCCATACAGAAGCTCCCGATCTCGGCCTCCTCGTGGAGATTGTGTGCTTCGCAGGGGTGGCCAGGCCTCCCCATCCATGCCTTCCTTTCTCTGGAGGCTTGATCAGCCCCAGCTCTCACATCCAGACGGACCTCACTAAGCGCTGCTGCAAAGATGCTCACACAGAAACTAGGTTTGGCGTGATAAATTAACTCTCAAGACAGAAAAAGCAGAAGAAAGTATTCTGTTTAAAAAAAAAATGGCTAAAAACTTCCACAAACTTGCTGGCATTGATTTTATATGACCCAAAATTCAGCATGCCCCATGTATGATAAGAAATCCACAGACACAGCACAGTAAAATTGTGAACATGGAGGGTGAGAAGGAAACTTAAAAGGCAGCAGAAGATGCCCAGAGGCTCTCCAGTGAGGTAAAGCTGCTGTCTGTCTCTCGGTGGGAAGTGGGGCAGAGGTGCAGAGAGCAGTCGCTTGCCAAGACACCTGTATCTGGCAAGACCGTGCCTCAGGAGTGGAGGAAGACTCCTCGGAGGAGCCTGGCACTTTAGACTGAGAGCATATTCTCCAACAGCTTTGTAAACCCTTAGGCGGGAGGGGTACCCAGTAGCCATGGAAGAGGGTGCTGCACAGTCCTTCCTTCTCCCTGACTTAGGCTGTGATGCATTCAGCTGCACTCCTGGGCCTGTGACATCCTGAAGTGCAGGCAGTGTGTGCTGCATGCTGTAGAGGAGGTAGGCAGGAACCGGCAGGTAGGAGCTCATAGCCGTAGCCTCAAATGAGATGCTGACTTACCCATGTCAGCCCTGGTGGAGGCAAGGATGTCCAGAAGGCAGCTCCAGATCTTTGGATGCTGGCTGGTGTATGGAGAAGTCTGTGGGGCTAGCTGGGAAGAGCTCCGAGGGAAGCTGTCGAGGTGAATGTTTTATAGAGCGCAGGAGCTGCACTGTACTCCCTAACAGTTTCTGTCCTCTGCCTGGTCAGCACTGGACCTCCCTCACAAAGTGTGTGTGCATGTGTATGTGCAAGGCACAACATGTGTTCTCTATGTAGTTTTATCTGTATGTGCCAAGACACGCTCTTTAGTGTGCATAGCCACACAAACCAATCTTTAGATTTGTGTTAAAAGTTAGAAACACTTGCATCTGCGTGTGCAGCATGCCCAGACCTGTCAATACTCAGTGAAGACAGAGGAATAAAGCACATTAATACATGCCCCCCCCCATATTAGTGCTGCCCTCTGCTCTTCTGTCTACCAAAGAAACCACACAAGGGATCATCAGGTATCAACAGTGCACTCTTGGCAGGCTGATGACTCTGGCAGGATTGGATGTGGTTAAAACAGAACTGTTTATTAAAATATAGTTCTGCATCTTTTTGAATAAAAAACTGGCACTGGTCCATGTATGCTGAGACTACAGTGAATTCAAAAAGCTGAAATATTGGGGAGGAAATTTACATCTATTATTCATATTTATATTCTTCTACCACATTGAATTTGATATGCTTTTTTCAAGCTTTCAGATGTTCCAAAATTAAATCTGCTAATATTTCTCTATGGAGTTGTGCAGCTGGTTGTAAGAACAAAATATAAATATTGCATGTTACACTAAGAGGAAATGAAACATATCACTTGTAGGCACTTATTACTATGGCCTACAGCTGTCTGCTTCTAATTTTTGAGGTAATTTTTAATTACCTAAATTTACTCATGGTGTATTTTAAACTGTCTGCTGCAAACATTGTCTTAGCCAAGGGTGGAGCCTGTGCATCATTTTCTATAAAGCTCTACCCGAGTCTTTCACAGGCTGTGGCCATGAAGGACTGCCCTAGGCTGGCTGTCCATGGTAGGAATCGTCACTGAAGACCTGGCCTGCTGTCCCAGTTCTTCTCACTGTGGACTGCTTGCCATCTGTCCCCTCCTCCCATGGACCTGCCGGCCCGTCCATTATCCTCGTGGTCTTCCTGCTCCAATATTTCTGTCCTCTTGTGGTCTTCCCATCTCTTGGGGGGGGGGGGGCTGTGTTCTGATTCTTTGTTTCCTCGGAGTCACATCCCAGACAGGTGTCCTGTGCGCCGCCTGACCCCTGCGCTTCAGTGAGAGTAACTCACTTGTAAAAGAGATGCAGTCCCTCTGACCTCTCACCCATGGGTCAGACTCTGCCCCTGTGTTTAGGGCCTGTGATGGTCAACTCCTTGATTCAGACAGGTAACCAGCACCTACCAATGTGCTTCCTGTGAGCATTCCAGGAAATAGCACCTAACTAGAGCTGAGTGGTGCTGCTCTGTCTACGCCCTTGTGGAGCCAGGAGTGAGAGTGGGTGGTATAGCTTTGGCTGCCCTGTGTAGCTCAGGCTGTATGGAAAGAGTCTCAAGCCAGAGTGCCCTGCAAATGAAAAGCCTGCTTTAAAATTCAGCTCCCATGTCTATACCTTCTCATTTGAAATTTAAAGTAGTTCATCATTTGGCTCTCAGTCCAAACAGTACTCCACCTTAAGTTTCCTTTTACTTCTATGCGTCACTTTAAGTACCAGCTAAAACAGTGCAAATTTTAAAAACCAAATTGACCTTCATAGGATTTTTTGAAGAACAGAAAAACGTGGTATTTATATTCTGCCTACTGTTTTCACACAGTTAAAGCTTAGTGTGGTGGCATAGGCTACAATTACAGGGAGGCGAAGGCCAAAGGATGGGGAGTCCAAGGGGGCAGCCTTAGCTACTTGATGTCCTATCTCAAGACCTCTTCCCATGAAGAAGTTTGTGCTTGAGAGAATTAACTCTCCATAGCAGAGCCAGGCTCTGTGTGGCCAAGCTCTGCAGCAAAGCCAGGAGGAAGTGAGACGTCTCCAAAGTCTAAACCAAGTTTCCCTGCCTCGGAAGGGAAGGTGAGCTGGGGCTAGGGCTTGACGCTAGGGAAAGGAGGGAGGCCTAGCACTGCTGACCTTTGACCTCCCCTGGAGTCAGTTCCCATACCAGAACCACACTTGGTGACTGAAATTGACAGCCCAGCAGTCATGAAGTGGGCGTTGCTGTTTGAGAATGGAAAGTCACCCTGTGACATCAGCATTTGACAGTAGCCAGCTGCGTCACACGGAGAGATGCTCCCTCCCTCAGTGTTGGCCACCTCCCACAGTCTCCTCCTCATGACAGCAGGTACCCAGGACCGACACACTGCCATCCTCCCCTGTGTCACCCCCAGAACCTGGACAGTGACACTAGAAATACAGTTAGGTGCCTTCCACAGTTTTAGCCTTTAGATCATTTTGTCAGTGTCTTTGATATGGGTCTTTTTGTGGTATGCTTGTTTGGTTGGTTGGGTTTGGGTTTTGTTTTGGAGACAGGATCTCCCTGTGTAGCTTCTACTGTGTGGAATTCAGAGATCTACCCGTCTTGTCTTCCAAGTGCTGGAATTAAAGGCACGGTTGCTTCATGTCTTCCATCTTTGATGTCCTTGTCTTTAGTTTAGGTGGTAAAATATCTTTTCATATAATTATATTGTAATGACTTCCAGTTAAGCGGTGTCCCCAAAGGAGCCTGCTGCAGCTTGTGAGCTGGCCCACCAGGTGTCAGCATGTGGAATGGCTTCTGAGTCACTCTTCAGTCTTAGGCCATCACCTTTTTACTGCAGACTCCTTCTCAGTCGCTCCTGGTTTTTTTAATGTACCATCCCTGCTATCTAGACATTACTGGGTCTGTCAGGATCCACGGAAGTTGCCATGTTGAGGTATTGACCGGTCTGTGTTCTCCTGGGTGCTCTGTGGGCCACTACGAGGATGCTTGCCTGCCTTGAGGCCTCACTGCTTGGCTTTAGAACGATGTTGTGAGGACCATCAGTTCTTGTGCCTTTTGCTGTATTTCTCTGACCTTATTCCTCTGCTCTTCTGGATCCTACCAGGCACCTCTCCTTCTCACACCTACACAGTGTCTTAGTTAGGGTTTTACTGCTGTGAACGGACAGCATGACCAAGGCAACTCTTACAAGGACAACACATATTTGGGGCTGACTTATAGGTCAGAGGTTCAGTCCAGTATCATCAAGACAGGAACATGGCAGCATCCAGGCAGGCATGATGCAGGAGGAGCTGAGAGTTCTACATCCTCATCTGAAGGCTGCTAGCAGAATACTGGCTTCCAGGCAGCTAGGATGAGGGTCTTATAGCCCACACCTACAGTGACACACCTACTCCAACAAAGCCACACCTTCTAATAGTGCCACTCCCTGGACCAGGCATGTACACACTGTGACAGTCAGGGACCTCATTGCTCTCAGCTGCTGACCCGTGCTTGCTGTGGCATCACTGTTAGTCCAGGGCAGACGGTGCGCTGCAGAGCTGTCAGTGTTACTGCCGATGACAACCAGATGGAAGACTGTTTAACAGTGGCACACGTGCTCTCACCTACTCCAGAACACAGCCACCTGTGTGTCCTGAGCAGAGCTGCATGGCTTCCAGGTCCTGAGCACAGCTGCACGGCTTCCAGGTCCTGAGCAGAGCTGCACGGCTTCCAGGTCCTGAGCAGAGCTACACGGCTTCCAGGTCCGCCCATCTGCCTAGATCTCCTTCTCAGCCTGACCACTGGGCACTCGTTAAAAAAAAAAATGCAGCCGGGCCCTCAAAGTGGGGAGGCTGACCGTTGGGCCACTCATCCATTGGGCACCCAGTCACTGTTGGGGCTGCTGCTGTCCTTGGGCTTGCTTCATTTGAGGATGCTGTTGGAAAAAGAAGCATGGAAAGTGGAAGAGACCTTTGAGGGTGAATAAAATCAGTAAAGCTCTTTGAGCATGGATGGCAAGAGCTGGTTTCAAGTGCATTTCAGAATCTGGTGAAAGTTATCCCAACTTCTGCCAGCTCTGAACCTCCGTGTCATGGGCTCTGTACCTCCTTCTCCTCTGTTGCCACAAGGCTGAGTGACCTCCTCTCTGGCTTGTTTCCATGTGTGCGTATGTGTCTAAAAGTGGCACAGGAGGTGCACTCGCCTGTGACTGCACGTGTGGTGGCCAACACTGGTGTCTCCCTCTAACTAACACTACATTGTTCTCAGTGTCACTGAATCTGGACCATACCATTTCAGCTAGGCTAGCTGGCAGGCTTGTCCCCAGGACCCCTCTCTCCTCCCAGCCCTCCCCTACTGGGATTATAGATATGCACCTTTACATCATGAACAACCTTTACATCAGAGCTAGGGGTCCAAACTTAGGTCCTCCTTCCTGCACTTTACCCACTGAGCCATCCTCCACTCCTGCAGCCTTTTTGGCTTTCTTGCAGTCATGCTCATCCTAAACCAACACTCATCTGTGGCTGATCTGCCTGTGGGACAGCAGAGGGAGATCAAAGCAGTTGCGTGTTGTGTGTCAGCATGCGGTCAGGCCTGTTGGCATTGAGTTCCTGCATCCAGCTTTAGGGGGTACCTCCTACACGGGGAGTGAGGTGTGCTGTGCCCTCCTTACCCTGATTCACATTTCCCAGCACCTGCTTTGCTGCTGCTTTGAGTTTTGGTGGCTGTGTTTGCTTGCAGAGTATTGGGTTGGTTGTCGTCCTGCCACTTTTAGAGTGTCTCAGACACAGCGTCACATGCGTGGCCAAGTATGCGCCATCTGTCTTGTAAATCCAGTGTTTGCAACTTTGTGATCTGTTTGGCTAAACAAATACTCACTTTTCTCCAGCCAGATAGACTTTTTGGAAGGTTTCTTCTTTTGCTCCAAAATTCAGTTTCTTTGACTAGTGGGCCCTTATCTTCCCTCCGACTTCCACAGATGGTACAGGAGCAGCGAGCTGTGCAACTGCACAGAGAAGCCTCACTGACAGCCCGCACCAGTGCAGAGACTGGCTCACCCAGTGCAGAGACTGAGACTGGCTCAGAGTAGACACGGCCCGAATAGAACTGAAGCTCTCAGGGCCAACCTTGGTAACCATGTGTTACGCAATATAGGAAGTACTGCCATAAATCAGTGGATGACTCTTGTTTGTGAGACGAGAAGAAGGTAGCTAGCTCCAGAAGGAGTGGTGCAGGGGTGCAGACCTGAGAGCAGTGGGAACCTGTACACAGCCTAATAATCTCAGGGCTGGAAAATGCAGCCGTAGACATTGTGTAAAGTGAAGCCATGGTGAGACTTGGCACACACTGGCTAGAACAGCAAACACCAGGAAAAAAGCTTTGGGCCCTTAAGCAGAAAGGGCTTCAACCATGATGGGAAGTGGTTTTTGCAGGGGAGCTTCAGGCAGCTTCCATCAGGCAGCATTTGAGGTGTAGTCTGGCAGCTCTGTGTTCCTGTGTCTGCTGCATGGAAACCAGCTGAGAGCATGCTGTGTGACCCTGAAGGCTTGAGCCTGGGACTGGATGCACTATGTTTTGGGCTGTGCCCCATGAGTGGAACACAGGTAGTTGTCTTCAGGGCCGAGGGTTCCCCTGTCTCCACAGGCCCCGCCCCACCCCTGCCAAAGTGTCCTGCCCACACAGCAGGCTTCTCTATCAGCGTGTGCTCCATGTGTATGGGCTCTCCATAGCATGGGACCGGAGGTGCAAGGCTGAGCTGGCCGATGACCTTGGATAAGTGTTGTGGTTGTTAGTGTTGGAGTCACTGTAAACACAGATCCAATGAGCCACCTGGAATGGGCTCCTTTATAGACAGTCAGGGATTGTCTTGTCCAATGCTTCCTTCCAATCGCCATGTCACACTGTACCTGCCTCACAGGAAAACTACAATGCTTTCCTAACACTAGCATCTAGATGTTTGATGCCACCGCACATATTATAGATGTGTTACATACATGTATGTGTGTTCGGCAAAGAAACTTTTGTTCTGTGGCCATAATTAAAATGTATTTTGTCCCAGGGTTGGAACTCTGGGCTGATGTTGCCCAGTTATCCTTTGTCAGGGTCAGATCAGTTAGGGTACTATGTGTGTGTTTGTGTGTTTGTGTGTGATCTATGTATAGGTTATATATAGATAAACTTCAGAGACGAGGGTCACTCTAGTCTCAGAACTAAGGAGAGGACCATGCTGAGCAGCGTAGTTGGACGCTAGTTCCAGTCTGCAGGCTCCCTGGGAACAGGGTTCAAGGCTTAGAAATGTGCACTGCTGTGTGATGGTTGTACACGTGTTGGTGATGGGTTTAGTTTCTGTAGTAAAGTCACTGGCTTGAGTGATGGCCTGAAGTGACTTTGGATTCCCTTTCAGCAGCTTAGCCTTAAGTGGTTGTTGTAGAAGTTGGCAGTGCACCACAGTGGCATCCCATGTCACTTTGTGGTGTTCATTCCTGTTGTCCACGCTCATAAGCATCACGCTCTTTCCACCTATAATATGGGGCCATCCCTTTATGCCTTGTGGGGTTAGAACCGGCTCCAGTAAGGTATGTAGGTCTCCCCCTCCTACTTTCTGGCCCGTTGTCCTTGTTGTGGCCTCTACTATTAATAGCTCTGTCGCCTGCACCTACAGAATTCCTGTTGTCACAGCTCCATGCTTCCTGGCATATACCAGAGGGTGGGGCTGTGTTTCCCCAGTCCACTCCCTCCCCCTCCAGATGTAGCCAGGTGCACAGTGTGCCCTCATCACATGCCCTCCTGAGGCAGTGACCATGACATTGGTTTTGTGCTGAGATGACTAAGGGCCTGCATGCTTGCCAGAGTCTCATGGTGGCCCTGCTTCTCTTCTCTCTTCAGAGGCCACAAGAGGAAACTAAATGAGGAAGACGCTGCCAGCGAGTCCAGCGGGGAGTCCAGCAACGATGATGAGGAGGGCAGCAGTTCAGAAGCAGATGAGATGGCCGCTGCTCTGGAGGCGGAGCTTAATGACCTCATGTGACTTGGACCCGCCCCATACCAGCCCTTGGCTTGGGTCCTTTTTCTCCAGAAAAACATATATTTTGCAGAGCTCCACATACAGAAACACATTATTTTGCAGAAATAAGTGTTTGTAAGAAGTTTTACTATAGGAAAGTCTACTTTTTTAAGCAGCAAAGTGTTCTGAGGAGTTGGTGTGTGATGCCAAAGAGCTCAACGGGGCCTCTCATGGTGAGCGTGGATAGATACGTGATGTCTGGTCATGTAGTGAGGGCCTTGGGGGCTTGCCTTTGAATGCTATAGCATATTTAGTGTGAGGACTGGGGACCCAGTAAGATTTAGAGAGCAATATAGCAAAACCTGTCATCTTGGACCTTTTTCACAGCTGATGCTATCATAATTTTGAAGGATTTTTAAGTAAAACAGCAGTGTACATATGTGTGTACAGGACACCAAGACTCGCAGGCAGGCCTGAGAGCCCCAGCCACTCTTCCGGCCCTCGGCGGACCTGCAGATGACCTGGAGTTCCTGATTCAGGTCCCTGTCTGCAGCCCGGGCTGCCTGGGCCACAGCCTGCCAGTGTGGGCAGTGTGACGAAAGGCGGCCTGTACTGCCCTAAGAAATCTGATGTAAAGTTTTTGTATATTTCATATTCCACCCACCAGATTCTGCTTCCATTTAATAAAACCCTTTTTGTAAGCTGTGTGTTCTCTGGTGTGTCACAGCAGTGTGCGGTCCTCTCTTCAAATTCCCTCTCAGCAGCCCAATGCCATGTTGGGTTAGGGTGACCATGCCTGAGCTTGTCAGAGTTTGTAGAACAGCACAGTGGCCCCTGTCTTCAAAGCTGTCTGAACAGAAGGGCCATAGTCATTCTCTTCCCAGCTTGTTCTGCTAAGCTGTGGTAATGGAAGAAGTCTAGATGCACACTGTGTCCGTGAGGTCACTCAGATGCTCCAGACCCGTGGAGACAGTGAGCAAACAGCCAAGGACGTGCAGCCACACCCTGGGATTGGCAGTTCCAACGAGACAGCTGCCTACCACTGGGAACGGCAACCAGACTGCAACAGTCAGAGGCTTGTGGTCTCTGTAGAGCAGGGTGCAAGCTGCAAGCTCCAGACAGCATCAAGAACTGGGGCTTGCTCTGGGTCAGTTTTCCACTCTGCGAGGCTCTCTCCACTGCCCAGCTAAGATGCTCATACTCTGCCCCGAATGATGTGGACAAGGAAGTGATGGGAAGACGGCTGTGGACCCAGAAATGAATGCAGAGCAGGCAAGCATCCAAAGTCGGAGCCTCGCCAGAGCCTGCTGCCATGCTCACTGGGTGCCTTCACTCACTCCCACAGCAGAACCAAAGTCTCTTGTGTCTTCCAGGCAGTCTCTAGGAAACAATGAATGGAGCAGGAAGCCTCGTTGCAGACCTGCACTGGTATGGATGTGAAAACAGGCCTTTAAGATGATCTCGGCACACACCAAACCAGCTCTCCTGGCGCTCTGCACAGTGTTGATCAGCATCTTCTCAGTATCTTTCTGTCTTGGTGATGTGCTCAGCTGGGCTGTCCACTACTCTTAACACCTCGCCCCAGACCATGTTCTGGCTATCGACCACTGGTTGTGATCAAGGATCCAGAGCTGAAGATGAAACCCAGGACCTACAGTCTAATGTCACATAGCTACAGTACTATGTCACTGAGCTACGTCATATGACAGACAACCCCAATGTGCCACTGAGAAAACACTCCCTGATAAGTGTTGATAATAACCATGCATTTCACCCCATCCCCTGCCTGACCCAGATGACCAGAATCCCCTTTTAGCTCGAACCCCTCCTGGCCCAGCAAAGTACGTAGGAAAAGCTGCCGTCGCAGGTGGCCAGCCTTTGTCTAAAGCAAAGGAGCACGGGCCTGATGTTACACCTCCATGCCAGGCTGACTGAGGTCCCTTCTATGATGTCATGTGTTCTGCCTGAAATAGCTAAAAGGAAATGTATGAACTAAAGCTTAGCATGAGGAAGGGGATGCAGCACACTTACACTGAGGCAGGAGGACTACTGTGAATTCAGGATCAGCATGGGCTACATGAGAACTCGTCAAAGTCCAAAAGAAATCTTTATATAAGCAGAAGCCTGATGTGAGAATCTGTAACAGCTGAACTTGGATGTTTTCCCCTTTTTTTCCAAGAACAGCATCTTACGGTGTAACCCAGCTTTCACTGACACTCATGAGGGTTGCAAGTGTTGGAATTCCGGCCACGTGCCACCATGCTCAATGCACGTTCTGATCTTTTCTGAGAACCAGAATGTTGGCATTTTGAGTGCATTTTGTACCCAGAGGTCTTTGTTGTACATTTTCAAGATGGTCATAACGCACTGACCCTTGAGTGCATTTGCTCTGCAGTACAAATGCAGACTCAGCTGCAAGGCCTTCCCAACCTTCATGGCGTCTGTGCCCTCATGTGGAGATCAAAATGTACAGTTCATTCTTTGTCTCTGGGGGAACCACTGTTGGTTTAGGCTTTGTCATACCAAAGGATGTTTTGGTTGTAAATGGGCTGTCATGAACATCCCTGTGTGGCTTCTGTGTACACTCACATGTTCCACTTGTGCGTAAATGCCCAAGTGCAGGGTGGCTACACACACCACTGTGAGTGAGTGAGTTGGGCTGTTGTCCACTGTGTCCCACCAGCTTGGAATGGGAGTCCTGCTGCAGCACTACTTCCTACTGTGTGTGTGTGTGTGTGTGTGTGTGTGTGTTCTGCACAATCGCTCCTCATTGCTTTTCTGGTTTTCATGGGCTTTGGTTTGATGCTGAGAAACCACTCTCTCCCAGCGGTGGTTTGGAGATCTTCCTGTCAGTCACAGCCCCTTGCACCTTCATGGGTCTCCGTGGTGATCTTGACACCTTAACGTCCAATTTGCCAAGCACGCGGGCTGAGGCCAGGTGCCAGTTTCAGTTGCGTGAAGGAGACTGTATTAGTCAGGGTTCTCTAGAGTCACAGAACTTATGGACAGTCTCTAGATAGTAAAGGAATTTATTGATGACTTACAGTCGGCAGCCCAATTCCCAACAATGGTTCAGTCGCAGCTGTGAATGGAAGTCCAAGGATCTAGCAGTTACTCAGTCTCACGTAGCAAGCAGGCGAAGGAGCAGGAGCAAGAGCTAGACTCCCTTCTTCCAATGTCCTTATATTGTCTCCAGCAGAAGGTGTAGCCCAGATTAAAGGTGTGTTCCACCACACCCTTAATCCCAGATGAAAGGTGTAGCCCAGATTAAAGGTGTGTTCCTTGAACTCGGAGATTCAATCTTCTGGAATCCATAGCCACTATGGCTCAAGATCTTCAAACCAAGATCGAGATAAGGATCTCCAAGCCTCCAGATAAGGGTCACTGGTGAGCCTTCCAATTCCGGATTGTAGTTCATTCCAAATATTGTCAAGTTGACAACCAGGAATAGCCACTACAGAGACCTTGCCCCACAGACCTGGAATGTGTCCCACCTGAAAACTCAACTCCACGTAGTTGTGTTGCTTAACGCTTGTTGCATTTCAGCGATAGGACCAAACCCAGAGCTTTGTACACGATAGGCAAGTGCTCTGCCACTGAATTCCATGCCCCGCCCCACCAACCATGCACACTCAAATTCCCAGTTCTCACCTGTTTGTCTAGGTGGAGTTGAAATTATCTCATCAACCAAACCTTTACACTCTAAGGAGCATTCAGAGTCACAACAGGAGGTTTTGATTCTAATTTCCTCCTGAGACTCAGCTCTCTGAAGTGGTTTTCTTATAAATAAACCAAATTGCTCACCTTCAGGGAATGCTACAGTAACGGTTAATCTTCATTCTCAACTAGACTGAATTTATAACCACCTAGAAGATGCAGAGGCTCGTTTGGTAGGGTCTGTGGGGGAGTTTTTCATAAGAAAGGTTTAACTACAGAGAGAAGACTCGCCCTGAATGTAGGCTGGCGTCCTAGACTTAACCAAAGAGAGATAATGCTAACTGACCAAAAGCATCTCTCAGCCCCACCGGTGCCAATGCAATGGGACCAGTGCCCCACACTCCTACCCATGCAGCCAGAGCCGCTCTGACCACCGCACCTTCCCTGAGCGTTGGGATGGACCCTCAGTGCCCAGGTGCCAATCCATTTTGAAAACTGAGAAACATGTCTCATCTCTCCTTGGCAACGGTCCCCCTGCGGTGTGACTGCTGGACAGGTTGGGAGACTTTGCTGCCCACCCTCAGGGTTGTGGGAGCCTGAGCACTAACCTTCATCAAAAACAGATGGTGTGCCCCTCCTATTTGAACATCACAACAGAATGGGTCTGGTCAGATGAAGATCGTACACACTTCTGCCAGCAAACGGGGCCGACAGTGGTGAGCAGTTCCACAAGGCAGGGCTGCCTGTGATCCTAAGCTTGACTGCATCTGGAATCCACTAGAACCCAAACGCTGGGTCCACCTGGGAGGGATTCTTCTTGATTGGATCGTTTGAGAACGGAAGATGATCTTCCCTAAATCTGGCTCATGCCTGCCTTCTGCCAGCTTGCCCTCACTCTCCCTGGAGAGGTCATCTAGCTGCTGAGGTGTTCCTCCACTGGCATGAAAGCCTACTTCTTCGGGAGTCCAGCTGAGAACATCCAGCCTTGTGGGCTGGACAATCAACAGGTTCTCGGCCTTTCCTTAACAGCTATTGTTGGAACTAGGCAGACCACAGCCTGTAAGCCATTCCAATATATAAATATGGAGTATACGTAGACACACATATACATATGGGTGCGAATACACACACATACGTATGTGTGCGTGTACACACATATATACATACTACTTTTGAAGAGGTCTGACATGAAATACTAGCAGTATATCAGTCAGGGTTCTCTAGGGAAATAGATCAGATGTAATTGTGTGTGTGAGTGAGTGTGTGTGTGTGTGTGTGTGTGTATAATATGTCTGAAGAAAGCTCCACTGATAACACTAACAGAATTTTAAGGAGGCAGGTATTTGATATTAAAGAGTTTATTTCATTTAGGTACAGTTGTACTTTGAGTTTTTATTTTAAATATTGAGACATCCATGGATAGAATCTCTGAGTTTGCATTAAAATATGGCTCAGGAGCAGGTGGAGTTTGGCCATTCTGAGAGCTGGGTCACGAGCAGCAGAACTTCTACCGATTTTTGTGTTTGAAATGATCTGTACTAAGATAGTAGCCATGTGAGTTGGTTGGTTCTGTGAGTTGGGGGTTTCTCTGTGTAGCCCAGGCTATCCTGGAACTCGATCTGTAGCCCAGGCTGGCCTCAGACTCGGAGATGTTCCTACCTCAACCTCAAGAGTGCTGGGATTAAAGGCATGTGCCACCACCTCCGTGCTATAGGTTTTAAATTCATAATTATGTAAAAATGTTTGCAATCAGAATGGCTTAATTGCCCTGTGGCAATCCAGATCTTCCTTTAAAGTCACTGGAACCGTGTAAAGGCTGGAAGCGCATAGTGTACCTTTCAGATGGACTTCTGGAAAAATAAGGTCTCATACAGACAACCTTAGGAGCCTTTGCCAGTGCTGGATGCAGCAGAGTTGCCCTTCCCACAGGAGTCACAGTTCTGCCCACACTGAGAAGACTATTTGGTGGGCCACAACTTCTTGATTCTTGAGACGGGAATTCCACTTCATCTGTATGCCTTGTGAAGATTGGTCTGTCTTCCAAGCCCCGTGGACTAGACAGATGACTATGGTCTTCTCAAGCTATAATAACTACTGGCCCAGCCACCAGCCCTGCTCCAGGGTACCATAAGTGCCGTTACTACGAAAGATGATGTTGCAGATCATCTAGAACATTTTTAGCATTGTTTTTATGATTTTATTTCAGGATTTCTTTGGCTATAATGTCTTTCTGCTGATTTCTGTTTGAGAACAAGCCTGCATACATGAATCCTTTTAGCATAAATTGCCTTTGATGTTGCTTCAGTTGGGTTTTCCTGGGCCTTGTTGGAGAAGCTCGGTTCCTACTGTCTGTCACGTCTCACATCTTCCTCTCCTTGTCATCTGTCCCCAGATCCTGGGAGGACTTCCCAGGACATTTCTCCATGCACTTAGTGGGAGTGCCGTGAGCATTCTTCTTCAGCCTCAGCCCTCCGTCCTGGTCTTCGTGACACTCCTGCTGCTTCATGCTTTTCTGCATCCTGTGGAGAAGGAGAAACTCTTTCGAAATGTTCTTGGGGTTAGTGGTGTTTCACAAACATAATTTGTTTTTCTTTTTGCATATTTTCAACGGGTCCACTTAATTGTTTTGTCTAACCTCTGGAAGATAGGTGTATTCAGCTTCAAAATGGAGTTGCTTTGGGCCTGGAGATGAGGCTTAATGGTTAGAGAACTTGCCTGGCATGTAGAAGGCTCTGTACTTGATCCTCAGCTTGCCCCCCCCCCCCACACACACACAGAGTTTCCCTTTCCACCTATTTCCTCCCCTCCGTCAATCTTTGTTAATTTGCGGTTAGTTTGGGCTTTTTGCTCTCTGACCCCTGGTTTCTTGACTGACATCTCCATGCTATGCTCCATGGTAACAGGGAGGAATTTGGGCTACTGATGTTTTATAGCTTCTACTCCCAGCAGAGACAGACCTTGTCTCAGGTACCCGTTGAGCAAATGTCTATTGTCTGGCATGGTTCAGGTAACCCTCAGCTTTCTTCAAGTCACTTCCCATCCCAAGCCTGGGCTCTGAACCATTTCTCTACCTCCTGTCACAAACAAAGGTTACACTTGGTAGATGTCCCCATCCTGTGTGAGAATCAAGGAGAAGCTAGAGCCCAAGTCAAGGGAGTCTCATACCTTGCCTTGGGCTGGCATTGGGTAGTGCAACTCTATTCCTCTGTGTCATAGTAAGAGAGTCAGCGTGTGAGCTGTGAGTACTCTTAAACAATGAATGGAACTGGGCAATTGTTGAAGGAAAGGCCTCTAGATGTGTGTGTGTGTGCGTGCCTTCCTAGGTGACACTTCTGTATAGGAAAAATTCTGAATAACCTAAAATGGACATAAGTTCAGCAATGTTGCAGGATATAATATCAGTATAGAAAAGCAAGTTATGGCAGGCATGGTGACGTACACTGTAACCCCAGCACTCAGCTGCTGGGGTTGAAAAGCATATTTGAGGCCAGCCTGGGCCATGTAATGAATTCAAGGGCAGCCTGGATGCCAAAGCCAGACCCTGGAAGAACAATGTCTTCAACAAATGGTACTGGGAAACATGGACTCCACGTGGAGAACAGTGAAGACCTCTCCCTCACTCAAAATGGAACAGAGGCCTAAGTGTAGCCCCGAAACAGCGAGACTACTGAGAGAAGCATAGGCATAAGGCTTCATGCATTGGACCGAAGACTTAAGTGTGGTAACTAGTGCATCAGCCACCAAAGAGTAGTGGTTAGGTGGGACCTCATCAAACCCACAAACTGTTGTACAAGGTACACTATCAAGAAATTAAAATTCCGTCTATAGAAGAGGAGAAATGCAAGGTATATCTTTGAGAAGAATATAGTGTCTAGAATTTGTAAATTGTCTTACAAGTCGACTATGAAAAAGCAATCCAGTATAAAATTAATTGATGGTTCTAGACATTTAAATATATCTTTTGAAATATGTCTGTGTGAAATAACACACATGCACACTCACATATACATACACACATACATACACACACATGCACACTCACATACACACACAAGCACACTCACATATACATACACACTCACACACACACATGCGCGCGCGCACATATAAATACACATACACACACACACACACACACGCACTCACACACACACACACAAGCACGCACACACGCACGCACGCGCGCATGCGCCCCATAACAACACAGCCCTAATCACATTTATAAAAGTTGACAAATGGGGCTGAATGAAATGCACAGCCAGTGACAACCAGCAGAAATAAGAGTGTCCACAGAGTAGAAGAAAAGCTTTGCCACCTATACATCTGACAGGATTAGTATCTACCATATATAAAGATCTCAAAAGAAACAAATATAATGAGACGATCCAATAAATGAACAGATAAAATGAACGGGCAGTTCTCAAAAGATGGAGTAGAGACATGGAGTGTCTGGTGTCTTGAGCCATCTGGTGCCAATGAAAACAACACAGGTCCCACCTCACCCTAATCAGAACGGCTAACAACGAGAGAATGGGTAAGCGCCGGACTGTTTCTCTGTGCGTTTGCCTAAGGAAACAAGAAATGCTGAAGAACATGTGGAGAGAGAGAAAAGGCGCACAAATCTATCGCTGTCGAGAAGGTAAAGAACTGCAGGAACCGTGGACATCATGGAGGTCCCCCCCACCCCCCCCACTCCCCATCCCACCCCCGTTAAAGGAGAACTGCGTCCTCTGAATTCCCAAAGGAATCAAAGCTCACAAGAGCTACTCACACCCATGCTCACGGCAGTCAACCTGGGTACCTACCCATCCACTGATGCATGGAGCACAGATGCATCCGCGGCGTGCAGGAGGCCCTTAGATGCAATCCCAAGTACTTACTAAATAAGTAAATAGATAAAGGAAATGTGCCAAGTGTACCCATAGGCATCGTTTCACCATAGAGAATACGATGTTATCGATGTGATAATGAAGGCAGGTGGAGCTGGAAACCATCACGTTGAGTGGAGCAGACCAGTCTCACCCATTTCCCTCATCTACACACAGCATGGTATGGACTAGCGGGAGGACAGAATGGGACAGGACAGAGCAATGGATGAGTTTGTATAAACGATATACTTAGTGATGCTGTCAGTAAGAGGCCAGGCTGTACAATGAACCTGTGCTAACCGTAATACAGACGCCCAGTCACTCAGAGAAATGCCATAGGCCACTTTATTTAACTTTAATTATAGCGTTAAATAGTTACATCTGGCTGGTGGTTTTATTCTAGAGACTTTAAATTTTTTTCTTAATGATGATATTTAAGTAAAGTTCTTGTCTTCCATTTTCCAGCTCTTAGAAACCATCTGCTTCTGTCTCTATTGTTTTGATTTTTTTTCAGAAAGTCACATAAATGAAATTATATATGGTGCACTTGAGACTCATTTCTTTTTTTAAAAAGATGGCTGAGAGCAGAGGGTGTATCATCTCAGCCTACGCGTCCCCTACGTGGGTGGCTCTTCCCACGTCCCAATCTTCTGTGGCAATGCAAACCAGTCTCTGGCAGCGTTTAGCTCCAAGATCATTTGGTTGTTACTAGTTTCTAAAAATTCATGGTTTATGTTTTGCCATGGAAAAGGGAAAGCTGGCAGCGGGCACTTGAAGCCAGGAGGCTCTGGGTGTCTGCAGCCAGCGAGGCTGGGAAGGCTCGCAGGGAATTTCAGAGCCTGGGGGAAGAAAGGTCTGCAGTCAGCAGGAAGGGGTTCCCAGATGAGTGGTACCAAAGCGGGCCACCCGGGCAAAGGCAAACCCCTCAGGGTTACCATGGTGGCTGCCAGGAACTGTTCTCGGGTGCTTTCTTGAAATGGCTCAGTTCTCCAGAAAGTGTCAGATGTCTTAAAAGTGGAGGAAAGAGAAGGTGATAACTCACAGCTCAAGCCCAAGGCAGGAGGAAAGTGTGGGAATGAACACGTACGCAGCCGCCTCAGTCTCGATTCAGAGCCGTCCCCGGGAAGACACACCTTGATCATCCGTAGCTGCCAGCTCTGTGGCTGACGCCGTGTCACTTCTGCACCAACACAGATGGCTGAGGCTTGTCAGCTCCCCGTCTAATCAGGAGAAAAGGCTATGCAGATCCAGTCTGCATTTGCCAGAACCAGAACAACAGTGTCCATCTTCCCCCAGCCTATGCATCAACGGTCTCCACAGGTACTCAGGTGAAACTGAGCACACAACTTGCCATCTTTAGAGTGGACATGACAGCAGCAATGTTGGTCTGTCCGCTAAGTTTGGGAAATGAGGCCACCCCTAGAACGAGTACAGGGCAGAGGAAACCCTTGGGAAGTGAAGTCCTGTGTGAATATATATTTTTGCCTTGGGCACAGCCATGCCAAGGACCCCAAAGCCTCAGACCCATGCAAATGACAAAGCCTTCCCCAGGTGAGACTCGGGGATAACAAGCCTTCCTCTGGGGTCCATGGGTGAACAACGGACCAGTGTGTACAAATATTGGCAACTGCAGCTTCTTCCTGGATGCCTACAGCTCACCTACAGACACATCCTACCAAACCCAGTTTACCCCTCTTCCTGGGCTGTTCCCAGTAAACACACTGAAGTCCCGGGTTGTGGTGGTGGTTGGTGTCTCTCCATCAGAGCTAGCACAACCCACCTGACTGCAGCTTTTCTATACATGTCTGTCCTTTCTTCATTCCCTCACTGCCCCAGTCAGGTTTTCAGACGCAAACTGCGTGGGTCATTGCAGGAACCAAAGTGAGACCGTGTTGATGGCTGAGTCTGGGTCCTAATGAGGCAAGATTTATGTCTCTTATATTTCAGCTCTGTTACCTGCTCTCACTACCTTTGTTAGTTCTACCATCACTAATACCATACTGTCAGCCCTCAGTGGCTCCATGTCCCCTTCCTGCAGGTGTAAGATCACCTGAGACCTCCTCTGTCTCATTCCATCCTTCTCTCCCGATACCATGGTCTGTCCCCTGATGTGGCACCCAGCTCTGTATGTCCAGACTCTCATGTGCACTGTTACCTACTAAGATGTGGTTGTCCTTCTCCAGCTGGAAAAGCTGTGGCCTGGCTTTCGGGATCTGACTTCAGGTGTCTTCCAGGAGCCTCACAGAACGAGGGGTGACTCCATTTTCAGTGATTTAAGAACTGCTGTTTTGCTTTTCAATTGCTGTGAAGAGATGCCATCACCAAGGCAACAGCAGCAGCAACAACAAAGCATTTAACAGCAGCTCACAGTTCCAGAGGGCAGTAAGGTCCATGGCCAACATGGTGAGCAGCATGGTGGCAGGCGGATGTTGAACTGAAACAGTAGCCAAGAACAGACACGCCGAGACAATGACCATGATTCAGAGAACGAGAGCTCACTGGGAACAACAGGATCTCTTAGAACCTCAAAGTCTGTGGCAATAGGACCGAGGTTGGAGGGTGAGCGGTGATGGTGTGATATATCCCAGGACTAACTCCAGCGACCAGCATCAAGGTGCAGATCTGAGTTCATTGCCCAGCCTATAAGCTTATATATCAGTGTTTGAGCCAATTCCAAGTCCCTAAATCCTTGGCCCATCATTTGTCAACAACGAAAGCCCTGCCTAATGAGGTAACTCAGAAGTAGTGGGGGTAGGGGTGTAGAATATCATCACCTGTGAGGACTTCTGTGAAAATGGGGAAGCAGCCACTGCCCAGGCCTCAGTCCCTTTCTGCTGTCTCACCTGTGTGCCGGGAGCCATCTTAGATCTAATGCATGCCGGATCAGGACTCTTAGAGGTACCTGTGGCAGCTCGCTCTCCATCCCACTCTTTTCCTTCACAAGGTTGAACTCTGCATCCCCCACAAAAGCCCATACCCAGTGACACCTCTTCTAACAGGGACACGCCTCCTAATCCTTCCAAAACAGCTCCACCAACTTCAAAGTAAGCACCCAGACATATAAGCTATAGGAGCCTGCGGAAACCGTTCTCAGTCAAAGCACCACGTGTGTCGTGTTTTATAGGTCATGAGGTAGTGAGCACAGCCCTTGGGAGGCAGAGGACTTGATGGATGAGTGACCCTAAAATAATTTTATCCACCCAAGGAATGCCCTTCAAGGTTTACACAGTACTCACCAGGAACCTAAGTTCCCATGAGCAGTTGACAAGTGCTGTGTCATGCCAGGTATCTCCAGTCAGCCCTAGCCAGGACTGGTCTGAATCCAGTCACACCAGACTCTAGGTGGGCATGGTTGGCCAGAGTATGCCACCCATATGCCATGTGACACCACACAGTTAAGTCACTGCCCTCCTCACTAAACACACAGCGAAGGCAGGCCAGTGAGGGAACCCAGGCTCGTGGCTAGACATTGCACCTCTCTACAAAAGCACAAAAGCTCTCTTTAGGCAGACTGACTATCCAGCCCATTGATCAGGCTATGTTAGCATGAGTGACAGGGGGCTTCCCACGAGGAGAATGTTGCTATTCCCTCTTAATCACACAGGACTTCAGTTTTGGTTGCCCCTAAGGATCTAAAGAAGCTATAACCACAGGACTGGCCAGTGGAAGAGACAGACAACTGAAGCAGATAGGAGGCCAGAGACGAGCTGTGGGTGTCCTCCTGGAAGTCTGATTACAGGGTTAAGGACACTGGTCCCCATTACAGCCACCATCACAGCGATGTGGTCTATCTACTTTGTGGTAAACTACAGAGGAACTACAATCTTCAGACCTGCATCATTTTACAGGCTGGACAAAGCTTACTGAATTCTCCAGCCAAGAGTGCCATGTAGCCCTAGGAGTGGAGTGTTCAAGGCAAAGCTGAGAGGCTCAGTGTACCTTGGCCTCCACAGATATTTTCCCTCAGATGTCAGTCTGTGCTTTAAGAAGGGAGAGTTTAGTTACAGGACACGGCTTCTCAAACCCGTACAGGAACACATCATCAGTAGGTGAGGCAGAAGGTTTGTATTTCCTTCAGGAGGACTCAGATGGCACAAGGGCTCACACAGAGCATCCTGAAGGAGATGGCACAAGGGCTCACACAGAACCTCCTGAAGGAACAAGGTGAGGATTCTTTTGTCTTTGCTCTTCAACACCTGAGCCACAAGGCCAGTGAGACAAATCAGGCAGAGCCTCTTCCATTCCTCTGCTCCTAAAGCCATGAGACAGAAGGCATGCCTACCATGTATAAAGTTATCTTCTTAGATCCTGGGACACAGCCCCCAAGACAGGACTCAGGGGATCTGTTTTCATACCCAAGACCTCCCCACCCAGGGACATGGAGCCTCTGGCTGACCCAGCTCTAGGCTCAGCTGGACTAATCTGAGATTCCACGGGGCCTGGACATTCTGCTAGGAAACACAAGGCTAAGTTGTTGGTCTGTTGCTGTGTGGGAAGCCGTTGCAGAGTGGCAGTTACAGAGTGGTAGTTACAGAGTGGCAGTTACAGAGTGGTAGTTACAGAGTGGCAGTTGGCTACTGCTGGCCACCACACATACATAGGCAGTAAAGGTTCTTTTGCCAAGATGAGGTTTTGAGAATTAACCAAAGTTAACCAATCAGATGAGAGACAAGTTAACCAATCAGATGAAAGACAAGTTAACCAATCAGATGAGAGACAAGTTAACCAATCAGATGAGAGAGAACGCCTCTCCTAGGCCTATATAAGCAGCACCAGTTCTGGGCTTGGGGTCACTTTGCCTCTGCAATCAAGCTCTCCCAATAAACGTGTGTGGAAGGATCCTGTTGCAGCGTCCTTCTTCCTGGCCAGTCGAGCGCGCACAAGATTGCTGCAAAAGAAGTGTGTGTGTCCATCTCTTGCTTATTTGTAGGTTCTCCCCCCCCCCCCGACCCTTTTCCTACCCTTTCAACCCCCTAACACTAGATAGGAGAGGAATGATTAAGGGATTTGAGTTCCTTTTGGGCAAGTTTGATCTTTGTCGTCAAGATATCTAATTTCTTCTTGTTTCTTCTTTGCGCATGACTACTTAACAAACCAGCAGCAACCAACAACAATCCACCATGCCTCTTGGGGCCCTAGCATTTATATACTCCCTGAAAAGTCCCACAATTCCAAACATCACACAATCGCAGACACTATCTGCAGCTGGCACAATCACTCCCCTGCTAGAGCACAAGGCAAATCATAGTCAGCTGCTGTGGGCAATCTGAAGCAGCCCCAAATCCTACACCTGGGACTAAAGTGAAAACATATTCTTATAATATTTCTGTGTTGTTGTTGTTTTTCAAAGAAACCAAAACCCCAAAATTGTCACCACCACAGGTGGGTCTCCTTCTCAAGAGAACTGCAGACTCTGTGGTCTCTACAAGATGCAAAGCTTGACCACAGGAGGGCACATGACATCCAAGGAGACCAGGACTCAAAGGACAATTCAAGTCCCGGGTCCATCTACCTAAACCATGCATCCTTGGTGTACGCTGCTCACCAACATCCACTTCCTTCCTATAACCTGGCCCACTGAAGTCGACTGCAAACACAAACTTGGTGCCTATGCTTTATCCTCTTGTTATTTTTTATATTTCTGGCTTGGAAAATATCCAGTGGGACATTGTTCTTGGAATCAGCACACAACGTGTGTGTGTGTGTTTGGAGTGTGTGTTCACAGCACCCAAGTATACTGACCCCTCTCCCATGGCACCAGCCAGGTCAGGGTCCTCAGGGGACTGCTCAGGGAGGGGACGGGCAGGTGCCTCTCCTCCCTGTACTGATAGATTCACTTTCACATTGCTCTTGGCTTCTGACCTCAGAAGGTCTGGAGGGGCTTTAGCTCTGTGGCCAATGCTGACATGATATAGGCAGACCAGTGTCTCTCCCCGGGACACACAGCCTGGAGCTGGCTGGCTCCTCATTCCCCACACTGGAATAACATGTGACGAAATGAGCATCTCCCTAGGACCAGTGCTAGGCTGAGAGCTCATCACAGTGTGAGATGACAAGCTATACCCCATCAGCCTGTCCCTGGAGAGACACTAAGGCATCCTGGTCACTTCCCAGGATGCTGCTTCCTGACTTCCCACTTCCCTGGAGAAGATGGCTTGTTCCAGAAAAGTCAGTTCAGATTTGCACCTGGGGAACAAGGAGACGGTGTGGCGTGGCTTCCTGCTTACCACAGGCCTAGCTGCCTGGGCCTCAAGGTCATGGCTAGCCTAGGATCTGGCCTAGCCTTGTGTCACCCTGGGAGAAAGCCTCCCTTAGTCCTCTTCTGGAGGGCAGTCCCATGGGCACTGTCAGCCTGAAGCCATCTACAGATACCCCTGCCCAAGGCGCCTGGTCACCTAGGAGGCATGGTGTGTCTTCTTCACCTTGAACCCATCTGTGCAGGCAGCCACTATTCATGATGTAAGGAGAGGTGTGTAGATTGGGGTTCGGTGCTGAGTGCTCAAGTGAGGGAGACAGATCTGTCAAGAGATCCCCTCACCAAGAAAGGAAGCTCGTTTCACCCAGATCCTAGAGGAGCTACAGCCCCAGACACACCGGAAGTTCCCGAGCCAGCCCACCAGGGGACCAGTGTGGCTCCTTCAAAGAATAAATCAAACTAGAACCCTACGTGGCTGTTTGACATCACAAAGGCTAGGTGAAGAGATGATAACAGAATGGCTCTTCTCAGCTTCGGGGGACCCCCCCCCCAGGCTTCATGAAGACACTGCCTAAGTGTAAGCAATGTATTTCTATGGCATCTGTGACTCGTGAATAAGTGTTCGGAAAGGATCCGTTCAATTAGTGCTGGCACCGGAGACCACAGATTGCACCGTGTGTCGGTCGGCTTTGCTCGCAGAACACCATGTGGTGGTATTTGTTCCCAGCCGTGGGCTGCACAGAGAGCTCAATCCGGGCCCACTCTGCTGGCTAGCCCGAATGTCCCCAGTGGGAATATGTTTGTGTGTCTTTTCACACACACCCTGAATCTCAAACCTACTGGGACAGATAATAACACAGAGGAACTCGGCGTGAAAAAATGTGTACCCAGTTTTGGGTGCAGATCACCTGCGAAGCTGCTCATAGTTTTAAAAGGTGTCACAGGCTGGAACTCACTATTTAGACCTGGCTGGCCTTGAACTCGGAGATTTGCTTGCTTCTGCTTCTTGAATACTGGGACTGTGCCACCACTGCCAAAATGAATGAATGAATGAATACTTTAAAAAAAAAAAAGGAGTAGCTGGGGCCCACTGGGTCATTTTCACTCTTGAAGGCTGTGCTTTCTACCATCACATAGCCTGGGATGCTGACACTATAGTAGATTTGATTTGCTGGGGTCAGTTCTTCCTCTAACACTCGCATTGGTGGTTTCTAAACTTGGAACGAAAGGGTAATGCCCGCCCCGTGCAGTGCAGCCTGAGTCCACGCTGTAGTGTGATACAGCAAACATGGGCTGTAAAAACCCACCAGGGCCATTCTCCTGGGAAGACTCCAAGAGCTTAGGAGGCTTCAGTACACAGCAGCGGTGTGTCTGCACTGAAGCTGATTCAAACCAGCGTGACCCTGACTGCCGGGTCCAAGACTCAGGCTCCACACAAAGAGAGCTCGGCTAACCCCGAGTCCAGCAGGGTCCAAGACTCAGGCTCCACACAAAGAGAGCTCGGCTAACCCCGAGTCCAGCAGGTTCCTGGAAGCATAGGTTTGACACTGTAGCAGTGGTAAGCCACTTGCCCTGCCCCTGTGTGCTCCTGTAGCTCAGCTCACCGGCTCGGTCTTCTGAGGCCTCAGCCTCCTCACTGGAGTAGCTGCTCCACTCAGCACTCGGCTTCCGGACTACTTCCCTATTGAGTGAGCCCTGGTGGCCTCCCTGGAGCTGCACACAGCAGGTGCTAGCAGCTGACCCTTAAATTCGTGAGTGGTCAGGGACAGAGATGTACCAGACTGCCAGAGAGCATGATGGGTAACAACCCTGGGGCCACATGAGGCAGGAAAGAAGATGGGGCTGGAAGGGGCCTCCTTATTTATTCCCCTCAGACTCAACCCCGAGGCAGCTCTCTGTAAGATGTTGGACTTCCACATCAGACAGAATTTCCCTGAAGATAAAAGAAATAGTAGGCTGGTGAGATGGCTCAGTGGGTAAGAGCACCCGACTGCTCTTCCGAAGGTCCGGAGTTCAAATCCCAGCAACCACATGGTGGCTCACAACCATCCGTAATGTGATCTGACTCCCTCTTCTGGAGAGTCTGAAGACAGCTACAGTGTAGTTACATATAATAAATAGTAAAAAAAAAAAAAAGAAGTAGTGACTGTGATGAAGAAGGCAGTAAGACTTGGATGGTTGATGGGGCTAAATATGGCACTTCTAACTCAGAAAAGAAAATGACAATCACACACACACATAAGCACACACTACACACACATTCACATATACACAAACACACATACACACAGATATACACACAAACACACCCATACAAATACAAACACACACATACAAACACAAACATACACATACACACAAATATACATACACATACAAACACAAACATACACATACACACAGACACACAAAGACATAAAAATATACATACAAACACAAACATATACATACACACAGACATACACAGACATACAAATATACACACACACATATATATAAACATACACACAGATATACACACAAACACACACAGATACACACACATAAAAACTCACACAACACACAGATACACATACAAACTCACCCAAGCATACACACAGGTAGACACAGACTTACACAGATTTGCACACAAACACACACATATACACATTCATACACACAAACACAAAACACACACACATAAACACGCACAAACACACACACATACACACATACCACACACACACACACACACACACACACACACACACACACCACAGATAACCCCTTTGTTGACACAGAGAGGAAGCCAGTGCACATCTGCAGGTGGGAGCCTTCCAGTAAACGGAATACCCTAGCTAATCCATTCACACTGAGGGTGTCATAACACAGGCTTAATGAATGAGGAAGGCAGCATCCCACGCACTCCCTCCCTCAGCCTGAGTCCGGGTAGGGAGCCTCTCTCTGGGGAGTGAGATGCTTGACTGGGAGGCTGGATGCCCCCTGGTGAGAACCAGCCTCCTGCAAGCCTATTCCGCAGTGTCCCACTGAGTGTTGGGATCTCTTTCCTGACATCTGCATGCAGATCGCCCCAGATGGCTCCAGCCTGCTCTGGCCACCCAAGCACTGCGCCCTGGCTGCCATGCAGACAAGCTGGTGCCAGAGGAAGTGTGTCCTTTCCTCTTGGGTGAAACTGAAAGTCATGGGAGTCAGCAGAAGGCTTGTAGATGGGGTAAGACTCCCCCTAATTGCTTCTTTCCCAGGACCAAACCTTCCTGTATGCAAATCTGTACCAGCCTGGGTCTGGTCTTATTAGGACTGTGCCCTTTATGTCTACTTCACAGGGTGATGACAGTCTACCTACTCTACTCTGCTGTGACCAATGACCAGAAGAACCTCAATAGTGACGTGTCTCAGATCCAAATTCAATGGACGCCTCTTCTTGGGATCCAACAGAAGCATGTATGTTGGTCACATTGTTCTTTCATGCCCTTTCGGGGAGAGATACTGGGATAGAAGGCATAGTGTCACACGTGATGGGCAAGCATGCGTTGCTAAGCTGTGTGCCCAGATGCTCTGCCCGAGACTGCTACCTCTACCCAGTAGCCTCTACCCAGAGTGACTCTGTCCCTCAGGGGCAACAGTTTGCTAAACAGATATCTGGTGGCCTCATTTTGGGGTGAGGGATGCTGCTAGCCCTGGAGTGCAAGGCAGGGGTGCCACTAAACATGCACAGAACAATGAGTGCTACATGTCGATGACCACAACTGAGAAGTCTGGCTCAGCTCCAGCATGGCGACAGGCCCCTAGAATGGGCAGTGAGCAAATGCATACTACCTCTCTTCCTCCCAAATCTCTGAGCGTCCGTGGTTGTGCAATAGGGATACGCATGTTAGTATATGCTAGGAGGGGTGATGGGAGGGACTGTAGGAACAGTCAGGGGTCCTGACTTTTAAGGCAGACTCTAACTATGAACAGTTGCCCCTGTTGCGCTTGAGAGTTTAGGGCCTGTGGCTTGATCTATACCTGCTCATCTTTAAAAGTAAGTTATTACCTGCTGGTTGACCTACTCAACAAAGCCAAAGAACTGCCTCCAACACATGGCTGTGTGCTGTGCTCTGAAAAACCCCTACCCTCCAGCCCTGAAATCAATGGCTGCGTGGTAGACGACCTTTCCTGTGGTGAGGATGACTCCGCTGGAAAAGCTTTCAGATAGCAATGCAAAGCACAGCTGTCAGTCAACGGAGCAAGGCGGCCTATCTCAAGCCAAGTAACAGTAGGCGTGGCCAGGAGCCTGGATGAGAGCATACCCAATAGCACATTCCAACATGGAAGTGGTTACGTGGCTACAAAACAAAAATCACAAACCAATGTATTTTCCAAATGCATTTGTGGGGACATCAGGTACACGGGTTACAGGCAAGCTGGGAAAACTGCTTTAGGTCTCAGATGCTACTTAAAGACACTTTAGTGTTTGGGTGGGCTGAAGCTAGCAGACTGCTAAGTTAATACATTTCAAAAGTTTTACCCAGCCGGGCGTGGTGGCGCACGCCTTTAATCCCAGCACTCGGGAAGCAGAGGCAGGAGGATTTCTGAGTTCGAGGCCAGCCTGGTCTACAGAGTGAGTTCCAGGATAGCCAGGGCTATACAGAGAAACCCTGTCTCGAAAAAAACAAAAACAAACAAAAGTTTTACCCAATAGTTTAAAGGATACAGGCCAGACAAACTAGATGTCCAATGAACTGTCATTAAAGGGATGAAAGATAACCCAAGATAATTGGTTCTGAGTTGCAATATTCCAACTCTCCACAACAACACAGTTATAATCAATTAATGGGTTTTGTGGAATCTTTCATACAGGTATGTGTGTGTGTGTGTGTGTGTTGTGAGGGGGGAAG
This sequence comes from Mus musculus, assembly GCF_000001635.26. NCBI lineage: Eukaryota > Metazoa > Chordata > Mammalia > Rodentia > Muridae > Mus > Mus musculus. The sequence goes on along the minus strand of NC_000084.6, from coordinate 80,389,065 downwards.
TGTGGAGTATGTGTATGTAGGGGGTGTAGTATGTATTGTGTGGTGTGTCTGTATGTCTGTATGGTGTGAGCATATGTGTGTTTCTGAGAACTTCAGTTCACACAGGTCTTCTCACATCTGAAATGCTAAGCAGCTTTCATCAGAGCAGAAGTCTTTACACATCTTGATGTTGTATTTGTGAGAGCATACTACCAGCCAGTCATCAGTAAGTTTGTTTGCAATATTTTAATAGAATTGCAGCGCATTGTAACAATTCACAATAGTATCAGTAGCAATAAATATTTTGGCCTTACTTTTTTCTCATCCAGAGAATAAAAGCGACCTGTTCTAGTTTGCTCTCTGATACTATGACCAAAAGCAACTTGTGAGGTGTGCTGGCTAGTTTTTACATCAACCTGACACAAACTAGAGTCATCTGAGAAGAAGGAACCTCAATTGAGGGAATGCCTCCATAAGATCAGGCTATAGGCAAACCTGTAAGGCATTTTCCTAACTAGTGATTGATGTGGGAGGGCCCACCTTGTTATGGGCGGTGCCATTCCTTGGCTAGTGGTGGTCCTGTGTTCTATAAGAAAGCAGACTGATCAAGTCATTGGAGCAACCCTGTGCACCCTCCATGGCCTCTGCATCAGCTCCTGCTGCAGGTTCCGGTCCTGTTTGAGCTCCTGTCCTGACTTCCTTCAATGATGGACTGGGATGTGGAGGTGGAGGTAAAATAAACCCTTTCCTTCCCAAGTTGCCTTTGATCGTGGCGTTTCATCACAGCAATGGATAGCCTCGCTAAAACAGGAGGAAGACTTTTATTTTGGCATACATGTCCAGGTCATAGTCTATCCATCCTTGAGGGAAGTCAGGGCAGGTGCTGAAGTAAAAGCCATGTAGAAATGGCTCTTACTGGCTCTCTCCTAGGCTCACATTCAGCTAGATTTCTTGGACAGCACACTCAGGAATATCACTACTCACAGTGGGCTAGATCCTCCTCCTTCCCACATCAATCAACAATCAAGACAGTTCCTCACAGACAAGACCACACATGATCTAGGCTCTCTCCCAACTGAGACTCCTTCAGCTTACTCTAGGACGTGTTGAGTTGACAGCGGAAGCAATTAGGACATAGTGTGTTTGTTGCATTGTGTGTAAGTCAATGGGATTCTCTTGTGTGTAAGAGGCATGGCACAGTGGGTCACTGGAACAGATCAGCTTGAATCCCAAGACCTGTCATCGACATCAGAACTGAACGTTTTCTGGGCTGGACAAACTTAAAAGCTGTGTCAAATGCACAGACACTTCCATAATTGCCCTTTAACCTACCTCCCCACCCTAAGTCCTCGCCTAGTCTGTGACAGCATATAAAAATCTGTTACATGGTATAAGGCACTAATCTACATGGTATAACTCATGTGATGGTTTGTATATGCTTGGCCCAAGGGATGACACTGTTGGAAGGTTTGGCCTTGTTGGACTAGGTGTGGCCTTGTGGGTGTGGGCTTTAAGACCCTCATCCTAGCTGTCTGGGAGCAAGTATTCTACATCTTTGTGATGTAGAACTCTCAGCTCCTCCTTCTCCATGCCTGCATGGATGCTGCCATGTTCCCACCTTGATGATAATGGACTGAACCTCTGAACCTGTAAGCCAGCCCCAATTAACTGTTGTCCTTAAAAGGTGCCTTGGTCATGGTGTCTGTTTACATCATTAAAATACTAACGAAGACAAATGCACAAATCTACATGATATAATATATAAATCTACATGGTGTAATATATAAATCTGCATGGTGTACTACATAAATCTGCATGGTATAGTGTGCAAATCTACATGGTATAACGCAATAGGCTTAGTTCTCACTCTCACCGAGTCTAGCATGGCTGGAGACTGGTGCACACAGCAACCTGTGATGTCTTAACCCAGCATGGCATGGCTTGTCCTTCTCCACACATTTGATAAACACACTCCAAACAGTACTAGAGCTCAGTTAGGCTCCTCATGCCTTGGATCCCTCCTTTAGCCTCTGCACCCAAGGGAAAAAGTGTGTGTGTGTCTGTGTGTCTGTGTGTGAGGGTGGGGGACTGCTGCCTTTCACACAGGTGAGTAACCGATAGAGTTTGGATATATGCTGTGTCTATCCTTCAGCCACTCAACACCTAAGTGTTGGCTTTGGTATTTTTGGGAGATACTGCTTCCAAGAAAGTGTAGGAAGATGGAACCGAGTGGAGTAGGGAAGGGGGCTTCTGACTAGAGAGAAGTTGTGGAAGGAAGGATTTAGACTGAGGAACAATTTAGAACAATATTTCTCATGGCCCCTTTGGGGAGTTGAAAGACCTTTCCACATGGGGTCACCTAAGACCATGGGAAAGCAAATTATGGTTATGAAGTAGCAATGAAAATTTTATGGTTGGGGAGACCACAAGGAACTGCATTAAAGAGTCTCAGCATTAGGAAGGTTGAGAACCACTAGTTTAGAAGAACATGAGATGTGGTGAAGGCCATGGGTCCATCACAGCTTAAGGCTCATTGGGTGGCCCTGACCCTCAGTCGCTGATGAGGGCCCTCTCTAGTTTTGGTGTGGAATGTTCAGAGAGCAAATAGCAGATAGACCATTTGGGGAGATGGCATCTGCCAGAAGTCAACTCTGGGTGTTGTTCCTTGGGAGCTGTCCACTTTGATTTTTGAGGCGGGCTCTTCCCTTGGCCCAAAGCTCACAAATTAGTCCAGTTTGGATGGCTAGCAAGCCCACAGGTATGCCTACCTTTGCTTATCAGGGAAGGATTTACGTGGCCCATCACCCTTGGCCTTTATACATGGGTTCTTCAGAGTTAACTCAGGTTCTCAGGCTTGCAAGGCAAGTACTCTATCAGCTGAGCCATCTTCCTAGCCCATCAACCTTGTTTTAAGTTTCTTCTACACTAGGACGTGACATGGATGAGGGTCAAATGTTGTATCTCTACATCCCAGGATCCCCTGAGCAACTGAACAAGACACCATGATGACCAGAACTGGCACCATTTTTTTGGATGTACTTTTGGAGCACCTTGGCATCTCTTGGCCAAGGGCAGACTGGAAGGACAGGAGAATTGCCCCTTAGTAAGAAATAAAATACCCAATGGAAAAAATTCACACTCAGTCCTCAGAGCAGCCTTGGGCTATGATAAGGATAGCATATGGAACTGATAATCTCTTGACCAGAATACCATGTAAGAAGATCTCCAGTGATCTGGAGAGATGGCCCGGTGGTTGAGAGCACTGACTGCCTTTCCAAAAGTCCTCAATTCAATTCCCAGCAACGACATCATGGTTCACAACCATCTGTAATGGGATCAGATGTCCTCTTCTGGTGTGTTTGAAGACAGTTACAGTATACTCATATAGATAAAAATCTTAAGAAGGAGGAAGAAGGAGGAGGAGAAGGAAGAAGGAGAAAGAAAAAAAAGGAAGAAGGAAGAGAAGGAAGGAGGAAGAGGTGCAGGAAGAAGGAGGAGGAAGAGAAGGAGGAGAAGGAGGAGGAGAAGAAGAAGGAGGAGGAGGAGGAGGAAGAAGGAGGAGGAAGAGGAGAAGAAAGAGGAGGAGGAAGAAGAAGGAGGAGGAGAAGGAGGAGGAGGAGGAGGAGGAGGAGGAGAAGAAGAAGAAGAAGAAGAAGAAGAAGAAGAAGAAGAAGAAGAAGAAGAAGAAGAAGAAGAAGAAGAAGAAGAAGGGGAGAAGAAGGAGGAGGAGGAAGGGGAGGGAGGAGAAGAAGAAGAAGAAGAAGAAGAAGAAGGAAGAAGAAGAAGAGGAAGGAGGAGAAGGAAGAAGGAAGGAGAAGAAGAGAGAAGAAGAAGAAGAAGAAGAAGAAGAAGAAGAAGAAGAAGAAGAAGAAGAAGAAGAAGAAGAAGAAGAAGAAGAAGAAAAGATCATCTCCAATGTGGTGGCCAGAGCTAGGGCATCAAGGTGGATAGGGAGCCAGATAAGACTGGGGGAGCCAGCCAGATGTTCTGTTGGTCAGAGATGAATAAGTCTGGACATGCTCCTTCTCCCTGTATTCCTGAGATGAAGCCCAAAATGGATAACATATATAGTACTTTGACATGAGCGCTTAGAGAGTTCCCCCACCCAACCACACTGAGAACAGGTGGCCGTGGAAAGTAGATGTGACCTAGGGTGGTATCTCATCATGAAAGATAGAGTCCACGGGAAGGTCTCCATGGAGATGGGAGACAGCAAGACAGCTCACACAGTGCAGAGCAGATTAGCAGGACTTTAGATCTCAGAAGAGACAAGAGGGTCCTGTAAATTCCAGGAAGTGAAGTGTCTGAGAGGCTCAGCTTTTAGAATCAGTGCTGGGTTGACAGGCACTAGCCTGCACATCTGGAGTGTTTTAGCCTGCCTGCTTGCCTGCCTGCTATTGGTGCATAGTGTTGAAGACTCCCAGCACTAAGGCAGAGGTGACGGGGAGCAGCTCACTCTGAGCTCCTGGCTCACTCTGAAGGCACTGTTGCCCCCGAATTCCTGCCCCTCCCACTCCAGGCCACTTCACAACCCCACAGTCTTTTTGCACACTGTAAGCCTCCATGATTTAGAGCCAACCTCTGTAGGGCAGCTGTTTCTTCACTTCTAGGCTGACATTCCTACTGAGTCCTTAACCTTGGGTGGACCTGACTGGGGTATGGAGGGAATGAAGGCAGACACAACGGAAAGAAAAACTGGGATCCCATGTTTTGGGCCTCCTAATAAAGAAAACACCCCGGAAGCTTAGTGTGTTTATTATAGGCAGTTGGACAGAGGTGGGGGCGGGGAAGTTATTAAACACAGTTGAACAAGGAAGCCGGTTATTACCGATAAACAAGGAGGCGGAGCTAATGGTATACAGCTGGATCCGGAGGCAGGCTTAGCTAACACGTGTAGGAATGGTCTCTGTGGGGAGCATTCTCGAGGCAGTAAACACAGAGGGGTAAGCTACAGTGACATTTTCTGTGCATACTATCAACATCCACACATGGATGGAAGGAAAGTCTTGTCACACTTCTGAGCCTCAGTCTGTAGGGACAACTGCCATTTGCCCTGGAGTCTGAGGTTATGGAACACTTGGTATGGCTGTGCCCATGTTGACAGCACACATTCAGGACTTTGCTCACCCAGGGATTAAATCCTCCCGGGAGGATGGTGCAGCACAGTGAACTCTGCTTTCTGTAAATTTTATATGATGACGTGGCTAGGGTTCTGAGCAGCTAAGAGGATCAACCACCGAGGGCGGACTGATGCGATGAAGCACCGAGCTTTTAGATCACATAGTCTAGATCTGCGGGTGATGATTATTATGAATCCTCACGTGACTGCCACCTACGAGTCATGAAATGAACCAACTGTGAGTTTCTTGTTTCCTTCCAGCAGCCGTCGCAGAGCAGCTGGTGGCCCAGGGGCTTCTCCATCCTGGCTCTTTGGTCTTACTGAAAATATCCCATAGGGAAAGACTTTCGCCTAGTGCTGCACCCTCCGTGCGCCTTAGATGGAGGAGGTGTTCACTCCAGGGACCACAGGAGCTGATAAAGGCGGGGCGGTGGTTGGGAGGGGGCAGAATCCGAGGCCTCTCCTGCGCTGAGCATCTCAGCAGCTGAGAGAACGAGCTCTAAGAAGTGCAGCCGCAGCAGCAGGAACAGGAAAAGCCTGTTCCAATGTCTGCCAGTGAGCACATTCAATATTTGTGGCATGTTTAGAAAACTGAATATGAAAAATATACACTGTACACAACACAAGCCATACACATAGAGTTAGCTGTGGCTTTTCCATTTCAGACACAGAGAAAGATATAAATACAAAATCCACACGCATAGGAACTTGGCTGTTTTGTTTGCATTTATCCCATTATAAACACTTTGTATATTTAGAGAACAGCATTCGCTGGATCCAGCCAGGCCCAACAACAGCATCTATATGATCTGTTACTTATTCCACATCGATCAGTCATCTCCCACGGTGAGAAGTAAAATACAGCGCCATTCCTTCACCCTATTGGCTGCGGGTAGGCCTCTGGCTGTACGCAATGGAAATAACGTGAGACGCAATGTCCAACTCTTAAGACAACCTATGGTGGCATGGGAGACAACACCCCTATACGTAGCACAGCCTCTTTCTCACTGTGACCCACACTTCTGAATTGTTCCGTTCACTAGACTCAGATGATGGATGGATAAAGCCTGGGATACAGATATGGGCTACAGAGAGGCATGGCCACCATGCCAGACGACAAGACCCAGAATCCCCTGCTGTGGATAACACGCCCACTTCCCACCACTTGCAGCTGGCTCTAGACTCTCCTTATGGGAAGTGGAGTTCATGCCTGCCAATCAGCGTGGCAGCTCGGACTGGCCTTGAATCACATGGCCTGTACAGGAAGTCAGTGCTGAAAGAAGGAGCCAAATTGTTCCTCTGCAGGGGCTGCACCGTTAGCTCCACTGGAGACAGCCCACAATGGCAAAGGAACCATAGCCAAGGCCTGAGATTCGAAACTGAATACAGCCAGGAGGGCATTGAGGTGGCAGTTGTCACAGATCCATGACCTCCACGGGGAGAGGTGTGTGCCACATGCAGTTCCACACACTCAGAAAATGTATATCAGATTAAAGTTACTATCCGACACTGAAAAGGTCAGCTAACTAAAGACTGTTGGAAAATTCCACAGGGCTCCAGAACATGAAAACCCCTCCCCTCCCAGAAGGAAGAGGTCGGTGGAGCACAGTGGCCAGAAGGGGGAAGCTGATTAAGCCCCTTCTACCTCCTTCCCTAAAGACCAATCAGTTTAAAGGGCACACTGTTCCATCAATCATATTGTGCCTAGTTGCTAATGCTCTTTTCTGCCCCTGGAAACTGTATAAAAACTCGATGACCCCAGGGTCTCCTTCGAGCGCAGGAGGAACAATAAATTCCTCTTGCTTTTGCATCGATCCCTGCTTCACTCAGAGGGTCCCTGGTAGCTAAGGCTCGTGCTAAGAGCCAGAGAAACACACAAGCCAGAGTGGAGAGCTGGGGACAAAAGAAACTATTTGAATACAGGATCAAATGCTGACTCCACAAGCGTGCTCAGCTGTTCACCCTTAGAGGAAGGACCCCAAATGATGAACCAGGACCCAACTATTATTAAAGCCAAGCCAGGAGAAGCTCTTATTTTGTGAGCAGGGCTAAAACAACACAGAAATAGAAAAGATGTGACAGCATCAGGAATGGCTGTATCTGGCTCAAGCATCTGCCTCTCTGCATAGGAACTGCCTCTCTTTCTAAAATTACCCCACTTCTTCCAGGGTAGAATAAGGTAGGACAAAGCCCACATATGTCTTAACTCTTTGATAAAACAAACCAGTTTGCTTCCTCAGTGATGGTGTGAGAAAAACCTGTTGTCTGGTCTTTGACCATAAGCCTGTCCACCCATGAAGGGGAGTCTTTCTGCCAGTGTAAATACACGCTTTGATGGAGACATGATTCCCCTAGGGGGGTGTAGATGCTACCACACAAGCGTACGTTAGGGTCCAAAAAACAGTTTCTCTCCTCTCCGCTATGCACAGCTCAACGATGGAAGTCAGAGGAGCCCTTAAGGAGAAGATTCTGACTTTACTCTTTACCAAAGAAAGGGAGTCCACTTCAGGACACACAGAGCTAGAGGATATCCCTGGAGGATAGCCAGACAATCACCTGCTGGAGTACACTGGGGTTCTAGTTCAATAGGAACGATACTCAGAAGGAAGGTGGAGAGTTGCATGAAGCCTACATCTCAGTGCTCAGCCTCCCCAGAGTCAGCAGAAGCCGTTGTCTGCTGTGGCCAGGATTTCAGTGCTAGGCCCTGCCAACCCTGCCCGACTGGTAGTCCAAGCCAGTGGCTTCATGCATTGTGCACTGTATACATTCTAATTTCAACAGCTGGTGTACTCTAGATTGTATACAGGTTCCCGGCATCTAAAGAAGGCTACCGTCTTATTCCTCAACATGTTTAATGCAGGTTCAGTTGGTGCTGGTTATGAAGTTGATCCTAGACGCACATCAGGGGACAGAAGGCACATCTTTCTGATCTTTCCACTGGGAGATGCAGGAGGCTCACAAGCCCATGAGCTTTTGAGAGTGCACAGCTTCACTCCCTGCCCTCACCCTGCTGGATTGGGCTAATGTCTGGCACAAAGCAAGGAGGCTCCTCAGGCTTCTGGTGGGATCTGTGGTCCTCTCTGTTCCTGGGTGCTCTCAGAGCTGCTGGGCTCCAGGCTGTGTCCCTCTGATGAACTCCGGCTGCCACTGGAGTCAGGTCACTCTGGGCACAGCAGGACTTGCAGGATATGATTTTCAACAACCCAGGGATGGGCCATGTCAGGGCCAATGCTTACGGTGCTGTGTCAATGGTTCTGATGGGACTAGCTATGCTTAACACTAGGGGGGCACAAGGCAAACATAATGAGCCCTCTAAGGATGCTTCACTCGCACAGCCTAAGAGCTCAGCCTGAAGAGGATGACTCCACCCTCAACAGGTACAAGGGAGGATGCCCCAAGCCTGGCTTCTCTGCTAGCATTCAGCCCTTGGTATGGGAAGCACCACTATCCTTGTGAGCAGGCCTGTCCCCGTGAATCCTAGCAGCCAATTGTTTTCTGTGCCACGGGTGTCCTAGACATGGGGAAGTCGTCTGACATGGTCCATCAAAGGTGGAAACGTGTTTATATTCACCCATGGGGTTGAGAGTATGTGATGCTGATAGGAAGCGGGAGCATGTAAAAATAGACGGCTGAGGGGGGGTCCCATGCCTGATGCTACCCTACCTGTAGAGCTCAGGCCATGATGTCAACCTGTCCCTGTGACCTCTGAATTGCTCTACTGTCACTGTCCACACACTTTCCCAAGTGTTCATGACACTCTCAAGTATTTTGAGAACATTCTTGGCTGTGTAATGTGCCAACTCCATGGTTGGGGACTTCAGCAATAAAAGGGAAACTTCTTTCTCTTGCCCAGTGTCTTAGCCAGGGTTTCTATTCCTGCACAAACATTATGACCAAGAAGCAAGTTGGAGAGGAAAGAGTTTATTCAGCTTATACTTCCATACTGCTGTTCATCACCAAAGGAAGTCAGGACTGGAACTCAAGCAGGTCAGGAAGCAGGAGCTGATACAGAGGCCATGGAGGGATGCTACTTACTGGCTTGCTTCCCCTGGCTTGCTCAGCCTGCTCTCTTAGAACTCAAGACTACGAGCCCAGAGATGGTCCCACCCACAAGGGGCCTTTCCCCCTTGATCACTAATTGAGAAAATGCCTTACAGTTGGATCTCATGGAGGCATTTCCTCAACTGAAGCTCCTTTCTGTGTGATAACTGCAGCTTGTGTCAAGAGGACACACAAACCCAGCCAGTACAACAGACCTCTAGCAGTCCTATCTAGAAACATGTCCCATGGATGCGGAGAAAATGCAGGGTGCCTGGTCATTGTTCTGTCGGACTTAGGTGTGTATGGCGAGATGTATGCGTCCACAAGATTTACTCACCAAATGTTGCTGGGCAGCACCTCACATGCTTGTTGGCTCCTGTGGGTCCTGCAGCTAACCTCATACACCATAGCTTTCAAGCCCAGTGTGGCTGTGCAGTGACCCCCTGGAGGGTAGCTAAGAGAAAGTTTAGAGAAGTAATTAGGAATTGATGAGCTTTGTTCTTAATATATTTAGTTGGAAGTTTATGAGTGTTCCTTTTTAATAATAGCTGCTATCTGACTTGGAAAAGCCTCCAACACTCTGACAGCTCCCCGATGCCCACCCTACTGGCTAGTGCGTCTCCGCTGTGCTAGCATCCAAGAGTAACAGCCCTCTGCTCACTGACCTGGGCCGCTCTGTGGAGCTTTGCCGAGGTCCCTTTATGGCCTTTGAAGAGCCCGCCCCTCCTCTCCCAAAAATAAAATGAACTTGCAGTCAGATGAGCCCTCAGAGGTCCTGAGCTTAAGCCTCTCACACCTTAATTGTGTGGGATCCCCTGGAGACGCTGATCTGTGGACGGTGGGCTGGGACTCAGCCTGTGTCCCTAAGGCTACCCACTGAAGCAGCCAGACCACACACAGTGCAGGGAGCGAAACCAGGTGTCCCCAAACCTCCACAGCCCACAGGCAGTGCTGGCTGACTCTGTTTCTCACAGAGTCCTGTCTGCTTGTATCAATCTACTGTAGAGCTTTCTTCCTATTGAATGTGATGAACGTTCTCTGGGATTTCACTGACCTGAGCGCGCGCGCGCACGCACACACACACACACACATACCACACACACACACACACACACACACACACCATAAAGAATCACTCTATAAACAAAGTGCCCCAGAATATTTGGTTAATTACATGATGGTAAACATCTAAAAACAGCTAAAGAGGGTGATCCCCCCCTGCCTCACATTCTACAGGCACTGGGTCTCCAGGCCTCTGGGGATAGTGAGAACCTGCCATCCTTTGTCTTTCAACCTTGCCCCGTGTTGGATGACACGTCTAAGACAGCTGCTATCAATCCTAGGGCTCACTGCCCTCTGGCCTCCATTTTTGGCCACACTGTCACCTTGGGCCAATTAACTGGCAAATGTCTTTGCTTCCAGAACTGGGAGGACAGCATCCCTCATGGATGCCTGGCACCAGAGTATAGCAAGGGTTTTCTGGCAAGTGAAACCATGTCTCTATCCCTGCCACATGCCATCCCCTGCTCAGCCCCTTTCTCCAAAGCTCCTAGAGCCTCCCAGCCTTCCTAATACTGTGGCCATTTAATACAGTTCCTCATGTTGTGGTGACCCCCGGCCATAACATTTATTTTCATTGTGACTTCATAACTGTAATCTTGCTGCTGTTATGAATTGTGATGCAGACATCTGATATGCAGAATGGTCTTTGATGACCTCTGTGAAAGGGTCATTTGATCCCAAAGGGAAGACCCACAGGTTGAGACTGTCCTAGCTATTCAGCCGCTTGGCCTCTGACTCCTTTTTCTCTCAGCAGGCAGTCCCTTCTCCATCGTGCTGCTGTGTGGCTGTGTGGAGAGTGGGCAGCAGCAATGACGGCTGAGCTCCTGCGCTGAGAAGCCAGGCCTGCAGACCAGGTTCACCCCTCCACCTGGCTGGGGTACAAGCAGCGTGGTCCTCTGCTGCAGTGCAGGACCTCATCTGGGGACAATCTCCTGTTCTACCTTGGAAGAAACTGGAGGCCTCTGCACACATGAGCAGCTGCTCTGAGCCGGGTCTGTCTCTGGCTAGGGAGGTGTAGCTTCTGGGCCCATCTCCCATTGAGAAGACTCTCCTTTGTGTTTCAAGGCTGTGTGTGTGCACTGGTTATATCTGGAAAGACATCAGGGTGCCAGCTGCCCAGGGGTTTCTCTCCTTGTTGATATCCACGCTCTCCCTTCTGCGGGACCCGCTATTACCCTGGCAGCCATGGGCTGTTGAATTTGCTTCTAAAATCCATACTCACACATTTATAACTTGGCTCGGATCCAATCTGACAAGAGCGTTTTAAAGCCAGCAGCATTTGATATTTTCTTTCCCTCTCGCTAGCAAGTGCTTCTGTAATTGCGGCTGTCTTCTCGGGGTTCCTGCCAGGCACACTGGGGGAGTCTCGGGGGAGCCTTCAATCAAGGTTGTACCTGTTTGGGAAGCTGTGGGGCGTCGTTTTATTTTTGGTCCTAGTAATCTCTGGCTCGTAGGTGTTGAGGGATAAGGAATTTTCCAGTCACTCCACTGCAAATACAGGACAATTAAGCCGGGTCACAATCCACCCTCTTAAGCACTACTCTCCTGCATCGGGGCTTTTTCTCTCGTAGAAATCCCTCTCTAGCCACACAACTGCTCTCAAATAAACAGCTTTAAAATTGCATACTGACCTATTGTTGGCCAAGCCCTTAAGGTCACACAGCTTGCCTTTTGGTGGCCAAATTAGTCGCAGCAGGTGACACAGGAGCTGGCATGGTGAGAGAAGGGGCCTTGATTACCGTTTTCTAGAAGAGTAAATGAGAAGGCAGGTGATGGATCCTTGGCCAATCTGCACAAAGGCTTTCCTCGCACTGATGGCAGCTGGACTCTCCAGCATGGAGTTGTCCCCCTGCCTCAGTCGGCTATGGCCAGCTCCTTGGGTTCTTCAGGCCTCAGCCACTCAGCTGCAGGAATTAAACTCATATCCAAGAGGCCACTGTGGCATCAGTGTCTGTCAGAATCAAGGTACCAAAGCTGGCCAGTAGACAGCCCTCTGCTGTTGCTAATTCTTCAAATGGCATTGAAGGGACTGGCAAGGCCCCAGCTTGTAGCCACAGGCAGCCCGGGGCCTGATGATCCCAATGAGCGGGTCCCACTGACCATTGCTTACAGTAGTCAGAGTTGCTGCTCCCTGCCTGTGGAAAGCCTCCCCCTCAGTTCTTCCCTTTAGAAAACCTCTTCAGCGCATTTAATCATAGCCAAGTCACTAATCAACAATGTGTGCTCTCAGGCTGTGTCCATGGCTCACCAGGCCAGCCCTTCCTTAAAGAGCCAAAGAACTCCCGCCTTGGGTTTCATGGAAGCCATTCTGGTTTTCTTAAACACTGGTCTTCTAAAAGAGGGAATCGTTGCTTGTTCCAGCTGGCTTTCTTTGCTATAATTAAAAACTACAACAACAATGAAAGCCAACCAACCAAACAAATGAATAGCAACAACAATAATAACAACAACAACAACAAAACACTCTGACCAAAAGCAACTTGGGGAGGAAAGGGCTTATTTCAGCTTCCTGGGTACAGTTTATCAGGAAAGCCAAGGCAGCAACTCAAAGCAGAAGCCATGGAAGAAAGCTGTTCACCAGCTCGCTCCCAGTGGCTCGTGCTCAGTGAGATTTCTTACACAGCTAGGGCAGCCTGCGCAGGAGGGGGCACTGCCCACAGTAGCCTGGTCCTTACTATAACAATCAAGACAATGCCTCACTGGGGCTGGAGAGATGGTCCAGTTGTGTAAGAGCAGTTGATGGTCTTGGCAGAGGACCCAGGTTCAGTTCTCAGCACCACTTACAGCCATCGTAATTCCCATTCCAGGGGTTGACTGACCCCTTCTTTTAAGCCTTTCAAATAACACACATGTGGGGTGGGCAAACACTTATGCAAAATAAAACAAAATAAATAAATCTTTAAAAAAATGTCTCGTAGACGTTCTATAGAATTTCTCTATAGAAATTAGAGATGACACTAATTTGTATCAAGTTGACAATAAAAAACTTAATCAGTGCACAGTTGCTTATTGTAATAGCAATCAAATACAATTTTATGTTCAAAGCAAACCTGGAATTAACATTCCTTCAAAAGAAAAAAAAAAGACTTTCCAGGTCAGTGGCCTGGCTTACTGGATAAAATCACCTCTGCCAAGCCCAAAGACCTGAGTTCAGTCCTCAGGATGCACATGGGGAGAACCAACTATCATAACCTCCACAGGTCACGCATGCATGTGCCTGCGCTCGGACACACACACACACAAGGAAATTTTAATGTAATAAAAAAAGATTTTCTTTAGGTCTTTGAGTGGTGACCAAATCACCTACAAACATTACTAAGTCAGGAAACAGACAGTTGGGGTACAGGGAAATCCTGCAGTCACCCCAAGGACAGCCTGAACCCCACAGAAATAACTGGTGATGTCATACAGGATGACATCACACAAAACAGCACCAAACATGGAAGAAACATCACATGAGAAGAGATGATATGACAAGTGATAGCATCACACAGGATGTTGTCATGGAGATGATATCAAATGGTTCAACACCTCACATGGTGACATCATGGGAGGTAGCATCACATGAGATGACATCATAACTGATGACATCATCATGGGAGGTAGCATCACATGAGATGATGTCATAACTGATGACATCATGGGAGGTAGCATCACATGACATGGCGTCATAACTGACTGTGTCATCTGGCATGACATAGGCGATGGCACGCAAATATCCACTGTCCAGTGCTTTGATTGTAATCTGTTAGATAGTGACAAGAACAGAAGGACCTCAGCAGGTGAGAGGGCCCGGGGGAATCTCAGAAGTCTCCCCACTCTCCGGACCACGCTATCCTGGCCTCTCAGCTCCAGACACAATGTTCCTGGTGCTCTGGCATCTGTTGGATTTTCCCCGTCACTCTGAAGTGACCAGTGGCCATTGTCACTGTCTACCTAAACACTGAGCTCAGGCGTATAGTTGCTCTCTGGTATCCTGATGGGAAGGAGTAAGATGGGCGAAGTGTAAGGGAGCACCAGCCAACAGAGGAGCTAGCAAGACCTTGCCTGCTAGCTCCTCTTCCTTCATAGCCTCTTCCTTCATAGCCTCTTCATCCCCTCTGCTCTCTTTGCTCCTGGGTCCAGGCTTGTGTACAGAGGGTATACGGGGTTGTGGGACTGCTGCGTGAACACCTGGCAGTTAATATGGGGAGAACATTCTGGTCAGACCAGATATGACACGTGAATAAAGAGAGCAGATACACGGGGATGCCACCGAGCAAGAGAAACAAGCCTCAGGGCCTCGTGCTGTGGGTTCAAGATGGCGTTCTTGATACTATAATCAGCACACCTGGCCAAAGTCCTTGCTTTAGGGTACAGGGTAGATAGTGGTGTGGTAGAGTGCCCACATTTCAATATGTCTGCAAGCAGAGAGGACAGACAAGATCATGTAGACGAGCTGCTGGTCTAAGCAGAATCATTAAACCTCCTGCTCTCCCAGTACCATTTCCCAGTCCAGGCTCCCAGTCTCCTCAGAGAGGAAGTTCATCAGGGAGAGGCAGAGCTCATGAACCGTCTTGTATTCATATCAGAAGGGCAGACAATGCCAGCCTAATGAGGCAGCCCAGGAGGGGCCTTTCCTGTCATGATCAGTGCTAACAACGTGGTGGGCTTTCTCCAGGGAGGCCAGCTGGGCCAGGGCCCACAGATTTAGATGAGGCTCAACCTCAGGACCCCAGGCCTTCCCTAAACCACACTGTTGCACTTTCTAAGTGACTGAAAATCCCAGGAGAATGACGGCAGTGGGGTAAGATTAAATTCGAGGCCTCTGGAGCCAAAGTACGCTGTAGAGCTCGGGGTCAGACAGAAGGCTGTCATGCTGCACTGAGGGTCCTGGTACCAGTTCTTGGCAGACGTGAGAGGGCAATGGGACTTGTCTGTTGTCACACACTGATGTGACAAAACTTGAACTGCATTTGCTGTCTGACCCAGGGGAGGTACCCCTTCTGCCTTTTCAGAGACAAGAAAACTCTGTCCCGTTAGGGCCTAGCCAGGCTGGATTGTAGCTACAGGTGGATGGGCTCCACATTCCTTTCCAAGGCTGGCATAGTAAAAACAGAAGTTAGTTACTAATTTGGATTTCCCCCTCAAATATGAGTCAGCCGTAATAGAGACTGCTTTCAGACAATAAGCTGTGTAAATATATGCATACATACACGTGTAGGCTGAGGTGAGCGTTCCTTTTGCTTCTGAGAGATGGAACCCACTGGAAGGATCTACAGGCTTCGGGAGGAGCCCAAGATGGCTGTGTGGGTTGGTGGAGTGTGGTGGAAGGATGAGACAAGAGATATATTTAAAAGCATGAGGCTATTTAAGCACTCATGCCAATACTTGATGGCTACGTGAAGGACGGGTTATGTGCCACACACTAAGTGTCACCTGAGCTCGCAAAAGCCAGAGACGCTGAGGGTTGGTATGAATCCTAGAGTCAGCAGCATTTATTTATGAACACGGCAGCCTCAAATATTAATATTTTGGCTGTCAGTTTATCTCTTCTTCAAGGCTTGAAAATGGATGGGTCCAAAAGCCAGATGACCCAGCTCTGAGTGAGCTGAGCCGGAGAGCAGCCCGGGTCTGTCCTAAGCAGTGTCGAAATGGCCCTCAACTGACTCTCTCCTGGCAGGAAAGGAGTTTGGAAAAAGAAACTCACAAGCTCAGATATGACCTTTCCGGCGAGCTGGCACTTTGCAAACTGGGGCACAGGCATGGAGAAGCTGTTATTGGGCGTGGCGTTACTCAGCACTTTCTAGATAGGAAGTAAGTCATGGCCGGGGAGATTTCTAGAAAGACACGGCATTGATGGTTAAGGGTTGCTGAAGACAGATGAATGCTGGCAAGCCCCTGGGCTTGTGGAAACGTAGCAATGGAGAGAGCTAGCTGGGGGAGGGGAGGCTTGCTCCTGAGAGGGAAAGGCCAACTGTGTATCTAGGGACTTGCCCTTGGGTCCACCTTTGAAGTCACTCAGAGTGAAGGTGCCCAAGAGTCCCCTTGCCTTGGTTCCCTCCTTCAGATCACCCGGACCTGTAGGTTTTGAGACAACAGGAAGTCCTCCCTGGAGGAGAGGGACAAGGACCAAACCGGGAGTAAAGCTAGGGGGACCATTTCGAAGGGCATTTCCTCAGTCCCACCTGACATTTGTCTAGGAGACTTTCTCGCCTCCAGGAGCAGCAGTTCCTCAAAGACAGAACCCTCGACAAAGCACCAACTGCTGGGTGACGTTCTGGAACAAATGTAGTTCTTTTACAATAAGGGACATCTACTCACCAGGGGCTCCTTGCATGTTGACAGGACAGTTAGACACACAGGAGGCCCAAAGGTAAATTTGGGCCTGATACCCTGAGCCCCAGTAATTAAGCTGCAGTAAAGTGTCTGTGGAGACAAGCAGACAGAGATACACAACTCATGCTGTGCCCTGGTTCACTCTTGCTTGATGAGAAGAAGTCTTTCTCTGAGACATGTTGGTTGAAAACTCTATTCCACTGCAGGCAGACATTTCTTCAGGAACATGCCTGCTTCCTTCCCAGTATCCAGCCTTGATTCTGACAGATCCAGGGCTGGGTTACGCTCTGGACCTGCAATGCAAGAGAAGAGAGAAGTCTCGGGGTGGGTAATCCACAGCCTCGCAGGCGATTAGACTGCTGGCAGATACATCCTAAGAAAAATTGCTAACGGAATTGGAACTATTTAGCTCCGAGCAGGGAGAAGCCAGGCTGCAGTCATTACCCCGCAGCACTTCACGGCTCTATTTTTGGCTCCTGCAATCCCTGTATTGCAGGTTGGGGAATTTGAGGACTATTAGGGCAGTCACTGGCTAGCAGTGCTAGGGCCAGTCTACAGGCCTGGGAAGGGGACCTCGTGTCCTCCCCTGCCTCCTGTCCCTTCTTAGCCCGTTTTCTCCTGTGGGCATCTCAGGATCATGTTTTCCTTCGTTGTAGTGAATAGTCAGGTCTGAAACCAGGGGCACAAAGAAGGGCTTTGCCCTTTTCTTTCTCTAAATCATATTTGAGAGGATTCTAAACTTTCCTCACCTGCGAAATGAGAGCAGGGCCAAGTAGTTGCTAACATTAATTTAAGTGACATCAAATCTCAGCTCAGCTCTAATATGCAGTATATGTGTGTGTGTGTGTGTGTGTGTGTGTGTGTGTGTGTGTGTATGAAGAGAGAGAGAGAGAGAGAGAGAGAGAGAGAGAGAGAGAGAGAATGAATTCGGGAAAGGAATGTTGCACAGTGTAGAGCCCTTCAAAGATCACCAGGGCAGAAGACACCCCTGACAGCAGCAGCCCCACCCCAACAGTCCTTCCAGTGGGGACTGAGAGCCAGGTGTAGTCGTCACTGGAATTCAGCAGTGCTGGGCTGACCTGGACTGCCTTCACTGGTCCCACAACAGCTTCAGTCCCCATCAGATCTTACTTCCTCCAGAACCAAAAGCACATGGCTGAGCCAACCCATGTCTCCAACACTTCCGTGTCCCCTATGTTCTGGACAGAGCATGTGCGCCCCGGTCAGAGCCTCCCTGAGAGCCTTGCCAGAACATTTACTTGAGTAGTTAGCCCAACAAAGCCCGGAGTCACTGGGGGCTCGCCTCTGCATAGGGCATTTGACAGCAGGACTGGGACAAAGGAGAAGGAAAGCTAGCAGGACTGGGACAAAGGAGAAGGAAAGCCAGCATGACTGAGACCCTGGTTTACTGTCACCCCTGCATGTTGGTGATGGAGGTCTCTTCACGCGTCACATGAATTTGGGAGTGTCTGTCAAATTCAACTAAAGGTCCAGCCGACACAGTCCTCTGATAGATGCCGTTAGTGGAAGGCAAGATGTTGCAATGAAATATGAAACCACAGTTAAAACCTCAGGGGGCAGACCAGACAATTTCAGAAAGGCTGGCATTGGTTTAACATGTTTTTTTTTCCTTTCCAAAAATGTATGAGGAAGTCTAATAAGTTAGGGTTTTTTTTCCCTGTTTTTGTTGTTTTATTATAGTCATTCAATTGTTCCATGGTTAGGAATAGTACTTTAAATTCCTAGTATTTTACTAAATTATGAGATCGTTTGCTAGTAAAACCTTACTGAGGCCTCTGTGCACTGGGGTCTACTCTGGCTATCAGAAGAGAAAAACCACAGGATACTCCCACAAAAGTCAACTGCGGGGTGGCTGTGGAAATGGGGCACCCAGAGGATGGCAGGATCCTTCCATTGTCGAACACTTCTCACCTTGTATGACTACAAACGTTACAAAGGTCCTTTGTAGAAAATACAAGAGACACAGCAAAGTCAAAAGGAAACAGAATCACTCAAATCTGTTATCCTGAAGGGTCCACCAGAGCCCAGATCCCCGCGTTCTTATCCACGTGGGGTGGCTCATCGTATCCCTGTTGTGTGTTCGTAGTCACATGAGGTTGACCGGGTGCTACCAATACTTCTAGAACCCCTCAGGTACATAGCACCTGCACTGGACAACTGCACAAAGCTCAGGGTTCTGACGAGGAGAGTGAAAGTTCCATAGTCCAGTCGTTCCCAGAGGTGGTGAAGTGAGCCAGCAGGTGAGGTATTCCATCCAGACTTGAGGTCTACTCTACCACGCAGTAGACCGCAGGCCACACAGCTTTACACATGCCTTTTGCCACAGTGTCACGCACTATGCCAGTGTTATAAGACATCCTTTGGATTTTATTGTTAATGTTTGGTAGGGGTCCTTTTGAGACCAGGTCTCATGTAGCCCAGGCTGCCCTTGAATTTGTTATGGAGCTGACGGTGACCTTAAACTCCTGATCCCCATTTCCACATCCCAAGCACTGATATCATAGGTTTGCACTACTGCGTCCAACTTCTGGGAATACGTTTAATGGCTGCATTTTTCTGTGTTTCATGTGGCTGTCACATAATCTATCAAATCAACTTATTGTATTGGTTCTGATGGTTCTGATCTCTCAGTAGTGTGAAAGCAACTCGGGACACATTCTTAGATGTAAACATCAAAGACCTCGGGAGCGAGATGAGGAAGCTGGGAAGTTTTAGCTCACAGCAGCAGGCTGGGAGTTGAGGGGCAAGCCCTCTTTACCCCCGCAGCTCTGTGGCCAGAGCTGCCATTAACGCTCAGCTGTCTGCACCTCTCTTGTTTCTGCCTAATCTTCTCCAGGCCCCTTCTGTACCCCATCCTTACTGCAGGAAGGACTGGCCTTCCCTACAATTCAGCGGATTCGTTAACCTCCACAGGAAGGTGACCATCTCCCTCACAGGCAGAAAACCCCTGCTGGGAGCTGTTCACTCATGGAGAATGGTTCTGTTCTAATTGGGTTCTGGGGGCGAGAAGGCTGTGCTCCACACTCCTGCCTCTCCTCAGGTGCTGGGTCTATGTCCTGTGACTGAGCACAGGAGGAAGATGTTTAAAGCTCATTTTAAGGGAGGAGCAGGAGCCTACAGGCACGATCTCTCTCTCTCTCTCTCTCTCTCTCTCTCTCTCTCTCTCTCTCTCTCTCCCTCCCCCACCTCAGGCTTGCTTTGTAACTGTCCACTAAATTTGACTTTTCATAAAGCTGAACACCTAACTACTCTCAATAACAATAACTGTTTGAAGCATCTGTGCCCAGAACATATGACCTGGGGGGTGTCCCTTGCTGTGACAGGTAAGCAGGTAAATTTATTAGACCGGATACAGATAATGATCTATCCCGAGTGGAGAATGGGGTTCCATTATGCACAAGGCAGGAGTCTGTCTTTAGAATGTCTCTGTTAGCACGGGGTGTGGGGGAAGCAGATGCCCACCACCCTGAACCTCACTGACATGAAGCAAACCTCACTCAGCACGAAGCAAAGCAAATACTTCAACATGATTCTGTCGAGCCCGAGACTGCTTCTAAGCACTGGAAATTCTGAATGCCAACAGGACTGATGGCGAAGGGTCCTGTGTTCCACCAAAGAGCAACAGGATGCTGGAGAAGAAACTCCGGATGCTTGCTGGGCACGAGTTTGAATTTCAAAAGGCTGGAGAGATGGATGGCTCAATGGTTAAGAACTTTTGTCACTCTTGTAGAGGACCTGGGTTCAGTTTCCAGAACCTACCAGGTGACTTATAACCATCCATAACTCCAGCTCCAGGGGATCCGACCCCTTCTCACCTCTGTGGGTACCAGACACACTTGTGCTGTACATCTGTACAAGCAGGCACACACTTATATACATAAACTTAAGCTTAACCCTGACTGTTATGTGATTCCTTCCCTAGACCTTGATCGTGTGAGTTCACAGGCTTAACACCACACAGCTTCAGCCACACACACAGCTGCATTGCAGGGGGGGCGGGGGAGGGACCCAGTCACAGATGAAGTAGTTGACTCTTTCGTTGCCCCCTGGATAAGAAAATTCAAAGGGAGAAACCCCTCCCTTGCAAAAGGTAAGTGAGAAACTAGCTGCTTATCCCAGGGAAGAAGAAAAAGAGGAACTCTCTGCAGGAACGGTACATGGAGGACTCTCCTCTCTGCAGGAGGACTCTCACTAAAAACCACCGACAGAATTTCAGTCTCCACAGATTTCAGAAGCACGTGAACACTGCGTCTGCGTGCAAAGTCCATGTTCAGGGATGGGAGGATGAGCTGAAGTTTGGTTGCCTCCCTTTGGGGTCCAGGCAAGGTAAGGACACAGAATGATGATAAACGTGGAGGTGGTGGGGATCCTGGGCTGTAGGATTCAAAGTAGTGAACAAAGGTGGGAACTTGAGAAAGCTCAAAGAGAGAACAAATTCCCTAGGATGAAGAACGTTTGATCCATCAAAAGCTGGACGGTAGAAGGAACAGGCGGGCATGGCTGGCAGACAAGAGGAATAGGTCTGAGAGCATTTGGAGCAATTGTGTAATGGAGAGAAGGTGTGGAAAGCTACAAGCAGTTGATGGAAAGAAAAGCCAGAGACTAGAACAACAGATGATCGCACACATCCATGGAGCGCGCAGGGAAAGGCTACCTGTGGGATGCCGAGGCTCACAGAGGACTCTGCTCTGCATTCAAGAGGGCAGTGGCAGAGGATGCTCAGGCTTTGGAAGCAGAGCTGTGTCATCTAGAACTATGGGGACCCCAGAGAAAGGCAGACCTACAAAAGAACACAAGTACCCAAAGTGGACAAATGGCCAAGAGCAGGTTGCATACACAGCACACGGGAACAGTAGGCTCCTTCATGTTCCCCAAGCACTGATTCAGAAAGAGGCAAGATGAGCAGAAAGGACCAGGAGTGCCATGAGTGGGGGGAAGGGTCCAGGGTTCGTTAATGGACGACAGGCATAGAAAACCGTCGAGATGGCTATGAACAGGGTAAGAGCCACAGAACTACCCACTGTAAAGTGCACAGTGTCTAATTGGATCTCATTGAAACTGCTAATAGCAACCGAATGACATATATCATCTTCCTTTGAAAAGCAGCCAAGAAGCGAAATAAATGTATAGTTAAATATCTAGGAGAAAACCACCGATTTAGAAAATGCCGGCAATGAAAGTAACTTGATATGTGCTCATGTTAGATAAAAAAACGGGAATCCCAAGCTGAAAGAATCCTGAGCAGATGGAGCCAGGCAGGCCTCTGAAGTGACCCAGCACACTTGGTTTGCAAACACCAGGAACACTTGGCTGTGACTTGCAAATGCCTGTGTTAAAGAGAAACAGAACCTAAGCTCTGGAGTCATGTTACGTAACAAGTGCTTTTCGACAGAAAGAGGCTCGGTCTTTGCAGCTCCACCATCATGACCATCAGACTTCTATTGTTTGCTACACTGTACTGGTCCTGTGACAGCCTCCCTTAGTTCCTGAGCTACCTGCAGGTTGCAGCTCCCTGGTATGCTAATCTTTATGGACTCAATGTCTCTACAAGTTTATTGTGCCTCTGTTTACTCTATGATTCACAACTTACAATAGTATCTGCTCATCTCTTCCTCACTGATGCAAACCATAAACATGTATTAACTTAACAAGCTCATAGGACAGGCTCTGCACAAAGGACCAATGACATCAAAATAAAATATGCCCCTGCCCCACGGGCCAGTGTTTGCAAAGATGGAGAGACAAACATGCTCAGAATTTCCTGTTTCTTCAGAGAAATCAATTTGCAATTTCAGGTCCAGGCAATATTTATTTCTGGAATTTTCTGCTAACAATACACCAGTTGGAATTTGGTAATAGGTTAACGTAGTCATGAAAGGGACCCAAATATGTCTATGACGGTAAAGTTCTTTGAGAGTGGAAAGTTGGAAAGAATACCATGTCAATTAATAAGGCATGATACACGTCACAGACTGGAATTCTGTTTAAATAACTCCTAACTTTTATGTGGGACCATCAGCAACATGTGTTGCCTGTTTGGCAGTGAAGCTTCAGCATATGTTATAATATTATTTTTTATATTAATGAACCAAAAGTATTCTTTATATAAAAATGACCAAGGTGTTTTGGTGTCAAAATTGGTGCGGAAATGTTAACAGTGGTGAAATTTGGATGGTGGAGCTACAGGAAGTTTGCCGGCTCCCTTTCCTGTTTTTCACAAGTAGAATTTTTTCTCTAATAATTATGTACTCTAGACAGAAACCGCTCTGAAACATTCCTCCTTCACAAAACAGTGGCTACTCCAAAGCATGAACCTCACCCAGATATCAACTTCCTATCATCTAGGAAATTCAAACCAAGCAGCACAAGCCCACGCTGGCAGGTTCACCACCTCCTCCCGTCAGCTTCCTAGGGCCAGCCAGCCACCGGGGTGTCCCTGTATCCCTAAATGCTCTCTGGGGAGCTGCCTAACTAAGATACCATGGGTCCTAGAGCAGGAAGCTGGACTGGTAACCTCACATCCTACTGAATCCTGCATCTCAAGAGCCCTCGGGTGTAGCAATGGTTAGTGTATCAACCTATCAACCTTCCTGAAACATTGTTACAATACATGTAACTTTGGGGGGGGGTATGAAAAAAGCCTCTTTATTAGCTTATAAGGTTTTGCAAATACCAGAGTTACTTTAAATGCATAAAAATGAAATATGTAACTTTTTATTTTAGTGTTTTGCAAGCTTTTTTTTTTTCCTGCTTACAGTGAGTCTGGCATTCCCAATAACAAACTAGATTACCAAAGGAGACAACATGGAATTCTTGCCATTGTTTTCGGTGTACACACAAGGACACTCAGAGAGAGATCAAGGACACACAGACTCCTATGCAACCCAGGCAGAGGAGCTTACTTGCGCTGATCTCCAAAACACCAAATCAGAGTGGTGGACACCGATGATGAAATCACACTAGGGTCGCTTTCCTGTTTTGGTATGTGTGCAATACTGGTAGTAGACTCGAAGGTTTAATTGTGCCACCAATTATATTTCAGTTTCGGAGGACAGTAAATCAATGCTGGCATCCTTCTAAAACACATGGGAAATGCTGGACCGATAGGATAGCCAAGTGGGGACCAGCACCGACACTGATATCTGGGCCCACAGAAGTTGGTTCTTGTCAGAAACACCGACTGCACTCCCGTGCGGGGCCTTGTTGCAGCACAAGACCCATACTGAGGATGAGCCAGGCAACCAGTCAAGTTTGTATCTGTCCAAGGAGACAAGGGAACAGGGTAAATCTAAGATCCTAAAGCACCCGACAAGCTCACGAAAATAAATATGAAATAAAAATGAACAAGGTGAAATTTAATAGGAACAAATTGTAATAATCTACATTTCAAAGAATCAAAAAGAAAAAACCCAAAACAAACAAACAAAGAAAAAAACCACCTGAATATCGGATCAGGGAAATGAATCCCAACAACTGCCTAGGTGGGATGTAAAGACCTGGAGACTGGGAGTCAAGTTGTCTGCAAATGTGCAGGGTGTCAGGAATGGATAATGACAATCTTCAAAAGTGGGGGAGGGAGACAGGCTAGTTCCACTGCGTGGTCACTGTGACCCAGAGACTTGGCACAAAGTGAGGGTCTAAAAGGGTGGCTAGGGTGCAGTTGGACCTGGCCATTTCCTCCCAAGACGAACAGTATAGGGCCAGACAATAAGCGGTCCAGGAACCACCTGGATTGTCTGTGCCTATGAGAACGTGTGCAGCTGGGCGCTAGCTGAGAGCTTCCGCTGAGTTACCTCGCTTATCAATCTGCTTATCAATGCATCAGAGGCGTTCCCAGTTCGTTCTACCTCTGTCACTGAGTATCCACAGGGCTGGCCAGGAGCATCTGCCCCCCCTCCGCCCCCGACAGATTGTGTTGACAAACAGAACTGCCTCAAAGGTCACAGATCCCAGAAGCAGCCATTTCCTGTGGAAGGAACTTGGTGACTTGGGCTCTGGGTAGTTAGTAGAGCCTGGGCTCTAAATCCAATGAACGGTTTCCAAGGAGAAAACGCCTCTCTTCCAGGCCTAATCCAGGACAGAGGCTGGGAAAGAATATCGCCCTCTCCATGCAAACAGTGACACAGTAGCCACCAGAGGCCTCCCGCCACCGGATCCATAAAATACCCCTGTCATAGGAAGGATCGCAGAGCCTCTGCTTGCTGGATCTCCAGATCTCACAGTTGGAACTTGTCCGTAGACTGGAAAACTACATTCCCATCCTAAATGTCTCTGGAGTTTGTTTGAAAGAGCTTGTTTCCTTCCCCTGGAGCACGGCTTCGGAGGGGCCAGTCCACGCGTCTCAAATGGCATGGGCTCTGAATTCAGGTGAGTGGGTTCCTTACTTGGCTTGAGCTATACAAATAGCTGTGTGTGAGGGTGTGCACCAGTGTGTCTCATGTATGCACTATTAGCTCCCATGTATGTGTGATCAAGCGCTTATGCATAAACCATGTGCGTGTGCCTATGTGATTGTATGACGACCCTCAGGTGTGTATGGGTGGTGAACGTGAGTTCTGGTGAGCTTGTGAATTCATGTGAGTGCACCTGTGTGCCTTTTTGAGTGCGGCTGAATGTGAGTGTAGAAGCCCATGTGTTTGGGTGCCTGGGTGCGGAAGCCATGCCTTTGTCCCTCCATGGTCCCACACAGTGCCCAAAGAGCCCAGCCTGGAGCTTCCCAAGCCACAGTGGGGGCCTCGCCCTGGGACCCGCTGGGCACGAGGGGGCGCCGCGCTACCGTAGCGGGGACTCGCTGGCCAGGGCGGCCTGGGGGCGGCTCACGGGGCGGTGCCGGACTCTGAGCTGTGGGCTCTGGGGACGCTGCGCTCCACCCGGAGGAGAGCCACGGCCCGGCACGCAGAGCGAGCAGCTGGGAGCCCGGGCAGGAGGTAAAGTTGAATTTACAGTGTGTAACCGGAGTCTGCACCGAGAGTCCCTGGGACCGTTCCGGGACAGGGGCGTAGCTGTGAAAGAGGTCTGTGCAGCCGGGCCCGGGTCCGAGCGGAGCTGGACACCTGTCCGCGGACGGCCACCGGCGGGAAGGCAGCTTGGCTCGGATGCCTGGCTGCGCTGCGGGCGCCGCAGCCCACGGAGGGGCGCTCGAGGGGTCGGGCAGGGCTGGGGCAAGCGGAGTGGGGCCGCCCGCGCTCCCCGCGCTGGAAGCCGGAGGATCGGGCTTGGCCGCGTGCTGCGCTTTCATGGCGCTTCTGGCGGCCGCTGGAGGCTGGGTCTTGCTGCCGCCCCGTCTGCCCGCGTCGGTTCTACCGGAGCCCGGGTAAGAAGGAGAGAGGAGGGTGAAAGAGGTTCTCATCCGGCGGCGGGGCCCAGGGTCCCCGGGAAGCGATCATGGCTCTCCCGGATCGGACGGGACCAGGCTTGAAGGCTGTGCGCACCAGCTTTGGTGGACAGGTGACTGGGGCGAGTCCAAGGCTCTGGTTCCCTTTCTGGTCCGAGATGGTGAATGCCCCCCACCCACCTTTTACACGCGCAGTCGCGCGCTCACGCGCTTTGTACACGCGGGTGTCCTGCCACCTTGCCTTCTCTAACCTCCTAGGGCGCCGGTGTGACTCGGGTGTGGGTCCTGGCTCCCGCGTTCCAAATTCTGCAAACTCTCTGTCCTCCCGGCTCGGACAGCAACATCTGGTCAGTACAGTGGCACCGCCGGGAGTGAGAGTGCTGGAAGCCGAGGGGGGTCTGAGCCTGGGCTAGCGTGTGCGGAAGGTGAGCTGCCTCTTATACGTCCGAGATGGTTGTCCAACCTCGCGATTCTTGGGGGATCCCACGCATGTTTGCCATCGAATGGTTTTAGAGTTGGGAAGCCCCTTGATTCCAAGACTTCTGTCCCTTGAAGCGCTGCTCCTGCTCCGCAAGGAAGCTCTGGGCTCATGTGCTGTCCTCGGGATCCTTTTGGTCAAGTTCAAATTCTCCTGCTCCTGGACCCCGGAGATCATGAGCTCAGATTCAGCCTTCTTCTTGGCCCCTGGAGGTCCTAGAATTCCCTCTCACAGCCTCTGGTCTCTTTTGTCCCCTCCTTTGCCCTTGGCTAAAAAAGGCCAGGACAGCATTTGGAGCAAAGGCTTGCTGTGAATAATGGATTTTCAGCCAGTCTGGAACTCTGAGAGTGATTAAGTAGTGGATCACACTGTGGCCCTGCTCATGGGTCAGTTAAGTAAACCCACCCCGGCAGGGATTTGCCTTCAGTGGTGGTTTTTCATTTCTACCAGTGCCAGGAGGGATTCGCAAGCCCTACAGGCAATGGCTGTCCTCTCTCTCACTCTCTCCAGTCCCTCCTTCTCTCTTGGGCTGTGTAGGACTTTCACTGTCCTCTGGCTGCCTAAGGTAGGTTCTGCTCTCTTGTGCTATGAACCCTGAGATTGTTGTGGCACATGGAGGGGTGAAGCCCACTTGCCTGGAGGTCCCTGCTCTGTACCCGACACAGACAACAGACACATGCAGTGCTGTCCAAAGAAGGCTGTGGTTTCTGGGTCTCTTTGGGGGGAGACTGATGACAGCTCTCCAAGGCCAGTTTATAGATTCCATTTGAGTCGTTCCCCTGCCTTGGGGTTGCCATAATTAAAAACAAAACAAGCAAAAAGAAGTTGAGTGTTTGTGGTGGCAGAGGAAGAGATGGGAGTGAGTCCCAGGCTGACACGGATTGGAGCTGTGTGGTTTTCTTTTCCCAGTGCCTAGTAGAGCCCTGCGTGGGCCAGATGCTCAGAAAATGTGTGCTGCTTGATTAATTGGTTGAGTTATAATTAAGAGTTTCTACCTAGTGTATGGCTGGGAGCAGCATTATCATAATTACAGGTGTGTGTGCCATAATTAGTAGGTCCTGTAAAACACATAGGTTGGTAGGAAATGATAAAATGTTGGGGTTTGCCCTGGCAAGTGCTGGTCCTAAGTGTCTTTGAGTTGGAGGGGGATGGGCTGAGGCAGATGAGGATGGGGTCATCTTCACCCCTAGTTCTGGGCTTGTTTTCTGGAAGAAGTGTGTCTCACTAGGTCCCCAGAGGGCAGGATGTCTAGAGTGGGAGGTGCTCTAGGCTCAGAAACCCTACGCGGGTATGTGGGGGCAGACTGGAGGGGAACAGATGTGTGGCACCGAGTACTGAAGGCCACCAGATCTGAATGATGAGGCTGGCCTTTGGTCCAAAATGGCTCTTTGGGTCTGAAGCTGAGTGCCTGCCCATGGATGGTAAGGAGCAGGAGCATTCAGAGATAACACTATCAGGGGACATTCTAAACGGTGGAGACTCAGAGAGCTCTCCACTGCTAGAGTGGGAGTATCTGTCTGGACAGAGACTGCCTTCAGTTGGCTGGTGTACCCACCAGGAGGAAAGTATCCATGTCGCTGCAACTATGTTGCTAAGGTCTGCTTTGCTAAAGCCTCCACAGTGTCTGACAGAAGCGAAGGCACCACGGTTGGCTTGCAGCACCCCCTACCCCCACCCCAGAGAGACTAAGTCAGAACTGCCTTTAACAGGGTCTCATCTTCATCTTCCAGAGCTTGAAGGTACTTGGGATTTCTTTTCTGTTGCAACGAAACTGTATGCTGAAGCAGTTTCAACTTTGCAGCTCATCAGCTTTGTTAAGCGGAACTCCAAAGGTTCCTCTGTCCAGAGAGGCTCTGTCAGGCCAGGGAGGGACCAGTCCTTTACCCTCCAGGAACCACCTGCGGGCCCAAGCATCTCCCAGTTGGAGGAGCTTGGACATCGGCAGATCTGAGGAGGCGTGGGGTCATCTTTCCCCCTTTTCTAAACAGCTCAGTACATAAGAGCAAGCTGAGGAAGATGACCGAGAAGCACCCCCCACCTCCATCCTCTAGCCAACGTCCCTCTGAGGACACAGGTTCAGCAAACCTGGGTCTCGGTGTCCACAGATGTGGTGCAGTCTGCAGTGTTCATGTAGACCCTTAGTTCCAGCATCATGTGAGAAGGCTCCACCAAATGACGTCCTTGAACTCTAGCTTTGGGGAGATTTGTTTGTAGAGTAAAACGCAAACCACATTCCATTAGAAATACCCATTTTCATTTGAGCATGAGTTTAGAAAAAGACTTAATGGAAATGTGAATGTGTGTGCAGAAACCGTTTGTGTTACTTCCGTCCCCTAAGAGAGATTCTGTAGAGTATCAGACGCCAGCAAAGGTTCCAATGGCTGTTGGGCCTTGGGCACAGCTACCTCTCTGTAATTGTCCCTAATGAGCCATGGCACCTCTTAGGTTAGCATTTCCTCTTCCTCCACCAAGGTAGCTCCCCAGGACCTGGGCTCCAGGAAAGAAGGCAGGATTCAGGCTCTGGTCTGAGAACTCAGTGGCTATCCTGGATATTCTTAACCTTAAACATTAAATGATGGTGTTTAAATGTTAGCATAGACCAGAGTGGTGCCTTAAAATCAAAGGCTAGAATTCGGAGGCTCCACTAGGCCTCCAAACCGTCTGGCTGTTGTGAATACGGGGGCAGTTTCAGCTAAATTCCATCTCTAAGAGGCAGATTTATTTTTGTCAAGGTTTGGCTGTGGTGGGAAGGGCTGTGGGATCCACTTGTGCCTGACTCTTGGCTCCGCTCTCCCTGTGACTTCCCAGCTCCCGGAGCTCCCTCCATCGGGTGGGTTTGTTGGGTTTCTGGGTCTACTGTGTTGTCACGCACTGTTCCACCTACCAAGGAAGGGGGATCTGAGGGCTTCCTTACACACAAACCACTTGGCCGCTGCACCTCAGACCTTGCCCTCGGGGACTCAAGTCTGGTAGTGAAGGTGAGGCCTGGAAATATGGATTCTGAATATAGGTCCTAAGCAAGTGTGTGTGTGTGTGTGTGTGTGTGTGTGTGTGTGTGTGCTTGTGTTCCTAAGCATGCCAGAGCACATGTGTGAAGATCTGAGACCAACCCTTGGGTGTCAGTCTTCACCTTCTTCCTTGTTTGAGACAGGGTCTGTTGTTCACTGTGTTGCTGTGGGTCGCGCTGGCCATAGAGTCCACCCACGTTAGCTGAGTTGTTTGATGTCATTGAACTTGGTGACCTTCTCATTCATCACCTCCTCTCTCTGTCATCTGTTTTCCTGTGATAGCCTCTATGTCTCTGCCATCTATTTTCTTTGTCACCGTTCGGACATAAGCTTCTCCTCTGATCAGTTTCTGCACCCAACATGGCTGTTCACATGCTTCCCACCTTTTAGTACCATACCAGACACGTCGGTGCCTGGTGACGTCACTAGAGCACGGTTGTGGGGGTCAGGAAATGGAGTGTTGGCTGGCCATCAGCAGGGATGGTCTTGCAGGTCTGTCTTGAGGCAAGGGAGGCATGACCGTGCTTTCTTCTGCAGCCATTTAATGGAATGATTTTGGAACTCTCAGACACTCCGGCCTTGTGAAAAATGTGTGTTAGTCAGAGACCCTCTCTTCTCTCAAACTGATGTGTGTGTGTGTGTGTGTGTGTGTGAGAGAGAGAGAGAGAGAGAGAGAGAGAGAGAGAGAGAGAGAGATGAGCAGGTTTCTTGTTGAAGGGGATGTGGAGGTCAGAGGGTAACATCTTCCTCTGCCATGCTTTTTGCTTTTTGGGGTGCTGCAGGAGGTAAGGGGCTAGACTGACAGGCTAGCAATGCCTAGGATGTGTGCTGACTCCAGCCTTCCTCCAGCCAGTATTAGGGTTACAGGTATATCCTCGATCTTGCACGGTAGCTGGGGATCCAAATTCGGGTCCTCATGCTGACCCCACAAACACTTCATCTACTGAGCCCTCTCTTCAGCTTCCTGGTGCTTCCAAGAAAAGTGCAGGCAGAATTCACCCTTGCCGGGAGGGAGCTGGAGAATACTGGCTACTTCTTCCTCAGAGCGTTAATTTAGTGACAGAGCAGCGTCTTGCTCTGTCTCACGGGAACGGCCTTTAGACTGTGCTGTGGCTCTCTTCAGGCTGACACAGAGGCCAGACATACACATCTCTCCTGGCAAATTAATAAGGAGGAAAACATGTCCTCGTCTTCTTTTGTGGCGCAGGGAAGTCAGTTTTCAACATTGCGCCTTGGTCCAGGGCTAGAACAACAAGATTAATTAAGTGAAATGTTTCTACCATTTTCTTCCCTGACATTCTCATATACCCAGAACCTGTGCAGGGCCCCAGAACGACAGCGGGGACGCACCCCCTCCTCTGTGACTGTGTGTGAATGTAAGTAAAACTCACATTAAAACTCTATCCTCAAACTCTGCCCTCAGACCTGGAGAGGACTTGGGGGTTAGGTACCCACCCAAGTACAGAGGTCTCCCACCCAGGTTGGTCCCAGGGATGGCTGTGGAATATTTGCACACTCAATACTCAGAAATCTCGTGTGTCTCTCTGCACATCCTCATACTAAGATGTCATCAAATCCCAAGGTTGGGATGTGCATCACTGAAGAGAAACCATGATATTAAGGGCCATCCAGATCCCACATCTTCTAAGTGAATACCAGCCCTTCCTTCCTGACTCAGGCCCTCGTGGCTACTTGAAATATTATTTCAAAGAGTGAAAGAGTGAGTGGGCTCACCAAGTCCAGGATTTAACTGGCTGCTTAGTTACTGTGTTTCTGAAAGCGTCCTTCGTGAAAGTTTTGCACTTTCTGTCCGTAAGATTCTGGGATTTAATGGGCTCTGATCTCATACAGGAAGATGCTCTGTCTATCTGAGGATTTGTGTCTAGTTTTGTTAGCATATAATAAGTGTACTAATGGGTTTATTATGACAGTTGCCTACATGTGTAATGTGTCTTAGTCATACTCACAGCTCCCAATCACCCCTTCTTGCATCTCCCCATCCGGTCCCTTTCCTCTTCCCAGACAGTCCTCTTTCTCCTTTCAGGATTTCTTTATTTTAAATCGATCTAACCTGAGTCTTTTTTTTTTTTTAAGAAAAGGAGGAGGAGGAGAAGGGAAGGAGGAGAGGGAAAAGGAAGAGGAGAGGGAATTGGAGGAGGAAGGAGAGGAGGAGAGGAGGGAGAGGAAGAGGAGGGGAGGAGAGAGAGGAAGAGAGGAAGAAAAGGAAAAAGAGGGGAGGAGAAGGGGAGGGGAGGGGAGGAAATGGAAGAGGAGGAGGGAGGGAGAGGAGAGGGGAGGGGGAGGAGGAGGGGAGAAAGGGAGGAAAAGGGGAAGAGAAGGAGGGGAGGAGGAGGGGAGGAAAGAAAGGAGGGGAGAAGAAGGAAGAGGAGGAGGGATGGGGAGGAGGGGGAAGAGGGGGAGGAGAGGGGGGAGAGGGGGGAGAGGGGGAGAGGATGAGGGAAAGATGAGGGGAGAAAGGGAAGAGGGAGAGGAGAAGGAGAGGAGGAGGGAGAGGAGGAAGAAGGAAGAGAAGACGGGGAAGAAGAGGAAGAGGAAGAGGAGGAAGGGAGGGGAGGAGGAGGAGGAAGAAGAGGAGAAGATTCTACTTAGAAATAGCCTGAGGTAAAAAATGGAGGAGAAAAAAAAAAACAATGGAAAACTTTTAAAGGGATACTTGAAAAGAGAGAGGTTGGCATAGGAGAGGGTATGAGGATCAGGAGCTCAAGGCCACCCTTGGCTAAGTAGTGAGACCATGTCCTGCTCCATGCTAGAATGTTGATTGCCTTGGTCTTGTGCAGGCAAGCACAGCAGCTAGGGTGCCGAGTTCAGCGGTCTTGTCATGTCAGAAGACACTGTTCATCTCACCATCCCTGACCTTGGCTCTTACAGTCTTTCAGCCCTTTGTCCACAGTCCCTGAGCCTTGAGGAGGAGGTGTGAGATAAACGTCCCATTTGTGGCTGCACACTCCACAGACACTTCTCTGGACTTTGACCAGTTGTAAGCGTCTGTCTCTCTTGACCACCTTCAGCTTCAGAAAGAAACTTCTCTGATGAGGTATGGGATCTGTGCTAATAGATGGGTGGAGAGAAATGAATATACTGGACACTTTGTGTACTGGCTGGTTTCATGTGTCAACTTGACACAGGCTGGGGTTATCACAGAAAAAGGACCTTCAGTTGGGGAAATGCCTCCATGAGATCCAGCTATAAGGCATTTTCTCAATTAGTAATAAAGGGGGGGGAGGTCCCCTTGTGGGTGGTGCCAACTCTGGGCTGGCAGTCTTGGGTTCTATAAGAGAGCAGGCTGAGCAAGCCAGGGGAAGTAAGCAAGCCAGTAAAGAACATCCCTCCATGGCCTCTGCATCAGCTCCTGCTTCTTGACCTGCTTGAGTTCCAGTCCTGACTTCCTTCAGTGATGAACAGCAGTGTGGAAGTGTACGTTGAATAAACCCTTTCCTCCCCAACTTGCTTCTTGGTCATGATGTTTGTGCAGGAATAGAAACCCTGACTAAGACAAATTGGTACCAGCATAGTGGGGTATTCCTGTGACAACCTGACCATGTTTGAGGGAGGACTGTGGAAGGACTTTGGAACTTTGGGCCAGAAGATCCATTCGGTGTTAAGAGCTCTGTGAGATGTTGTGTGTAGGAGCTTGGAAGATAATGTTAAGAACAGAGCAGAAAATGGAGGCCTGGCTTGTGAAATTTCAGAGGAAAAATTAAAGACTCTTTTCAGGGCCATTGCTATTTTGATTGTGAAAGATTCTGTGGTTCTGGTTAGCTGGGGCTGAAGAATCAGCTGTGATTAACAAGATACCAGAACTACTAAAGTGAAAACTTTTCCTTACTGGGACTATGGATGCTGGTTAGCTGGAGCTAAGAAATTAGCGGTGATTAAGAAGAGACCAGCATCATTGAGGTGACATCTTCTGGGAAGTGTTTTCTGAGAGCACAGAGGCTGTGTTCTAGAGATAGCCAAGGTTATACCTTATGCTGTGGCTGGACTTGGTAATGTGTAAGAGTTACCTAGGTGGTACTGGTTTTGAAGGCATGAAGGGGTCATGAAGAGCAGTTGAGGTCACAGAAGCACTGTGAGAGGCCATGAAAAGCCATTGGTGAAGGTGCAGCCTCAGTTGCAATTGACGGCCCAGGACTGGAGGGGTCATGCAAAGGAGTTGAGGCTTGGCACCATGAAGAGAGCCTATGAGAGGCTAGTGTTGAAGCCTAGTTATAGTGGAAGACAGCAGCATTTTGGAGATGCCAGTACCATTAGATGACCACCAAGAGCAGCAGCAGTGGAATACAGGCATCTGGAGCCTGGAGGACAACGTGTGTGCTACAAAGGGCATGGCTGGAGAAGTGATCCAAGCCCTTGGAGGAGCCCAGAAGATCGTGAGTTGGGCCCCAGACATTGGATGGTTGGAGATTGACTTTTGCTTTTGATTGTGACACTGTGCCCTGATATTTTTCCCTCTTGAAGGAAGAAGGTATTTTATTGGAGTCCACAGTTAAGAGACTTTGAATTTTAAAAGATATTGAATATTTTAAAGTGATTGGACTTTTAATATGTAAAGACTGTGGGACTTTTAAAATTATTTAGATCTTGGGGATGAATAAGAACATAAGGGTTGAGGCTTACTAGTGACGTGGTTTTGTGTCAAGTTGACAAGGGGTCAATTGTACTGGCTGGTTTTGTGTGTCAACTTGACACAGGCTGGGGTTATCACAGAGAAAGGACCCAGCTGTAAGGCATTTTCTCAATTAGTAATCAAGGGGGGAGGTCCCCTTGTGGGTGGTGCCAACTCTGGGCTGGTAGTCTTGGGTTCTATAAGAGAGCAGGCTGAGCAAGCCAGGGGAAGCAAGCCAGTAGAGACCATCCCTCCATGGCCTCTGCATCAGCTCCTGCTTTCTGACCTGCTTGAGTTCCAGTCCTGACTTCCTTCAGTGATGAATAGCAGTGTGGAAGTGTAAGCTGAATAAACCCTTTCCTCCTCAACTTGCTTCTTGGTCATGATGTTTGTGCAGGAATAGAAACCCTGACTAAGACACTTTGATTCTACATCGATTCAGCAGAGTACTAGTAGTTGGTTCACCCCTGAAACCTGTGAGATCCTCCACTGTAGGTTCTTGATCAGATTATAATGCTAGGTGTGTTTTCTCTTGTGGAGTAGGCCTTAGATCCAATCAGAAGGGGCTGGTTACCCTCATGAGAGTTGTGTCACTGTTGTTTTGTTATCCACAAATAAGGGTTTTGTTATAAACCCTTATTGCAGTTCGCATAGTTCACAGTGGGGCAAGACTATTGAGGGCTTTCCCCCACAGCGGCCTGGTAGTAGCACATTCCAGTACTATGCAAGCTAGTCAACAGGAGACGGGCTTCTAGGTTAGTACCAACCGGATTTCTCCATGTCTTTTGACCGTTGTATGTAATATCTTCAGCAATAGTGTGGAAACAGCTATCCTTCTGGAAGCAATCTATAGATGGAATGTAATTTCCATCAAAAACTCAAACGCAATTCTTCACGGAATTTTTTTTAAATCGTTAAATCCATATGGGAGCGCAAATGACTACAGGTAGCAAGCAGTCAAACAACAATAAACAATCCTGAACAATAAAAACACAGTTGAAGGTATCACTGTGCCCAATTTCAAGTTATACTACAGAGCCATAATAATAAAAACACCAGGCTACTAGTACAAGAG
This sequence comes from Mus musculus, assembly GCF_000001635.26. NCBI lineage: Eukaryota > Metazoa > Chordata > Mammalia > Rodentia > Muridae > Mus > Mus musculus. The sequence goes on along the minus strand of NC_000084.6, from coordinate 80,354,003 downwards.
AGACACATTGAACAACGGAACACAGCTAAAGCCTCAGAAGTTCCTGCTTATGGACGTTTTGACAAAGATGAAGAAAACACCCATTGAACAAAAGACAGGGTCTTTACCAAATGGTCTTGGGAAAACTGAGTCACTACATGTAGAGTGCAAATTGGCATGGATGCTGTGGAAACCAGTCAGCAGTTGTTCAGAAAACTATCGACAGGTCTACCATATGACCCAGCTATAACACTCAGGGGCAAGGCTGCCTGGCTTACATTTAAAAAGCAGTTAATATGTTCTACTACCAAGCAGAAAGCCCACAGCTGATGTAGAAGAATGTTTAACAAAACCTAACACCTAATCAGACTCCCAGCTTGAGAGGGGGGGGGGAGGAAGAGAGGAAGAGAGGGAGAGAGGGGGAGAGGGAGGGAGAGAGAGAGGGAGAGAGGGGGGAGAGGGAGAGAGGGAGAGAGAGAGAGGAGAGAGGAGAGAGGAGAGAGGGAGAGGGAGAGGGAGAGGGAGAGAGAGAGATTGAGAGAGAGAGAGAAAATTCAAAGTGAAGACTAAGGCTTTCTTTCTTTAGGATCAAGAAGGCCAGGATGCTCCTTCCACCACTGCTACCCAGTAAAGTTAGGAAGAGCAGTGGGAGAAATGACAGATATTCAGGTAGAAGAAGAAGAAGGAGAAGAAGAAGAAGGAGAAGAAAAGGAAGAAGAAGAAGAAGAAGAAGAAGAAGAAGAAGAAGAAGAAGAAGAAGAAGAAGAAGAAGAAGAAGAAGAAGAAATAGAAATCTCTCTGTTTGCAGATGACATGACTCCAAGAAATGTACATTCCAGCAAATGTATCCCCCCAAATTGCCAGAACTGATGAGTGAATTCGGCAGAACTGCAGTGTGTATAGCCAAAAGAGAACTCACACTTCTGTATGAAAACACTGACCTATAACACCAAACGTGCAGTGCTTGCCTATCGTGCCGTTCAGTCTTTCAGCACAAGGGAATGGGGGGGGGGTGCTAAACAAAACTAAACAGGGGGTACACATTGCACAGAACACCAACACTCTGAGTGCTGCAAGTTAGAAATGTTGCTTGAGGACATCAGGCACCTGGGGATGTAAGGCAGGGATAGTGGACGCCCCTAAGGCCCTGGGTCCAGTCCTCAGTGCCATAGAAAAGGAGGAGGAAGATGTCCAAAGTTAGACCATGCTCATGGATATGAACGAAGATCATGGTACATGTGTTGCTGCTTGGACTGATGGGCAGGCTTAGCCCATTCACTTGTGGGAATATCCCCACCGCGTTTTCTAAGGGAACCGCACATAGGCATATTAAGCTTATTCTGAGGTTCTTAGGGGAAAATACAGGCTCCAAAACACCCAAAAGAACCCCCAAAGGGAGAACAGTGGCTGGAGCCATTCCAGCCATATTCACACTTCCTCTGTAGCCACCATTATCTCAACAGTGGTATCGATCGTGTCCTGGAAGGACACGTGGATCAATGGAACGGGACACAGAAACCACTCGTTCTGCCCAGCTAAGTTAATGTAAGCTGGGGAAAAATCAATCTGATGTAAGGTAGGCGAAAAGTTCTTAGATTTGAAACCTACATTATGGTCTATAAAAGACGAACTTTATTCACAGGACCTCATCAGAATCCAAATGACCTTTTAGAGAGAGGTAAACTATGGAACAGAAGGATGCATTTGCAAACTATACATTCAAGAAGGAAAACAAGAAGCCTCAATAGTCTATCAAGGAACCCCAATTAAAACTACGCAAAGTATGAGAATAGACACTAAAGAGAAAACTAGATAATAAACAGTCGTGAAAACATAGTCCACGCCAATAATCTTTAGAAATGTGTAAATTAAACAACAGTGAGGTATCGTGTCCTGCCTATCAAAATGGCTACAGTAAAACTCACTGGTAACACCACGGGCTGACAGAGAAGCAGGAGAGCCATCGCTCACACAGGCTGGCTCAGCGCCTGTAGAAAACCACTTAGAGGTTTTGGAAAAAATAAACACCCAACTACAATATGACTTAGCACTGTAATCACTGTCCTAAAGTTGAATCAGGACCAAGGGGACGGTTCAGTGGCAAAGGCACTTCTGGCCAAGCGTGACAATCTGAGCGGGCTCTCCAGGACCTGCACAGGGAAAGGAAAGAACAGACTCTCTGGGTCCACTATGACCGCCACCAGCTTGCCGGGGCGTGTGCATGCATGCATGCATGCATGTGTGTGCATGCTTACACACACAGCCATACAAAGCCTTGCCATAGGTTTCCTAGTAGGCCCAAAGGAGACCTGACCCAGATATCTACAAAGAGGTGATTGTTAACCAGGGACGCTTCTCTGTGGTGGTACACACCTCTGAGAGAGAATCATTGAGAGCATACTTCATGTGATTCCTGTGCAGAGTGAAGAGCGAATTTCACGGTTATCAGACCCCATGATTCCATCTTCCATTTTCACAGCATCAGAAATGTGGGGGCTACCCTAGCGGTGCCAGGATGAGGTGTGGAAACCAGGGTGGGGGTGGGGGGAGTGAGCAAGACTGTTGAGAGCAATAAGAGCATGATGGTGGCCCTGTCACCTCCGAATGGTGAAAGTATTCTATGAATTTGTTGGAAATGACCCTTCGAGAACTGGCCAGAGGGTGCGGGGGTGGAGAGAGAGTGGGGCTCTCCATGATAGGTGTGGGGAATCTCAACCTGCAGAAAGTGATGTACAAACTTTGTGTGTCTGTATACCACACATGGATTTAGTAAAAAGCTCTGCCCAGTTAGAATTATCTTAAAAGCAGGGTCCCGCAGAGAAGGGACCTGACTTTGAAGAGAAGGCAGTGGCCACACATTTGTTGTTCTGCAAAGGCTGGGCGGGGAGGGCTCTACAGAAATGTCAGGTCATCTCCTTCTCCTCCAGCGGAGCTCAGACATGAGGTCCAAAGGCCACTGTGAGCATGGGCCCACTGCAGGCCAGACCCCTCCCAGCCTCCTTTCCCGCCCTCCGAGCATTCTCCTGCGGCAGCCCACTGCATTGCTGGGTCTCCATTTCCATCTCCTGGAGATTATTAATTAAAATTCTTTCAGAATCAATTTTCTGAGCAGAAATTGGTGTGGGAATGAGGCATTTATGTAACTCCTTCACACTGTTTTTCTTCCAGAAATGGATAATGGGCTTGTTTCAAATTGAATTAATAGATAATTAACACACGTGCAGACACAGGCAGGAGAGCAATGTGCCATTCTCATTCATTCTCTCTCTCTCTCTCTCTCTCTCTCTCTCTCTCTCTCCTATAAAGACTTGGTTGTGGGCCTGACCATGTGAGCCAAGGGAGACACAGCAGCCCTGGTGGCGTTTGGTCAGTAAAAAGGTGAGGAGGACTCACCCGTGACCAGGTCGTGCATCCAGAGTTAGATGGTGATCCCCAGCAGAGAAGTTCCCCTATGGCTTTCATGGAGGAAGTAAAAGGGCTCTTGTCACCTGATTATCACAACGGGTGTCACCCACTGCAACACGGTTGTCACCCACTCCTCTTGTCATATTCTGATGATACTCTTTTATTTTTTAAAGATTTACTTATTATTATATCTAAGTACACTTGTAGCTGTCTTCAGACACACCAGAAGAGGGCATCAGATCTCATTACGGATGGTTGTGAGCCACCATGTAGTTGCTAGGACTTGAACTCAGGACCTTCAGAAGAGCAGTCGGTGCTCTTAACCGTTGAGCCATGACCCCAGCCCCCTCTGATGACACTCTTATTGTTACCTACTCTCAACAGAATGGCGTACCTTGTCACAGGCTGTCACTCTTGTCATAAGTTGTCTCACAGTGGCACACTGTTCCTGGGCTGTCCCCAGACCCCTCACACCCAGCTAAGGATCACCAACGATTATTCCATTGTCTCCGCAGTTTCTGTACTCCTTTAGATAACTGCCCTCTGGGTTTCTGAGGCCGAAGTGAGGCCTTATCTCCCAGTCAGCATCTCTCACGTCCTGAGACCTCTGTACTTACCCCATACCACTTAACCCAAGACCCTGTATCTCGTTCCTATTTGCATGCCTCTTAAAAGCAGTGCAGGTCAGGGTGACTTTGGGTCACCAGCAGCTGTTCATTTCCAGTTCTTTCCTGGAAGGCATGGGGCAACAGAAGCGGGTGGGAGCCTGAGCCTTTCCGGAGCCTACAGTCTTCTGGGCTCTTCTCACTGAGTTTACCAGAGGCTATGCCCACTTCCACCAAGGCCGATTGTGCCCCTTCCCCAATTGGGTATATAATATGCACAGAGAGACCCTGTGGACCATCACGGAATCAGCTTCTCAGAGAAGAAAGTATAATGAGCTCTGTTCCACAGAGCCCTGCTCTGTGGAAGCATCTGGCTTCCACCTGAAGGTGGTTAGCCTATGGTGGCCGGGAGGTCCTAGGCTCCATCCCCACTGCTCTAACCTGACACACCTGGGCCACCTTCAGCTGTAAGGGTTCTAGTGACGAGAGGGGCACATGGTACAGTCACATAAGCCAGGACGCCCATCCCCACAGGAAACAGCACAGCTTCCAGAAAATGTGTTTTCTAGTCCTGAACATCTAAGCAGCCCACACACAAATTACCCAAAGGCGTGGGCAGGAGTTCCACTGGGGCCCTAATTATACTGTGCAGTATGGAGGAGTGTCAGGTGCCTCTGTGGTGAGTGCTGCAGAGCCCATGAGGCAGAGCTCAGCTCTGGCAATGGTCCTGGGCCTGAGCCTCTGTCAGGCAACCACCCCCACCCCTGGAAGTGCCTTACACAGCTTCACAAGCTGCCAGAATAGCACCTCAGAGCCCAACGAGCAAAGACTGCAGCTTTAGAGCCCGCCTCTCCTGTGCTCTCTTTACAAAACTCTGTGTGTGTGTGTGTGTGTGTGTGTGTGTGTGTGTGTGTGTGTGTGTGGTGTGTGTGGTGTGTGTGGTGTGTGTGGTGTGTGTGGTGTGTGTGGTGTGTGTGGTGTGTGTGGTGTGTGTGGTGTGTGTGTGTGTGGTGTGTGTGTGTGTGGTGTGTGTGGTGTGTGTGTGTGATATGTGTGTGTGTGTGTGTGATGTGTGTGTGTGGTGTGTGTGTGTGTGTGTGTGTGTGTGTGTGACAGAATGTGTTTTAGTCATCTTTATGTATAATTTAGTGGTACCACTTACATTTACCATGTCATGTAACCATTACCACTATTCCAAAATTGTATTACTCCCAACAAAAATACACACACACACACACACACACACACACACACACACCATGCATTCTAATCTACTTTCCATCTTTATAACTGCTTGGTCTAGTTTAAGGCTTAAGCTTTTATCATTTGAGGTACCTTTTCAACTGAAATTTATTTATGTGACCCTGGAGATATATACATATACATATATACATATGAGGATAAAATATTTATTGATAATCATGCTGAATTTTTAAAAAGATTCCTTGGTATATATATATATCTAAATTTTACCACTAACTAAAGACTAAGACAAATTTTCATACTATTGAGATATATGTATTATTTATTTTTACATAAAGATTAAATCTTGGCTGAAATTGGTTCTGTGAGTTGCAGAGCACCTTCAACATCTTTCAGAGCTGCCCAATGCTTGATTTTTTTAATCAGTAATGTTGAGAACGCTGCTTGGCGTAAGCATTTCATACAAAATGGCAGCCATGCTTAGGAACCATTTAAAAGTTGTGGGAAACTTTGTGCTAGTCTCAAAAGTTATTTAATGCTTGTTTGTTTTTTTAATGAAATTTAAGTCAGTAACTCAGATACTGACTTCTTAAATTAAAGAGTCTAACACAATACAGCACAAGGATGTTCTAACATGCTCAATAATAATGAGTAATGGTAGGAACATATTAAAAGTGTTTTCTGTGATTAAGCCATTATATTTCTGTAAAGATGGAAAGCTTTGGATAGATACTTAAAACCCTGCATTTCATAGCATAGAATGATCTTGAATCTGAGCCTAGGGGTTTCAGGGCGTGTTGGTTGGTTGGTTGGTTGGTTGGTATTACAGGGCATAGTAGCATGTGTTGTGTGTACATGGTGCAAAGTGCACATGCTGAGTGTTTCAGACCAAGGGCTGCAGTAAGGTGGCACCATGCAACAGAAGTGAGCCACGCCAGGAATAACTTGGATTTGTTACATCTTTGACTTTGTTAATGTTTGTCATCCTGAATTCAGAAACAATTTCTGTTGTCAAGTGTTTCATGAAAATGTTACATGAAAAATCATGATTCTCAGTTAAGGAAGCTGAGTTCTAAGTGTTCCTATAACTGTGCAATGTGGTTCACCTATGCCACAGTGTCTGTCCTATGTGGTATGAGGCTGGACCTTCTGCATATGGGTGTCCCCTTTCTCAGCACCATCTGAGGACTTCTTGCTGACTGACTGATCTAGATACTCTGTTCCCATAGACACCAGGATCTATGTCTGGGCTCTTTGTGCTAGTTTGTTGACTAATATATCCGGCACCACACTGTCTTAACTGCTGTAGTCTTTTATATCCTTTGGCAATTGGGTAGGGCTCTGGTGTGGTCCTTCCATGCCAGATTAGGTGAGCTACCCACAGGCCATTGTGACTCCATATGAATTAAGATGAGCGTTTTCTGTCTCTACAAAACTCTCTGAGATTTTGATAGGTTGTTCTAGAAGGACCATGCTTGCGAGGAAGTCCCAGCATGGGTGTTTGGGGTGTGAAGACTTCAGTTAACACATCAAATTCTGACTCAGAGTGCTTTTCTTTCCAGGACCCCAGGGTTTAAGCAGGAAAAGTTAGGGTTTTAAACACTTTTATCTGAGCTATTTTTGGACTCGCAGAACAACTGGGGAATGTGCGCACTTTTTTCTAAGCCAGTGTCCTCCATCACTGGTGACTCTCAGTAGAATTAGATATCACTCCACCACTGCCTGTCCCGCCTTCTGCAATGGATCCCCAGATCTGTCTGGGTCTTTGTGATCTTGACACTTTAACAAATTATTGTTCTGAGCTGTGAGGCATTGTGACTAGCTGAAGCCTTTTACCCACAGACCTTAGTCTCCATGGCCACTGTTCGAATGGCCGTCTTCGGGTAATTTGAGTGGTGTTCTGCTCTCACTTCCTGAGACCTTCCATTTGCCTTACTGAGTTCTGTCTTTCTGTATCCCTGTGTGTTCATATATATGTGGTTCTGTCTGTGGGATGGGGAATGGTATCGGAGCTCTGGATGCAGAGACAGATGCCTTTTGGGTCCTTTTTGAAGTTCCCTCCTACCTGTGTGGTGTCACGGCCCTGGCCCACCCAGTATGTCTTTGCACTGAGACATCTCCCTTAGCAATATTTCCTGACCTCTGTTCCAGGAAGGCCAGACCCTCCTTCTACAGAAGCAGTGTGCTCCTGTGGAAGCACATGTTTATCCAGGGTCTTTTCTCTGCCAGGATTGGTACTTTCCAATCATTCGCCAGCCAGAACCACTCTGCAGTGTAGAGCCCTGCCTGTGCATTTTAAGTTTCTTTGGAATGAAATCCTAGAGTTGGAGAGGCTGAAGACTTCTAGACTTCCTACAGGACACTGGGCACAGAGTGACCTCACAGCTAAAGGGATGCCATCCCATAGTGACAGGGGGCTCCTGATGCGGTGCCTGTTGGCATGTGTCTAACTACGGGTGAGCACAGACATCTTCCTGAAACCCTGGAGGGCCATTTTTATCCTCTGACTTCCTGCTCTGGTTTCTCCCTCTTTCTCTGTGCGTTTTTGTCTTTGTCACTCGCTTACCAAGAATTCCGTGTTCACGTTTCTCCTCAAGCTCCTTCAGTGCCCATACTTTATGATTAAGGTGTTGTCATCCAAAATTAGCATATTTTGTCTTAGGGGGTAGGGGACTGGATTTAATTTATAAATTAATGCCAAAAGGAAAGTCCCATGGGCTGGGGAGTTGGCTCAGTGGGTGATGCTGAGTTTGGACCAACAGCACCCAGTCAAAAGCTGGGCATGCTCATGTATGTCTGAAATCCCAGAGCTGGGGACGTGGAGACAGGAGAACTGCTGGGGTTTGCTCATTGACAAGTCAAGGTGAAAATGGAGAGATAGATCCAGGTTCAGTGAGAGAGGCCCTGTCTCAAGAGAATACGGTGGAGAAGTGATGGACTTCTCTTTATCTGCCATGAGTGCACAAACATTAATCAACACACACACACACACACAAACACACATGAACACACACATACACACACACACACACACGAACACATGAACACACACACATACATACACACACACAAAGACACACCACACACACATAAACATACATACATACACACATACACACACAAACACACATACACACACAAACATACATTAACACACACAAACATACATACATATATACCACACAGAAACACACAAACACACACACAAACATACATGAGCACACACACAAACACACACATACACGCAACACACACAAACACACACAAACATACATACATATACACCACACACAAATACACACAAACATACATGAGCACACATACAAACATACATACACATACAAACACACACACATACACACACACCACACACACACATACAAACACATACACACACACACACCACAGACATACACAGCACTGTGGGGACAGGTAGGCATCACAATGTTAAGCTGTCTTGTCCAAGAACAGAGGATTGTGCCCCATGTGTTCAAGCTAACTGTCCTGATACTGTGGATGGAACCCTGGGCCTTCCATACGCTAAGCTAGTGCTTGACCACTGAGCCATACCCCTAGTCCAGTTCAAGTCTGCTTCTGTGTTTCCAGAGTACTGTCAACTTTTCTTGTAAAAATTGCACACATGTCTTGTGAAACTTATTCTTCTATTTTTTTGTTATTGTTGCTATTTTAAGCAGGCTGCCCTCCATTTGTTGGTTTTATGGCCAGCTGTTTTGATAAATTCTTTTGTTCATTCGAGGCATGTCCCTGGATTCTTGAGGTCTGCACTCATGTATAGTTTTGTCTGCACATAAAGGTAGCCATGCTACTCCCTGCCCACCCTGTGCCACTGGCTGTTCTCTGTCCTGGGGTTCTACACTTGCTAAATGAATAACATCTTTGTTGCCCAGACTGTAGGCAAAGGGAACAGGTCCTGGGCCACAGAAATCCTGAGGAAACCTGAGTCTGCTCACTTCCAGCTCTTCATAGGCCTCATACGCAGGATGTCCTTCAGAGTTAGGATGCAGGAAAACGGCACATTATCATTTCATGGGACCACACTCTCCTATAAAAAATGCTGTAAGATGGTATTTTCTCTCCTAAAATTGGAATGCTTTCATTCCTTTTTCTAGTTACTAAAATTACCTGTATCCTTTGTTCAAAAACAATCTTAAAGAGAAAAAATGCAACAGAGAAAGACTAAGGAAGATGTGAAAGTTGCCTGAATTGTCACGCCAGATCTGTGCACTACTGATGTCTTTTGGGTCCTCTCTGCTGTTTATGGCACCCTGAGACCATTCTGTCTTCCAAACGCTCTTTCAGGACACTGTTTTTGTTAGGACAATGGGAAGACTGCAGAAAATACACAGTCCTGAAGGCAGGAGTGGGTTTGTGAGTCCATTACAACTTCACAGGCTTGTCCCCTGAACTTGCCTCAACTATTGCTAGGAAGAGTCCAGTCGAGGGGCTGCCTGTGGTCTTGGGGTGCAGGAGCAAAAGGAAGGGGTGTGTGTCACCATTGGAAAATGCATAAACATTGGTGCCAAACCAAGAAGGGTTTACTGAGCATAAGGTGAAGTGAGGGAAGCTGAAAATGTCCGTGTTCACCCCCCAGTTAGACTCATGCCAACTGGCCCAGCACTGGGAGCCCACTGTGGGATGGCATCCCTTTAGCTCTGAGGTCACTGTGCTCTAAGGAAAAGGTTGGCAGCTCCAGGCCTGGGGACTGTGCATGACACCCAAAGAGTGTCACCCAGAAACCAGGCTGACAGGGCTTTGAGAGGCCAGCATTGGCCCGAATACACAGGTGCTCTCAGTGACACATTGTGACCTTCACAGTGCAGCAGCAGCAGACATCCCAGAGTCTAACTGTGTGCCTTGCACGTAGTGAAAGATCTGAGGTGATTAGTCATTTATTTGGTAAAATTGGACAAGAAATCACCAGTTTAAAAACCATAATAATTGGGCTGGAGAGATGGTTCGGTGGTTATGAGCACTGACTGCTCTTCCAGAGGTCCTGAGTTCAATTCCCAGCAACCATCTGTAATGGGATCCGATGTTCTCTTCTGGTGTGTCTGAAGACAGCGACAGTGTACATATAAATAAAGTAAATACAAAAACCATAATAATTAAAGAGTAGAATGTAGGGGCCAGAAGGATGTCTCAGTTGACAGAGTGTTGGTCATATGAGCACAAGGAGCTGAGATCAGATCCTAGAATCCATGTAAAGCCGGTCACAGCAGCACACACCTGCAGTCCCAGCATGACAGAGCAATGTCTCTCTGGAGCTCGTCCGCTAGCCAACCTAGTCGAATCGATGAGTGTCTGGCTCAGTGAGAGACCCTGACTCAAAAAGTACAATGGCAGCCAGGGGAGCTGGAGAGACGGCTCAGCAGTGACAAGCACTTGCTGCTCTTGCAGAGGACCTGGCTTCAGTATCCAGCACCAACAAGGTGGGCAGAAACCATCTGTCAAACCAGTACCCAATACCCTCTTCTGATTTCCATATGCACCAGGCACGAATGTAGTTCACGCACACACACACACACACACACTGGGAAAATACTAACATACATAAGATAAAATAAATATTTTTTAAAGTTTATAAGTAAACTGGACAACAATAAAAGAAATCACCTGATGCTGACGCCAGCCCCTGACCACCAAAGGCATGTTCACCGGCAAAGAACATACACACACACACACACACCTGCAAAGCACATATGCACACATCCACAGAAACACCTTATATTCCCATATCCATAAAAACAATAGACAAAACATAAAAAGGGAAATGTAATTGTCTGACATGTGTCTGGTTTCTGGTCACTTCCCATGCATCACTTGATGTCTTTCTGCTGTTTCTGAGGAAGCTGGCTTAACCTGTGGGTGCCAGGCACTGTCCTTGGATGGTGAAATCCCACCCTCTCTCCAGAGGCAGGTTGCTGACTACAGCAGAGACTTCTGAAGCAGATCTGGAGCTTGTGAGCTTCTGTAGCCAGTTCAGATCACCCCGAGCTTCGGTCTGTCCACCCCCAACCCTCGATGGCTCTGTTCTACCCTGACCTATGATGGCTGGCCCTCAGTGGATCTATATTCACTTTTAATCCTTGATGGATCTTGCCTAATCTTGCTCCTTAGGATCTGTGTCCAATCTTGATTCTCAGTAGACCTGTGTCCAACCTTGACTCTCAGTGGACCTGTGTCCAACCTTGACTCTCAGTGGACCTGCGTCCAACCTTGATCCTCAGTGGATCTGCATCCAACCTTGATCCTCAGTGGATCTGTATCCAACCTGATCCTCAGTAGATCTGCATCCAACCTTGATCCTCAGTGGATCTGTATCCAACCTGATCCTCAGTAGACCTGTGTCCAACCTTGACCCTCAGTGGACCTGTGTCCAACATTGACTCTCAGTGGATCTGTATCCAACCTTGACTCTCAGTGGATCTGTGTTTACCCATGATCCCCTGTGCATCTGGGTTCAACCATGACCCTCAGTGGATCTACACCCACCCCTAGCCCTAGGTGGATCTGTGTTCACCCCAGACTTCAGTTGATCTGTGTCTGTATCTGTCTCACAATGGTTCTAAATTCATCCATAGCTCTTAATGGACCTGTGTCCACCCCGACCCTCAATGGAGTCACTAAATCCTCAGTGGATCTGTTTGACCTCTGACCCTTGGAGTGCATCCACCTTGAATTGTAGTATGTGGCCACACTTGCTCCCAGTGCCCCCTCTGCACACCTTGCCCACGCATCTGAGTACCTTTCTGGTATAGGGCATGGCACTGTAGTGACTCTTCACCCCATGAACAGGTAGGAGCAGGAACCTTTCCCTAAGCAGCTAGGAGGATTCCCCATCACTGATAGCATCTCTACCTCTAGACTGCCTGCTCGATGTTTGACATCGAGGTCGAACAATGCCCAGGTAGACAGTTGCCTTAGCCTAGAGAGGGTTTCAGTCCAACCCTTAGTGGAGCAGGAGGGCAGCACTTGGTAGCTGATGGCCATGACTCTCAGATGTGAAAGCTTGGGAGGGGCCCGGGATTCTTGGGACTTTTGTTCATGAAAGGAGGAATGGTATCTAAGGTCCAGAGAAGGACTCTCAAAATCGGCAGTGTGGTAGGAGGAAAGACACGGCGTTATCTCCACCTGCCTGCAGCTCCCGGATAGCTCCGTGGGCTGGACCTCAGTCCCTTTTCTCTGGGCTCCACAGCAAAAATGCTGACGTAAATAACCACTTCTGAGGAAGAAAATGGTCTTAACAGTACATTTACATACAAATACACTAATTATACTCCTCTTCCTATATGCTTGTACAGAATTAGCACTTACAGCTATTTTGGAGCACAATATTCTTAAAATCTGTAGGCATATAGGCATGCAGAAATGCCTAAGTACACGTGGAAATGCATTTGTTTGCACATGCATTATGCATGCACACTTTCCATCTGTCTGTGTACATATCTGTGTGTGCATATATACCCATGTGTTTATCTGTCTCTGTGTGCATGTAGGTTTGCACGTGTCTGTGTGAACATGTGTGTGTGTGCCTTGTGAACGTTTGTGTCTGTGTGTGCCTGTATATCTGTGTGTTATGTTTGTGTGTGTTCTTGGGTCTGCACATTCATGTATCTGTGTGTGTATGTGTCTTTGGATCCATGTGCATACATTGTGTGTGTGTGTGTGTGTGTGTGTGTGTATGTACCCCTATGTACTTGGGCATTGGAGACAAAGCTTTCAGCATATGAGTTTAGAGGAACATTTCATATTAAAACCATCCTGAGCATCTTCATGTTTGGTCAGTTTTTTTTTTTTTTTTTTTTTTGGTAGTTATTAGTTCCTGTGTGTTAGGGTTGGATAAGTTTATATTTCTGAAATAGACAAAATCAGGCATGCTCAGAGTAGTATAGCTATCTATAGACTGTTTCTGAAACATAATTGTGAAGTTTCAGGTCTGGCCTTGTGTTGACACTCACTACGACCCCACTGTCACATAATTTGTTGTTTCATAGGGAAGGGCTGTTGTGGCTGGTGAAAGGCAGAAGAGACTGCGGCTGGTGCTCCTGATGAACTCCAATCTATCATGTAGGGTGTCACTGCCCCAACAACTTAATAAAAACTCCTGGCGTTAGGGGAACGATGACAGGGACTGCTTTGTTACAGTTTGCTGGAAACCCAGATTGTACTGAGAGAGTGTGTTGCATCCTTCCAGGAAAGTGAAAAGTCTTGGAAACAGCCGAGAACAAACATCCTGTCTCCTTTTTATCCTGTTGTGGCCACAGCAGCTGGGCTGAACAGAGCAATTTTCTAAGTCAGGGAACCAACCAAGCTCAACGGAGGACCAACTGAAGGTTCAGGGAGCAGCAAGGTAGGGCCTGTGAGTCTGTGGGGGATCCTAGGGATGAAGGGCAACCTTCAAAAGGAAGGGCACGGAGGAACAGAACACGTGGAACGAACAGAGAATGGAGCAGAGAGGTTTCTGTTTGGTTAGGACCTTTAGTTGCACAGCCCATGAGGCCTGTGAGCCTGGCATGAGAAGCCATTGTAACAGTGGTGGGTGGAGACCCTGTTTCTATGTTGAGAAGGGAAGAGAAGCAGGGTGTGTCTCTCTCTGTGGATGGGTGGGATCCGGAGCAGGGGCACAGAGCTGTCTGCTTCTCTTGAAACAAGAAGGATAAGGAGGACTGGGCTTTGGGTCTGAGCTTAAGGAGATGATTCTTGTCTTCTCTGGTGCGATGTTCCCGACGAGTATCTGTCTGATTTGTTAATGGAGGACAGAACGCTAAGGAAGATGAGCCAGTTCGGAAAAGCTGTTCCGTTTTCATTTGTCTTGTCAGAACTCTGTGCAGAGAGACTCATTTGCACAGTGAGGATGTTGTGGGGTAGGAGCACAAACCACAATGATTCAGTTAAATGCTGTCAGGGTAGATATAAATGTCCCTGAAACGGCCCTTAACCAGGAGCTGGTGCAGCTCCGAGTAACTCCGTGGGCCCCCAAAGCCCTAAGAGGGAGGAATCCAAAGCAGTGAGCGGCTACCTACCTGCTGTGAGGAACAGGCAAGTTCCTGGCTTCTCCAAGGTCTTACTAAGATCAGAATTTGTCATATCCTTTCAGGGGTTGGAGAGGCATTGACAGAGACCTCATGAGGTGGCACCAGATGAAAAGGGGCAGCTAGGATGAGCCCCCCACTTGGAGAGCGAGATCCAGGGTCAGGAGTATGACTGTTGAGTAGGGGCTTGTTGCCTGGTAGAGGCAGCGGTCTACCATGTAGAGCCCCCAAGGCAACATTAGATGGCAGATCACATTACAGTCAGGCAGAAGATAGAGTGTGGGGGAAGAAGAAGCCAAGGATGAAGATTCAGCTGTGGATCCCCCGTAGTGTTCTGGGGGCGCTATGCCTGGTTATGGGCTGGGGAAGCTAGCACGAGGGAGCTGTTTTTGGAGATCATACTGCTTCGTAGATTAAAAGCCGGCATTATGGGTGTGTGTAGGAGGGTACCACGGTCCTTCAGAGATCTCGAGGCCTCCTCGACCTGCTTCACTCTTCCCTGCCTGCCTTGTGGGGGCAGGCGGTTCACTTGTGAGAGCCGGGCGCTGCTTCTTGAAGTCTGGAGCTGGAAGCTTCCATCTTCCCCCTGCAGGGAGACACATGCTAGGGTCACCTCCAGATGCTGCTGGAAGAATAGTAACCTCACATCCAGGAAGAAGGCTAGGGAGGCACTGGGCAGGCAGCCTTGTCCATTAGCTCCTCTCAAGCAAGCCCACTTGAGTCTACTTCCTGAATCTCTCCCTGCACACCACACTCTGCTCAGTACTGGGCTCTGTTCACCTGACTTCTTCCCACTCATCCCTGGTCCCCCATCCATGGACTGTAGAGTCCTCTTCTACACACAGTGTAGAACCATTCAAGGGAGGATGAGGGTAGCATCTTCCCTGAAGCCTTGCTCCGCACCGCTCATACTTTGTCTCCTTAAGTTGCCACATCTTCAGGCTGATGCAAAGGTGCTTTGGTAGGGTGCTCTGGGTCCCCTACTTTAATGCCTCGGTTAGCACAGCCCCCAGACTTGGGGGACAGGATGGAGCATAATTGCCCTAAACTCTGGCTATGACGGAAGGATGCTCTATCATTTCCTCTGCTGTGTATCTCAGCATTCCTCAAGTCAGTCGTTAAAGATGTCACACCATCTAACCTGAGTCCCTTCACTGCCATTTGTTGACTGTGTTACCGTTGCTGGGAATTTTCATTGAGATTCTAATTGTTGTTTTTCTTTCAACACCCACGCTGTTAGTACTGTGTTTGGGAAGTGAGAAATCAGAAAGTGTGAGTTACAGAACAAAAACCCAAATTTGTTTGGCCACAATAGTCTAAAAGAAGCAAACTTTCCCTCAGATGTTGGTCTCAGTGATAGTCACAGCTGAGGAAGTTAGTGGGTTGTGTGAATGAGTAGAGAGAGGACCAGAGGCCTCTACGTGTGTGACGGGGTACCCCAACATTGTGTCAGGCTGGAGTCAGCGTGGACAGGAAGCCTGTGTGTCTACCCTACTAAAGAACAAGAAGATGCACCCCCCCCCATGCATTTCAGGGGCTGGGAAATCGGGTTTCGCATGAGAAGCATCACAGGATCCCCACCCTGCCAGGCATGGGTACCTATGGGAATCTCCTGCCCTGAGTCACGTGTAGGTAGAGGCCACGTGGGAAACCTGGGCTCCACCCACCTGCCAGTCACGGGCTGCTGTCCAATGCCTTGCAGCCTGGAATCAGCAGGACTTAGCCACAGTGGAGAGTCTGACAACACGGGACAGTGTCCAGATTCCATTAGGACACTCTGCCACAGTACGAAGAATCGGAACGATCTCAAAGGGAATAAGGAAGGACGGTCAGGAGATACACGGTCAAGATGACCAGGCACTGGAATTACTGGACAGAGATGCAGGCCACTATTACGAAGGTGCCCCTGCGAACAACCGGAAATGTGGCGGGGATGGGAGCGAGTTGAGTCTCTGCAATGGAACAGACAGAGTGAATAAAAACTAACTGAACACTTTAGAACGGAGAAATACAAGAAATTAAGTGGGATTCTCCATCGATGGGCTCGGTGGTGGTCGGAGAACCCAGATGAGAGGCAGTGAAGCCGACAGAGCAACTTGAGTGTGCTCTTCAGCTACAGCAACACAAATCGGCGGTGATAGTCAGCGCTGGCAGCGCCAAGGACCCAGCTTAGCTTGCCCACAGTGCTGGTGATGCAAAATGGCCCAGCTACTCTGGAAGACACTTTGGCAATCTTTTTCAGAAATAAACTTGCAACAGTCAGCCAATCTAGAGGGAGAGAGGGGAAGAAAAAAAAGATAAATTAGACTTTGGTCAAATTTAAAACTTCTATTCTTCCCAGAGCGGAGCGGGGGTGGGGGGAACATGCAGAGATGTTTATAGCAGCCTCGTTCACAATCGCAAAATCCTGGAAATAAGCAAACTGCTGTCCAGCTTCTGAATGGTTGAACAAACTATAGTTCACCCTGCCATTTGGTGTGAGAAAGGTGCCAGGCGCACAGAGGGCCATGTTGTCTCCAGGAAGCCGTGCGGAGTGATAAGCAACCCTCGACATAATCAGACTCCTGAGTCTGTTTTCTCAGCATCCCAGAGTGGCTTGACGGTAGGGTAGAGAACGGCCTGGCTGGTGACATCAGGGGTAGAAGGTGTATGTGATAGGAGTATGGCATGCTGGTATGCTGGCTGCTGTACATCAGTTGAGCTGTGCCCTGTGGTGTCCTGCTACAGAGAGCGGTTGTCAGGAGGTATCTGCCATAGGGTTGGGATGAGGGACAGCAGAACTCTGTGATATATGTGATATATGTGATATGGCTGTGATATATGTGATATGGCTATGCATGAGACTGCGGGGATCTCAACACAAGCACAGTTTTCAAAGTCTCCAGGGCAATCATGGTAGCCTTGCTTGCACCTCGCCTTGTGCATAAGAGTCATTCATCACCGGGCTCTCGTACATCTATAGATTCGGAGATTGCGTCTCATGAATCATTAAGTGAAAAGCACTTGTCAATTTCTCTGTCAACATCATGGCTTAAAAAATGGATCTAATTAGCAAGTTTTCAGTCTGGCTCATTACACACTCTTGCATGTGTCTGATAATTAACGCTTGGTAATTGCGTCCCTTTGACACCGAAAACAAACCCGTTTCAAAATAAAATGACCGAACTCACATATGAGTTTAACAATCAGGAAAAAGTTGTAGGGATGCCATTAACATCCGCCTCCTCATTCCATCTCCTGTGTCATATTTTACTTAAAACTGTTTACTTTAAAGTCAGGCGCAGCGACACACACCTATAACATCTGCCCTGGATGGGCTGAAGCAAGAAGATAGTTTCAAGTTCAAGACCAGCCTGGACTCATGAGTCAGGCAAGGGTTAAGCAGTGCCTCCTGGTTGTCATAGTCAGACACGTTTTAATTTTAAACATCTATCAGCTGCAGTCACTCAGGAGTTGATTAAGGGAAAATGAGTCTTGCTGAGGTCACACATGGCCTGCACACTTGTGAGAGCCTATCCTCTCAGAGCTCCTCTCCGCCTGTAAAGACTGACAAGCCCAACAGAAGAGCCGGGAATGTCTCCCTGAGAATCGACAGATGTTACCATTCTCCTTGAGCCAGATTTATGATAATACCAGAGCCACACAGATGGGGAACCACCCATCAGAAGCTTTGTATGAGACTGGAAAGCTACTCCGGTCACCAGAGTGCTTGCCACACAAGCGTGAAGACCTGACTTCAATCTCCCAGAACCCATATAAAAAGCCATCCATAATGTCACATTCTTATCATCCCAGAGCTGTGAAGGCAGAGACAAGCACACCTCTGGGGCTCACTGGCCAGCTAGCACACCCTGCTTGTTCTCTCCAGGCCAAGTGAGAAACCCTGCCTCAAGAAACAAAGGGAACAGTACCTGGAAAATGACACTGGAGGTTGACCTCTGGCCTCACCATAGACTCACACAAAGCGCACGCGCGTGCACACACACACACACACACACACACACACACACACACAGAGCTTTGTTTATCTGGGTTTACCCTAATAACATCTTGGCAGGAAAAAGTCTTTAAATCCTTAAATGATGAAGCTTAAGCTCAGAGGAAAGTTATGGTCAGAGCCCCCCCCCCTTTGGGGTGCTGCAGCTTGATGTGTTGGGTCCTCTGACATCTGAACCTGGCCCGGGGTCAGTCACTCCTGGTATGGCTATTTTCAAGGTTGTTCACTTGATGAGACTGAGTGTGTTCTAGCCCTTGGCACCGTGACACTCTGTTGGATGCTGTTTGTCTCCACTCTGGGAGTGACCGGTGTGGACCAGATTCTTTGACCACCACTTGGTTTGAGAATCCCTTCTATAGTGGCCAACACAAATGTCTATGGAAGTCTCCATGCATCTCCTGGGAAGCAGGGCTAGCAGTGGGTCCCACATGAATGGCGTTGAGAGGGCATTGGGCTATCTTTAGCAAACAAGGAGTGGAACTCTTTAGTACAAAGGGAACACTTGCCTCTGATTCTTCCCTGCTCTGGTCATGACGTATGTGCCTCAAATCCTCCCCATGCTCCCCATGCTCCCCATCCTCCATCCTCCCCATCCTCCATCCTCCCCATCCTCCATCCTCCCCATCCTCCATCCTCCCCATCCTCCATCCTCCATCCTCCATCCTCCATCCTCCATCCTCCCCATTCTCCATCCTCCCCATCCTCCATCCTCTCCATCCTCCCCATCCTCCATCCTCCCCATCCTCCATCCTCCCCATCCTCCATCCTCCATCCTCCCCATCCACCATCCTCCCCATCCTCCATCCTCCCCATCCTCCATCCTCCCCATCCTCCATCCTCCCCATCCTCCATCCTCCCCATCCTCCATCCTCTCCATCCTCCCCATCTTCCCCATCGTCCCCATCCTCCCCATCCTCCATCCTCCCCATCCTCCATCCTCCCCATCCTCCATCCTCTCCATCCTCCCCATCTTCCCCATCGTCCCCATCCTCCCCATCCTCCATCCTCCCCATCCTCCATCCTCCCCATCCTCCATCCTCTCCATCCTCCCCATCTTCCCCATCCTCCCCATCCTCTCCATCCTCCCCATCTTCTCCATCCTCCTTCTTTTGGTAGTCCTCACAACACAACTGTCACTCCAGTCTGCCAAAGATGCTGGTGCCTCTTCCTGGACCCCTCATGCTCCAGGGTACCTTTCTTCTAAGGTCCTTTCCTGAGCTCCTGGGTCTATGTTCAGATATTTTGAAAACCATCGTCTATGTTGGGTGTTTTGAGTGGAGTGTCAGTCTGTGCTGTGTGTCGGAGGTTGAGTCCCTGGGCACACCCACCCTGTCTAAACTCTACAAGCACATCCTTGTGACAGCTTTGATGCCCCTAACCACCACCTCCTATCTAGTCTCCTGCATACATCTATGGACTCACATATGCATGCACTCACAGACACGTGGAAATAAAGGATAATTCACCCTCCCCCATCTCTGCAAGCCCACTGTCATCTCTCCCTGATCAAAGGCAATGTCAGTTCGTACAAGGTTGATTTATTCTAATCCTTCTCTATGTGGTAGAACTCTCAATAAAGTTGCTTGATGGTTTTAGAGGGAAAGTAGATATTTAATTACTGCTTCCATTTTTTCCGTGGTTGTAGATACATTCAGGGTTCCTATTTCTTTGTTCTTTTCTGAAGTGCATGGGGACTGTGCTACACAATAGTCTTGAACTCCTGGGCTGGAGTGATCCTCCTGCCTCATCTAATGTCTCACCACATCCTCTGGGTTCCTGCTTCTGCAATCAATTTTTGGGCTGTGTGTTTCTGTTTTGCGATGTCTCTTTCTTTCTCTTTTTCCCTCTAGGAGCAGAGTCATCATTGTGTTTCTTCACAGTGGGTCGGTCCCTGCTGGATCTGTGGCCTTTTCTTTTTCAGACCCAGCTTCTCATTTCTCTTCTTCATTAAACCCCCAGTTTTGACTTTTTCTGCCTGGATAAGAGCTAGAGCTTAACGTTGCTTTTCTGCTTCTCCTTTGGGCTTCACAGTGAGAGGGTCTTGTAACACACTTCACGATTAGCTGCTCTGTTCTTCAGTGTGGTTACGCTTAAAGCCTTTGTCTGTGCATTACCTTTTCCCTTGGAGTTTTGGTGGTGGTGATAGTGGGGTGTGTGAGTGTATGTGTGTGTGTGTGTGTGTGAGAGAGAGAGAGAGAGACAGAGACAGAGACAGAGAGACAGAGAGACAGAGAGACAGAGAGACAGACAGAGCGACAGAGAGAGGGAGAGACAGAGAGAGACAGAGAGACAGAGAGTGACAGAGAAAGGGAGAGAGAGAGAGGGAGAGAGAGACAGAGAGAGAGGCAGAGGCATGTGTATGGCATGTATGGTATGGTGGTTTGAGAATGACCCCATAGGCTCATATGTTTGAAAGCTTGTTCCCCAGTTAGTGGAACTGTTTGAGAAGGACTGGAACATGTGGGAGCTGGTGTCAAGGTTTCAAAAGCTCATGCCAGGACCAGGCTCTCTCTCTCTCTCTCTGTCTGTCTGTCTGTCTCTCCCCTGTCTGTCTGTCTGTCCATCTCTCCCCTGTCTGTCTCTCTGTCTGTCTGTCCATCTCTCCATCTGTCTGTCTGTCCGTCTCTCCTCTGTCTGTCTCTCTGTCTGTCTGTCCATCTCTCCATCTGTCTGTCTGTCTGTCCATCTCTCCCCTGTCCGTCTCTCTGTCTGTCTGTCTGTCTGTCTCTCTCTCTCTCTGAGCCAGGGCCTCTCACTGAATCAGAAGCTCCTCAGTTTGACTAGACTGGGCTTCAGTGAATTCCAGGGATCTGATGTCTCCTGGCTCTTTTGGTTTATTCTGGGGCTGTAACATTGGGTCCTCACCCTTGGGCTGCTGGCACCTCACTGACAGCCATCTCATCAGCACCACTCTGAGTTTTGTTCCAAGCCAGAAGAGAGAGTGCTTAGAGGAATTCCAGAGAACTCTGGACAGGGCACTGTCAGTCCACTGAGGCATGGATAGAGCTGTCTCTACTCCAGCCCTGCTCCCAAAATCATAAAGCATGTGACCTTGGGGACAAATCTCACACGACTCCAGTTAGATACTGGTCTAGAAGCCTGAGTAGCAGCCCAAGACTTTTAATGCAGTGTGTGTGTGTGTGTGTGTGTGTGTGTGTGTGTGTGTGTGACAGAGAGGAAGGGACAATGACAAGATACAGCAGCTCCCAAGGACAGTTTCCCAGGGATACTTCTTCCAGGTCAGTCCTGCTTTCTGATAATGTCACCCATATCGTAAATCCATCGGGAATTAATCCATTGACCTTTGTGATCTAATTGTCCCTAACAAAGCCTTGCTGACACACACTGGAGTGCTTCCTAAACCAACCAGTTGACAGTCAAAACCACACCTCCTAAGACAGGCAGGATTATAGCCCCAGTGGTGATGGTTTGACTTCAGACACTTCAGATCTGTAGTGGCCTGAACACCACAAGCTCTTGGTGGAGACTGATGGAGTGTTAGTTAACTGTTCAGAGTGACGCTTACAACCATTCTTCACTCTCCGCCCAGGACCCAGGAAATCAGCTGGAGTGATCAACATTTTCTGATAAAACCGCCTTTGTGTTAGATGAATTTGCCCCACTATGGCCGGTCTCCAAGCACACTGAGAAGGGTGGGGCTGAGCTGTCTCGCCTGTGTTGCTTGGTACTAAATAGACTTTCAACTGTCAGTTTATAATGAGCCCATCTGCAGCCCCTGTGGGTGGAAGAACATCTATGCTGTTTTTTAGTCACTCTATGATGTCACTTTTACAAGGTCATGAGGCCAACAGGTGGGGAGCTCAGACTTTTCTTACCTCTAACTGGATTTTCAAGCGTCCTGAGACACCTCGGGTTAAAGCTAGCATTGTGGGGACTCAAAGTCACGATGGTACACATAAGTAATGTTTAATTACCACCAACGAACATTGTTCCCTCCCAATGGCCTCCTTTCAAGCAAGCGTTCTCTGTTTTCATAAGTGCTGTGCCCCAGGGAGATGATAATGTCAGCAGTGATACTTCTGATAATGTGCCATTAATCTCCAGCAGAGCTGGGAGATGCTGGTGCTGGAATAAGCCGCTCCCTCCAAAACATTCTGTATCCAACTTGATCTTTGCTTTATGTCTGTGTTATCGAACCCATCCAAAAAGCCCAGGGCTGTCAGGATGTGTTCACTGCAGATTTAGATCCCAGCAAACCAAAGGAGAAGTTGCCTCTAACGGGCCCACACCAGGGATCAGACCACACATGCCTGGGAGAAGTTTACATCCAATCTGTTGTCCTTGAGAGGGTCGGGGCCACTCCTTCCAGGGTTTAGTGACCTTCATTGTCCCTGGTTCCTCCTGGTTGGTTTTTTTTTTTTGCCATACAAGTGACAGCTGCATTCCTCACATAATTACTGATATTCATGGATAGTTATCACATCTGCTGTCCTCAAGCCAGGGGTGACACTAAAGAAAGCCAGAGCTGGACTCTTGACACGGTGACAGGAGCATGAACAGAAGCCCGTGGCTTCCCGCCAGAGAGGAGAGAGCGGCCAGGACTCGCTGTCTCAGGATAGGGTCTTTTCTGTTCCCAGCACTGCAGGCTCCACCTTCTCCCTGTAGGGCTCATATTGTTTATGACTTGGGAACCCCTTCCTGGATACCACGTAGGGCAGAACAGGGTTGAATGTTGCCAAGCTGGTTTCCATCCTACTGACACCTCTTTCCGTTCCTGGCTTCTAAACACAATAGTGCCCACCATGACTCCTGACCTAGCCAAGCATCCTGGGGCAGAGTCATGGAGCTATCTCTAACTAACGATACTCCATTATAGCTCAAGGACATCACCACTCCCAGCAACCTTCTGCTCAAAGTCGCCTAATAGCTTTGAGTTTCACAGATAGAAGTCCAGCTTCACGCGGTTCGCCTGGGTTCTGAGACTTACCACCTCATTTTTGTTGTTGTTGTTGTTGTTGTTCTTGTTTTCTTTTTAAACTTGAACCAGGGAGATCACATACCCTTCTTTATGGATCGATTTTCCTTTAAATGTCCCTTTTGTCACTCCTGTGGCTGCAAAAGTCGCTCTTTAACTCTTCCCTTCATGCTATGAGGAGCTAATAACCTGCCTTTTATATTCCAACCATGTCCCTGATGGAGTTTGCCCTGTGGTTCTGTGTTGACGCAATGCCTTCCGGTTTCTAAGTGTCTGGTTTTGCACTGATGGAGGGCACTGAATGGTTCTTATCCACCCGGAGGCCTCTTTGCCTTGGCTGGGTGTTGAGTGGAGTTGCCTTTCTGGTTTTTTTTTTTTCCTACAGAGCTGTCAGGTTCCCTCTATGATGGCAGCATCTGTGAGCTGTCTGCTCTGTTCTTTACAAAGGGTGGGCAAGATCCCCGAGAGCTTTGAGGGCTTTCAACTTCACAATCTCAATTCAAAAGGAAGTTGTCTTAAAAACACTTACAACATATAATTACTGTTCGTGTGTTAAGATGAAGATTCTGGGGGAAGAAAACTCATCCCAGCAGAAGTTCCTCAGCGATTACCCAGTTACACTTATTACTCATCCTTCCGTATGAACATTTGGACTTGCCTTCGGTGACAGAAGGAGCCAGGCCATCCTGCCACAGCAGAAGAAGACAGGGAACAGAAGGCAGGCAGAGGCAGGGCCTCTCTGGAGATGTGATGCCCCATGGAAGAGACCAGGTGTCCCCTCCCTTTCTCAGGTAGAAACTTGGACTTGGCTCTGACTTGGACAGGTAGAGCATATACTCCACAGGGTTTTGCAAACTCAGGTCCCATAAGATCTGTCAGGAAGGCTCAACAGCCCTGGAATGGCTTCGTTAGCTCACAGGGTGAGATGCTGACACACATTTGCCAGGGCATTCGGTACATGGGTGTGGTGCCTTCAGAGAGCCTTATCTACAACCTAAGACAAATCAGGTCCCCAAAGACACGGCAGGTGGCAGGACTGTATACAAACCAGAGTAGTGGGTTCAGATCCTGATGTTGCCCTTGCCAGACCGATCAGGACAGTTGTCCTTCCTCCTCTCCACTCATCTTTCTGTTCGTTAATAAGTTCTGCCTCCAACTGGACCCCTGTGGCCTGAGACTCCACAGCAGATGGCTGTTGAGTCCATCAGACCGCCCAGCCCCAACCTGTCCAGATTCCTCAATGTTGTGGGCCACTGCCTTGCTCTGGGGAGCCCCCTGGCTATGTCCTACTTCTCTGGCACACCATCCTCGAAGTGTAGTGTGAGATTCTTGGTGTCTCGTGTCTGGTACAGGGAGATAAAAATGAATACATCCTGGGGCAGGAGCTTGGTGTTGGCTTTGAGTGTCCCAAGGACTGAGTTCTTGGGGGTTGCAACACACTCACTCCTGGCGACTCTTGGAAGTTCCCCTCCCCCACACAGTCACACTAA
The DNA here is from genome assembly GCF_000001635.26 of Mus musculus. NCBI lineage: Eukaryota > Metazoa > Chordata > Mammalia > Rodentia > Muridae > Mus > Mus musculus. Next base: position 80,329,335 of record NC_000084.6, on the reverse strand, counting down.
ATGATTTCTCATGTTCAGATGCTTCTCGATTCCTCATTGGCACATGGAACTTACTGGCAAGCATGGACATTTCCTCCCTTCCTTCCTCCCTCCCTCCCTCCCTCCCTCCCTCCCTTTCTTTCTTCTTCTGTGACAAAGCATATGACAAAGGCAGCTTAATAGAGAAGGGATTTGGTTCGGCTCACAGTTAGAGGGCACAGCTTGTCCTGGTAGGAATGTGAGGATCTTGGTCATACGATGCCTTGGTCGGTGTTCTATTGCTATGAAAAGACACCATGACCATAAGCAACTCTTATAACAGAAAGCATTTAAATGGGGCTGGCTCACAGTTTCGGAAGTTTAGCCCAATGTCGTCATGATAGAAGCATGGCAGGTAGACATGGTGGTGGAGAAGTAGCTGGGACTTCTACATCAGATCTGAAGGCAGCAAGAAGAGAGAGATGCTGGGATCTTTAAAATCTCAAAGCCCACCCCAGTGACATGCTTCCTCCAACAAGGCCACACCTCCTAATCCTTCCAAGTAGTGCCACTCCCTGGTGACCAAGCATTCCAACCCATAAGCCTGTGGGGACCGTTCTCATTCAAACCGCCATGCATGACATCCACAGTCAGGAAGCAGAGAGAGATGAATTCTGGTTGCTTGGTGCTCTCCTTTTTAACCAATCTGAGATGCTTACTCATGGAATGGTGCTCCCACTTTCAGGGTGGGTGTTCCCACCTCAGTGAAACTCCTCTGGAATCTCCCACGCAGGTACACCTAGTGCCGTGACTCCGGCATGGTTCTACATCCTGTCAAGTTGACAATCAAGAAGAGGAAGCATCATAGGGTGTGAACCGCGTGTCGTCAGCCTTCTCTCAGTGTCTTTCCTCTGCTTGTCACATTTCCTGTGATGCGTCAGGCGACTCACACCTGGCCCCACAGAACCAAATGCTGAACACCCACTTGGGCATGTGTGTTTGCAATTCCTAGGTTGTCTCAGTGAAAAGTTTGTTTTGCTGGGCACTGTTTAGGGAAACAAACTATGAGCACCAAGGGAGGCCCTAGTGTTGAACACTAAAGGCAGTGGTTGTCAGGGCTTATCCACTGTTCCCGTGGGCAGTACTGGGTTTCACCGGGACCCACCCGCTCAGAAATTTTTCCACTGAGATAAAATCACACAGCATTTCACTTACCATTTTGATTAAAGTATACAGTTCAGCGGGTTCTTAAAAAAATCCATTAACGGTGTTGTAGAGCTGCCACCCCCGTATAGTTTCAGGACATCTTTATCATACCAGGGGAATTCGGCACCTATTAAATGCTTATGTATCATTGCCTCTTTTCCACTTGATGGCCACTAACTTTATGTCTCTGGATGAAGTTACCGTGGGCATTTCACATCAGTGGATTCATACTATGTGACCTTTTCTACAAAGTCTTTTACATCTGGCATACCATGCTCAAGTTCTGTTCATGTGGCAGTCATACCTCATGGCTTTTGTCTCCAGAATGTACCGGGCTCTGGTTCCTCACTGGCCACTTGGTTGGATTCGTCCTTTGGCTATTTTAAACAACACTGTATAAGCATGTTCATATACATCTTAGTTTGGCTGTATGTTTTCATTTCTCTCAGGTACTTACGTAAGCGTAAAGCATGCGTTGTGTGGTAAGGTGACTCTATCTGATTATTATCTTTTTAAGATTTATTTATTTTATGTACACGAGCACACTATAGCTATCTTCAGACACCCCAGAAGAGGGCATCAGATCTCATCACAGATAGTCCTGGGCCATTACATGGTTGCTGGGAATTGAACTCAGGACCTCTGGAAGAGCAGCCAGTGCTCTTAACCACTGAGCCACCTCTCCAGCCCCAACTCTTCCTGATCTTGGGGGGGGGGCACTGCTGACTCTTCTGTGGGGCGGTGCTCTTCAGTGTCTCCTACCATGTGTGAGGTTCTTGTGTTTCCACATCTTGGCTGACATTGGTTTTACCGTCTGTTTGGTGTGTACATATGTGTTTTATGCATGTGCACATATGTGTGGAAGCTGAGGTCAACCTCAGGTGTCATGTTTCAGGAGCCATCCATCATATTTTTTGAGATGAGGTCTCTTCCTGAGACCTAGGTCTTGCCAGTTTATCTGGGCTGGCTGTAGAGAGCCCTGAAGATCAATCTGTCTCTGTCTTCTCAGACCTGAGATTAAAAGCACTCATCTCTGTACCTGCCTTTTTACATGGATGTTGGGGTGCTGGGGACCGGCTGGGGACTGAGTTTGGTTCCTCAATTTTATGTGGCAAAGTGTATGAACAGTCCTGTATCTCACCCAGACCTCCTCAGTCAGAATGCTTGCCCATTGAAACAAAACCATGTAGAATTATACTTGATTTTTTAATCACTATAAAGTATGCAAGTCAGTGTTTTAAAACACATTGCCAGTCATTGGTGACTATCACAGCATACTTGTACATTGAGCTATCTCCACAACTCCTCTGGTTTGATTGTAACTAAACTAAGTGGCATCTCTCTGTGTGGCGAGGGCCATCCCTCCACCTGCTGGCCACAGGCATCTGGTGGGAAACTGGCCTAACGTTTGCCCTAACGAGGCTCCCTCGGATGCTTAACAGTGGCCTCTCCCTCTGCTTTCAAAACACTCTCAAAGCCTTCCATAGACAGTTAATGTGAGCCATGCCAGTATGGCTCTCTGAATTTATCTGGCTTGGAGTTTCTTAATGCATAGATTGAGGGATTCCATCAAACATGGGGATATTTTTATTGTTTGGGAATTTCATACACACACATAATATGTCTTCATCAAGTCTGCCTCCCATTATCTGGCCCCCGATGTCTCCTCTCTCCTCACCACCGCTATTTCCTCCTCAGTTCCGTGTGTTCTTCTCTTGGCTTTTTTTACGTGTCCCAGCATGCCACTTAGTACTGCCTGCATGTACACGAGGTGGCCATCATGGATCATGAGTAATCTCTCAAGGGCCGCATCCTATAAGAGAGCTGACTCTCAGATTTTGGGATTCCTGTCTATGCCTAAAGGGGGCCCTTTCGTGAGGCTTGCTTTCATCCCGTGCCTCTGAGGCCTTCTCAGTCGTGCAAATGTTCATCTTGTGACCCACACTGTTCAACTCCAGTATCCTCTTGCTTCCTTTTTATGACTTCTGTCTCATCGATACTTCTTACAGAGACATTCTCATAATCGTTTAGGTCAGCCTTCGGAAATGGCTGGCTTCCTTTAGCTTTTTTGTTTGTTCGTTTTTTGTGTTTGAGACAGGATCTCTCATTGCAACCTGGAACTTACTCTGTAGCCCGGGCTAGCCTCAAACTCATGACTATCCTCTTTGCCTCAGTTTCCCAAGTGCTGGGGTTACAGCTATGCATCATTACCTCAGGATATTCCTTGAACGTATTCCATTTAGTTTATTTAGTCTTTTTCTGGTGAAGCTGATGTACAGGCTCCCTTAGGGACAGTTCGTTTTCGTTGTTCTTTTCCCGCGTGTAGGCTATTCTTTCTCATACTTCATATTCTTCGTAATTCTTGTTGTTGAAACCGGACATTTTAAACAGCATAAGCAACAGTTATGGAAATCAGAGTGCCCCCCCCCAACCAGTGAATGGTCGTACTTACTGGTGTTTGTTTGCACAGCTCATAGGCACAACTCACGGTTTAAAGGATCAATTTTGTAAACTTTGTAAAGGCTGTGTGCCCATCCTTATGTGGCCATAATGGCTCTGCTCCATTAGAGTCACAGAAAGAAAAGCAAACCCAGTCTTTGCAGATGAGCTGTGTGAGCTGGGGCCTTGCCAGCCCTCAGCCAGGCAGCCTAGATAGCGCTTCTGCTCACCTGCCTTTAGACCTGAAGGTCAGCTGGGGACAGCCTTGGAGGCTTCTTGGATATTTACTGAATTAACACACAGCCCAGCCTGCACCCCCCAATCCCAAAGCATGTTCCAGTTCCTTACCCCCCCCCCCAAGCACCTCCTGCCCTCTGAAGCGCTTCTCCAGCCAACTGCCATCCATTGCCTCAGGCAACAACAGCTACATCCTCCAATGAATGCTTTGACAGACAGTCTTAAGCTGGCTGCCTTGGCTCCAAGCAGGTTCCTGGTATGGGAGATAACAGCAAAGCCTTTGGGTCCGTCTTCTTGGAGGTTGGCGGGAGCTTTAGGGAAGGGCGAGCCCTGGTGCGGTGTGTTCTTCCGGTGAAAGTGCTGGTGTCGGTAGTGCAGGCGGTGTTTTTCAAGGACACCATTGGGTTGGAAGCATGGGGTGGACAGAGTGAGATCTCTGAACTAGGTGCAGGACATGGACAAGATGAGACCCCCTGAGCATCGAACGGAGGTAGATGTGGGGTGGCTTCTCTGAGCTGGGATCAGGGTAGATAGGGGGTGACTTCCCTGCACTGGTATAGAGAAGACACAGAGAAAATCCAGTTGCTACAAAAGGTCACTGTTACTAAGATTCAGGCTCTCTCTCTCTCTCTCTCTCTCTCCCCCCTCTCTCTCAGATTTATTCATTATATATACAGTGCCCTGCCTGCATTTATGCCTGCAAGCCAGAAGAGGGCACTAGACGGCATCACAGATGGTTTTGAGCCACCATGTGGTTGCTGGGAATTGAACTCAGGACCTCTGGAAGAGCAGACAGTGCTCTTAACCTCTAAGCCATCTCTCCAGCCCCAGTTGCTTTCTCTTAAGGTCCTCATGGCCACAAGAGCTAGCTCTGAAGCTTCTTACCCGTGTTTCATTACCTCAAGGAAGGATTGCAGAGCGCTTTATCCTGAAAAGTATTTTCACATAGGATGCTGTGGTTAGAGCTGAGGAAATTCTTTCCTAGCAGGTGTGCTGACAGTTACCATTTGCCTGTCTGTCTGTCACTATAACAATACTGGGGGTGGGAGGGAGATGTCCCTCAACAGTAATCAACCAAGGTGTTCTCTCTGGCTGGTTGGTCTAACCTGGACCAACTGGAACTTGCCCATCAGCCATGCTCTTGTTACTGTTACCATAGCTCTGAGTGCCTCTGCTGAACCTCTTCCGTTCCAGGAAGCAAAGGAGCACTGCAAACAGTAGATTGGAGGGAGAGGGGAGTCCTCTGGAAAAACAGCAGAAGTCTCCTTGCAGTCAAAGTCTTTAATGTCAGTAATAGGCCCCCCCCCCATTTTTTTTTATAGAGAATACTCTAGGACAAGTGAGCCCAGTGGAGAAAAAAAATGTGTATGCCAAACAGTTGGCATAGAAACCTAGAAAGCTCCCAGAGCATCTGAATAATTTCTATGGGTACCAAACAGTTCCTCTGACTTAGAAACCAAGGCTGGCTGAAAAATCGGGCACTGTGGGTTTCCATCTTCCTTGATTGGTGATTCTCAACTCCAGCTGTGCAGCAAAATTACCTGGGAGCTTTGTTCTGAGCAGAGCAGACCTCGGCCATCATGGAGATGTCAAAGATGCATGAAGCATAAAAAGGCCTGGTGCGGTGCAAATATCTGTGAGATGCAGGCAGTTTCCTCCGCGAGCACCGGAGTCCCGGACCCCTCTCATCTGTGAAGATGCAGGCGGGACCTCTAAGAAAAACTGCCCTGGTTTCTCATATACAATTATCATATCTTTCTTTACATTTTCTTTACTTCCTACGTTGTGCTCAGTGTTTCTCATTTGGCTTTAAATGTTTCTTTATAATTGGTTCCTTTTAATCCAGTCTAGAGCAGTGGCCACACAGAATTTTGTAAGTCTGTTTCTAATTTACCTCTCCTCACCTTTATTTTCCTCTACGACTTCGTTGGAGGGTTGATAACTGAGCTCTTTTTAAATACTGACATATAAACCAGACATATGGGTTTGTAAAAAGCCTTATCCTGACAGATATGTGGCACAAACCCTTCTTGAGTCTAGGGTTCTTTAAACTGTTTCTGCCCACGACCCTTCCTTGCCTGAGTGGTCCTGACTTCTAGGAGATGAAGATAAGTTAAGATAGTGTATCTACCTTCCAGGGTCCTCTGGAAAGTTGTGGGCTGGGGGGGGGGGATCCCAAATATGGACACGGCGGAGCCTTCAAGTGTGCCAGAGTTAGAGGTGCAGCTGGGATAGGAAGTTCCTGGCCCCCAGAATCCAGATCTTTGGTTAGGCGGCCTTATCCGACGGCAGGCCGCAGTCCTAACACTGCGATTCCTTTTGCAGGCCCAGTCTCCTGATCGCGGCTAGCATATGGGGCCATGGCCCGGCTCCTGGGGCACCCGGAGGCCCCCGACGCGGAGCCTGGCAGCGCAGGCCGACGGGGCCGTGGCGGCCGCGGGGCCCGGGCGCGCCACGTCATTATCAACGTCGGGGGCTGCAGGGTGCGTCTGGCCTGGGCCGCGCTGGCCCGCTGTCCCCTGGCGCGCCTCGAGCGCCTGCGAGCCTGCCGCGGCCACGACGAGCTGCTGCGCGTGTGTGACGACTACGACGTGAGCCGCGACGAGTTCTTCTTCGACCGCAGCCCGTGCGCTTTCCGCGCCATCGTGGCGCTGCTGCGCGCCGGCAAGCTAAGGCTGCTGCGCGGCCCGTGCGCCCTGGCCTTCCGCGACGAGCTGGCCTACTGGGGCATCGACGAGGCGCGGCTGGAGCGCTGCTGCCTGCGCCGCCTGCGCCGCCGCGAGGAGGAGGCCGCCGAGGCCAGCGCCGCGCAGCCCGCCCGAGGGCCGCCGACCAGCCCCGGCCGAGCCCTGGGCAGCGGGCGGCTGGAGCGAGGCCGACAGCGCCTGCGCGACGTGGTGGAGAACCCGCACTCCGGGCTGGCGGGCAGGCTCTTCGCCTACGTCTCCGTGGCCTTCGTGGCCGTCACAGCCGTCGGCCTGTGCCTGAGCACCATGCCGGACGTCCGCGCAGAAGAGGAACGGGTGAGCGTGGGCGCAGCCTGCAGGGCCTGCGGCGGGACATAGGGGGTGGGGTGGGGGAGCCAGCATCAGGGAGGTGTGGCCAAAAGGCCACATCGGGCACCTAGGTGGGATGTAGAGATTCCGAGGGCGCATGCAGATTACTAGTCAGAGTTGTCCACTACGCCCCTGCAGTGGCTAGAGCTCCAGGCTCCACACCCCTTTTCTATGCTAGCTGAGTGGTCAGGAGTGAGGGTCCACTGAGTTGATGCCTACACCTTCAGACTTCGTTACATTCCAGGACAAGGATGCACAGCTTTTCTTCTGGCGCCCTCTCTGTATCTTCAACAGCTCAGCAAGTGGGACCTACAAAATCTAGACAAGGCAGAACTTTAAAAGTATCCAGTATCTGAAGGGTGTAGACTGGCAGTTCTCAACCTGGGGTCCAAACCACCCTTTCACGAGGGTTGTATATCAAATATTCACGTTATTATGCATAACAGTAGCAAAATTACAGTTATGAAGTAGCAACGAAAATAATTTTAGGGAGGGGGGGTCACCAGAACATGAGGAAATGTATTAAAGGGTCTCAGCATTAGAAAGGCTGAGAATGACTGCTCTGCAGAATTGTAATGGCCAAATTTGGATATCCCAGGGTTAGAAGGCCTTTGTGGAGAAATGAGGACTCCGATCTTGTTGAACGACCAGTTTCTTGTCCTCTTTTTCTGTCTTGTCCACCAATCCTAGAATGCCAGCGCCAGGGCAGGAAATGGAAACAGATTTGTTATTTGTGGCTAGCCAGTTCTTGCATCAGGCAAGAGGAGAGAAAACAAAACAAACCAACTTAAATGCATCTGTTCACAGTACCATCATGGAAAGTTCTGGAAACAATTGGGAAAAGATAGTATGTAGCTGACTGGGTCTGTGTTTGGGGATGCTGGGATTCCTGCAGAAGAAGACAGTCTATACTTGAATTTAGCTCAGTGCTATTTCAAGTCCTTCCAGTCTCTTCCCTCTGAGTAGACACTTCCAGCTTCCTCACAGATACCCCTCCCTTGGGCAGAGCTCTCAGGCCAGCTTCTTTGAGTCCTAGCCTGTCCCCACTCAGTGCTCACCTAGAGGGATCAACTCATTCAGAGAAACAGAATTTACTAAGAGCTTGGCAGCCTTGGCTGCAAATTAAACGTAAGCGTAAACTTAAGGAAATTGGTTTGGCTTGCTTCATTATTGGGCATCCCAGGCATGGGCCAAGTCCAGTCATTTTAAGTAGTCATGAGTTTCTGATTCTAAGATGATACTTAAGGGAAGTTTGGCTCTCTTGGAAAGCATTTGGCTAGCTTAGACAGCAGAGGTGGGGTGGGGAAGAGACATTCAAAGTGTTGGATTTTGTTTGTTTGGTTTTGGGTTTTTTGTGTGTTTTTTTTTTGTTTTTGGGTTTTTTGTTTGTTTTGTTTTGTTTTGTTTTTTTGTTTTGTTTTGTTTTTTGTTTTTCCAGACAGGGTTTCTCTGTATAGCCCTGGCTGTCCTGGAACTCACATTGTAGACCAGGCTGGCCTCGAACTCAGAAATCCGCCTGCCTCTGCCTCCCAAGTGCTGGGATCAAAGGCGTGCGCCATCACGCCCGGCTTAAGTGTTGGATCTTTATGTAGTAATCACTCCATATACTGCTCAGGAAGAAAGGCATTTGGGGAAAACTGTCCAATAGAAATCAGGGGTGCCTCCACTAGAGATGACAGATCTGGAAAAGCCCAAGCCCCAGATCTCCTCAAAACATCTGCTCACCCCCAGATGCCCCAGCTGTGTACACTTCCATGCACCGTCTTCCAAATTCAGTTACAATTAAACAGTGGTAAGCCCTGGAGAGAGAGAGAGAGAGAGAGAGAGAGAGAGAGAGAGAGAGAGGTCCTTCAAGGTGTGTCCACACTGCTACCCAGTCTCACCCTCACACACTCCTCCCCCCTCCCCATCCCCTTCTCTAAGGAGAAGGGGAGACCTCCTATGAGTACCAAGCCCCCTCCCCAACACATTAAGTCCAATCAGGACTAAGTGCATCCTCTCCCACTGAGGCCAAACAAGGCAGCCCAGGCAGGGGAAAGGGACCCAAAGGCAGGTAACAGATTAAGAGACAGCCCCAGCTCCAATTGTTAGGGGACCCACATGAAGACCAAGCTACACATCTGCTACATATGTGTAGGGGGCCTAGGTCCCTGCATGCTCTTTGGTTGGTGGTTCAGTCTCTGTGAGCCTCCATGGGCCCAGAAGCATTCGTTCTTGTGAAAAGTAGTTTTTGACCCAGGTAAGGGGTACCTGTGAGGGACTTCTGTATACACAGAGCTCTTCTGAATGTATTGGTTAGGCAATAGGACGCCATAGCTGCCTACACCATGTTCTCTGGGACACCTAAGGATACTTTGATCCAGAAACTGCAGAGAATGATCCTCTGGGGTCTTTAGATGTTCAAGAAATGTCTGTCCTCTGCACGATTTAGTTGTACATAAGTAGGCAGTGTTATGACCACCTCCCAGGAAAAAGCCTTAGATCCCATCAACTGTTTTATGTTTAGTAAAACATACATGAAACTTGCCATCTTGCCACAGTGCAGCATGCAGCAGCAGTGCCATGCACATTCACATGTGTGTAGCTTTTACCCACCCATCTCCAAAACTCTCCACCTTAGAGATGACAGATCTGGAAAAGCCCAAGCCCCAGATCCCCTCGAAACATCTGCTCACCCTCAGATGCCCCAGCTGTGTACACTTCCAAGCACTGTCTTCAAAATTCAGTTACAATTAAACAGTGATAAGCCCTGGGGAGAGAGAGAGACAGACAGAGAGAGGGGCAGAGAGAGAGAGAGAGAGAGAGAGATTGATTAAGAACAACAGAAAGTACCAGGGCTGGTTAGAGAGAGAGAGAGAGACTAAGAACAACAGAAAGTACCAGGGCTGGTTAGCAGGGAGAGCTGAATAAATAAGGTTAACCAGGAACCATTGATAACACTGGCTAGGAGCTCCATCTGGGACCGGTGAACTTGTTCCGTAAGCTGCTGATGCAGAAACCACAGCCTGCCTTCCTTACTGTGGCACAAATCTGCCGAGTAGAGAGTGGAATGTTTCTGGGGATTGGCCAATGTGGAGCAGGGCTGGCCCCTTCCTGAGGCTATTGGATCTATCCTTGCCTTTTAGCTTCAGGCCATAGTTCCTCTTTTGTTCATCACACTCGTCAATGTGACTTTCAGTTTCACTCGTCTTGTCTTATTGACCCCAGCCTCCTTTGTGCACAAACCCTAGACCCTTGTCAAGCCCACCTGGGTAACTAGGCCAGCATCCCTTCTCAGGGCCTGTAACTTTATCACACTGCAAATTCCTTTTGCCTCATGAGGTGACATTTTCTCAGACAGTTTCTTGGTGGCAAGCAAAATCATGGTGCATTCCACGTAAGCCTGCTGCCTTGTCCTCTAGACAGAGTATTTCAAGTTCGGCCATGTGCTTTGTCTAGGTTGGGGGCCACACCTGCCTGCTCACCCCAGAGTTCAGAAGGCACCTTGTTGACCTGGGTCTGCACCAACGCCAGGACACCAGTGTTTGCTGCAGTGTCTGTGCAGATGTGTGTGTTTGCACACGGCCTTTCTGTTGGAGTCACATCGTCTACCTGCCTGCCAGCTTTCAGCTCCTCAGACCTGTTGGTTGTAAAATGCTGTTCTCATGGGATCAGTATTTTCTCATATTTCTTGTGCTATGTTCATAACTGCACACTACGCAGATATCCCATAACCTTTCCCTAGGGAATTGTGCTTGACACTGTGCCTCTGCTGCACCTGTCTTCCAGTCCCAGCAGGCTTTGTCCTTGACCTAATCCCAGAGAGAGCATTCACTCAGTAGCTATGTCTTTTAGAGAAGAAAAATCTCATTGCTTTCCAAACCTACTGTGTGTTTTCATGCCGTAAAAAGTTACCAACCAACAGCCTGGAAATGTCTGGCCACAATGGCTGATGTGAATTCTTTGACTGTTAAAAAGTACATTCTGGGGAAAATGCCATACCTGTTTGCTAAATCCCCAGGTGGACACCTATGGCAATATGCAGATTTCCCATGTTTTGCATACTATGGTGGCCTTGGGGTCACTAAGCAGTGTCTCAGCACCAGGTGCTGAAGGAGGTTGGAAGGATTGGGAAGCCAGGGCCTGGAGTAGGTCTTGCAAATGGAGACTGGGCTCAATACTGTGTCTCTCTAAGCTCTTGCCCTCTTCTGTGGGAGACCTGCAGAGGAGACAGGAGTCTCCAGCACAGCTGATATCTTCATTAAGTGTCCAGTGACTCTATAGCGGTCCCCAGGTTGGGGTGGAGGAGATGGCTCCTCTACCTTCCCCATGCTGCGGGCCAGTGTTAATGTGTAGGCTCAGTTTTACATGCCTTTTCCTGAGGAGACGTGAACAAACATCTCTTCAGATAGACACTGGGGCAATGACTACCCAGTGAGTGTGTAACCTGTACTTACAGGACCATGAGTGACCACTTAGGCAGCTCTGTTGCTGAAAATCTCACCCAGCACGGGTGAGAACTCATGAAAGCTGCATCTCTGGAGTTCTCTACCTAGATTACAGGCAGCTTTGGGATCTGGAGAGATGGTTCAGCAGTTAAGAGCACTAGCTGCTCTTCCAGAGGACCTGCACTCCAATTCCCAGAACTCACATGACAGATCCCAAACATCTGTAACAACCACCCCAAGGGATCAGAGACCTTCTTCTGGCTTCTGAAGATACCACATGCATGGGCTACACATATATAATGCAGGCAAAATACCCATATACAATAAACAAACAAACAAACAAATTCTCCTCTCCCAAACAGTCACTAACCTGATTAACTAACAGCACTAGAAAAGAACTTAGTGAATCCTATAAATTTCAGGAGCTTCCTGAACCTTGTAAGTAAACTACTTCCTGATTCTTTCTAGCCTGTCTCCCGACTCTAGGAGACAATGTTGCAATTGAGAGGAAATAGCTACCATAACATCAGAATCCTTAGGGACAATAGTGCTATTGCACTATAAGCAACACAGGCCCTGACCATGACTGGCCTTGGCTAATATGGAGTCGTTCAGAAGTAGATGTCTTCTGAGAACTTACCTACAGAGGAGAGGTGACAGTGCAAGTGTGCTCTTCTCTTGCGTTGGAAGGTGCTGTTGTTTGTAAGAAATGCCCAGAGATCAAGCTGTGGTCAGTCAGAGAGGGGTTATGTTGCAGTATCTGTTTTGAGTGGTTCAAATGTGTGGAGAGACACTGCACAGAGAATTTTATGCCAACAGATAGCTGCAAGGTTCCTTCCATGCGGTGGTGGCTGCTGTGTTGCCTGGAGACAGAGCTGAGCGCTTGCCTGAGCCCTGGCACACAGCGGGGACGGGCTGTGCTTGCCAGTCTGCCCGAGAACAGCCTGTCGCTGCTGAAGGCCCATGGGGTGCAGGGTGCTTTTCAGAATCCATCATTTCCTTTTGCACTGGGCTATGTGGCTGTGCCAGTCACTGTTTCCTTTTGCTCACGTGATTTAATTTACAGCTCTTGTAATGAGCTATGGATTTCGTGCCTGGGGTTCCAGCTTTGAATTTACCGAGATTATTTCTGCAGCAGCCTGGAAATCTGGTGACAAAAGTTTCTGCTGTAAAGGCACATAAGGGCCAACACAGAGCTCTGCCACCTTCTGGCAGAGGGAGGGTTCAGCGGTCTCTGGGCCGGTTAGTCAGGTTCCCTGGAGACTTAAGTGAAAGGCTGGAGGTGCAGGGGGTTCACTGTCCAGCAGCCATGGATGAACTGCGTTACCTGACCAGGAGGCTGGAAATGAAAAAGGATGGGGGGGGGCACAAAGAGAGAAAGAAGAAGCCAAGACAAAAGTTTCTGATCAAAGCTTAAAGTTTAATAGTCAGCACTGCATTTACATAGGGAGAGCCCACAGACCCATCCTTTGTTTCAGCTGAATTATGTTGCGAAGCAAGCTCAGTCTGCTCCTGTGGGAAATGGACTCCACCTGGGTTCAACGCGGGCAAACACTTGAGGTCTGTTTAGCCTACTCAAGGCTGGAGGAAGGACACGCGCAATGTACACAGTCTCTAACCAAGCTATCCCAGACCCGAAGCTTCTGCCAGGATCTCTGAGGGCCTAAGCACAGGCTCAGAGTAGGAGACACTGAGGTCCTGGCCCCATGGACATGTAGGACTCTCTGTCACTCAGGAGAGAGGCCTTCTGTACCATTCATGTTTCCATATGACTAGATATGGCAGTCACAGAGGAGGAACATCTGCGGCTTTATGTAGACACCCTCACAGGCACACCTGGAGATACGTCTAACCAACCCCGGGCCACCCCGGAGTCCATCCATACCCACAAAGCTCCCTATCACACGAGCTCTGGCCTTTGCCCCATGCCCACCCCAGTGCCTATGGCTGGGGGTTCTCCGTTCACTGGTACCTCCCGAGAGCCCTGCCAGATGGCAAACTGCACTTCCAGCACGGACACAAACATACTTACTGTGCATTTGTAGTTCTTGCCTCTGGACCATTGCTGGGAACCTCTGGCTGGTTTCATGGGGTGTGAAGTCTGAGTCTCAAGGAGGCTCATCTCAGAACCTCAGGGCAGAGCTGAGGTCGGGGGTCTCGGTTTAGAAGAGGTTGCAGAGGAACTACCAAGGGAGTGTCAGCGATGGGCTCCCTATCCACGTTGGTATGAAAATGGCTGTTACATGTGACACTGAGCCATTCTCCCAAATTCTCAACATCAAAGCTCTTTCTACCATCCCAGCATCTAGGGTGAACAGCATAGCCCCTATCAGCAATGCACTAGTGCACAGGGGCCAGGTGGAATTGTTACTGCGGTGCACTAGTGCATAAAGATCGGGTGGAATTGTCATGACCAGATAGCTATGAACCCAGGATAAGAAAGTCTTGGTTGCTCTTCACTGAGGTGAGGCATAACCTGGTCAGTAGCCTTTCCCTTTGGTGACAGTGACAGATCACTGCCCAGAGACTCTCTTGGGCGACCACACTAGGGAGTGTCACTAGGTTCTGTCACAGCCCAGGAACTTAAGGGTAGAGACTTTACCTCACCTGAGGCCAGACTACTACAGGACCATGTGTGGTTAGGTCAGTGAGCTCTGGATTCCATGTATCCTGTCTGGCTAGCAGTGTGCTCGGTTGGTTTACCTGCCTGCTTGCTGATCTGTCTTTCAGCAGACAAGCAGAGACATTACAAAGTGAGTCAGCACAGCGTTGAGCTGCAGTCAGGGGTCTGAGGCAGGTCTGTTTTCGTTTCTTTTGTTCCTTGGATTGCTGGGACTGTGATGTAACTGGGACTGTAATGACTCGTGTGTTATACAGTGTGGCCACCATCCCTGTTATGGCCAGCCCCACTGCTCAGCAGGTGTGGGAGCCCATGGCCAAGATAGCTGCCTGTTTGCATGTGAGGCCCTGTGGGAACTTCTAGAGGCATGGAGACAGTGGGACCTGGCCACTTTGGTGGACACTGGTTAAAGATAAAAATAAGGGCATTGGTCTTTCTCAGCGTCCTATACAAATGTGGCAGAGAAAGTCTAGATTTGTGTTTTGGATTTTTGCCTTTGTTTGAAAAAGACTATATTAAAGATACACCTAAATGCCCAGAAGAAACACTGCAACACCAAGGACTCTTCCCTCCAATATCTATCCTAGGTCTTTCATCTCTCTTCTGCCTCCTTTAGAGAATAATTTTTATATGCATGCACACATGTGAAAGCCAGAAGTGTTGGATCCCCTAGAGCTGGAGTTACAGGCATGTCTTAGTCAGGGTTTCTATTCCTGCACAAACATCATGACCAAGAAGCAGTTGTGGAGGAAAGCGTTTATTCAGCTTACACTTCCATACTGCTGTTCATCACCAAAGAAAGTCAGGACTGGAACTCAAGCAGGTCAGGAAGCAGGAGCTGATGCAGAGGCCATGGAGGGATGTTCTTTACTGGCTTGCTTCCTCTGGCTTGCTCAGCCTGCTGTCTTATAGAACCCAAGACTACCAGCCCAGTGATGGCACCACCCACAAAGGAGCCCTCCCCCCTCGATCACTAATTGAGAAAATGCCCCACAGCTGGGTCTCATGGAGGCATTTCCCCAACTGAAGCTCCTTTCTCTGCAATAACTCCAGCCTGTGTCAAGTTGACCCACAAAGCCAGCCAGTACAGGGCAGTTATGAACAGCCTGACGTGGATGTGAGGAATCTGGGGTCTCCTGGAAGAGCATCCAATGCTCTTAACCACCGCGCCATCCCTCCAGCCCCTAGATGCCTGTTATGACTGTTATGGGACCTTTAAACATTTATTTCTCCTCTAGGGCTCAGTTTCTCCATGAAGCAGATGCAGGTCCTGCAAAGAGGTCAGACTCAATGATTCATGGCGATTAGGGGACTCAAGTTATTCTGTTGCCTACAAAAATCCAAGCATACCTGGAAGGGCCATGGTAGCACTGTAAGAGGGAATTCAAGTGGTATGAGTGGGCCTCCTCCCCTGACTGCCACCGGAAGGTTCTGAGAAGTAGCCAGGGTTGTTGGTGTGCAGATACAGCAGACCTGGAGGAGAATGGAGGATCAAGAAACCCCTTGTGATGGTTCGTATATGCTCAGCCCAGGGAGTGGCACTATTAGAAGGTGTGGCCCTGGGGCTGGAGAGTTGGCTCAGCAGTTGAGAGCACTGACTGCTCTTCCAAAGGTCCTGAGTTCAATTCCCAGCAACCACCTGGTGGCTCACAACCATCTGTAATGGGATCCGATACTCCCTTCTGGTGTGCCTGAAGACAACTACAGTGTACTCACATACATAAATAAATAAATCCACCCAAAAAAGAGAATTATTTAAAAAAAAGAAGGTGTGGCCCTGTTAAAGTAGGTGTGTCACTGTGGGTGTGGGCTTTAAGACCCTAGTCCTAGCTGCCTGAAATTCAGTATTCTGTTATCAGCCTTCTTTCAGATGAAGATGTAGAACTCTCAATTCCTCCTGTAACATGCTGGCATGGATGCTGCCATGTTCCCACCTTGATAATAATGGACTGACCATCTGAACCTGTATGCCAGCCAGCCCCAGTTAAATGTTCTTTATAAGAGTTGCCTTGGTCATGGTGTCTGTTTGCAGGAGTAAAACTCTAAGACACCCCTCCACTTCCTCTGGCGGCAGGGTTGGCACACAAAGGCCAGCAGTTCTGTCCCAGTGCCCCGGTTTCTGTTGACCATCCGAGTGTAGGAGTCGTTCTGCCCCACTGACCTCTGCAGCGGCCAGTGAGTGCAGCTGCGGTGCTGAGGACTCACTGGAACTGAGGGAAATCGGAGATGTTTCCCAGTGTGTTTGCTTCCTCCACGCACTTCCCTAAATAGGATTGAATTATTCTGACAGATAAGCTGTAGTTTTGAAGGGAACTCGGTTCACCCAAGCTTAAACTCATCAGGCACTCCCCAGTTGGGAGAGCTCATTTGAGAAGCTGGAACTGAGATGATTTTTTTTTTTTTTTTTTTACTCCAGCTAAACTTGAAATATTGAGATGTGGCGCAAAGGGGAAGTTGTCAAAATTTGCCAAGTCAGCCATAGCCAGCTTATACCATTTTTATCAAAACTGTTCCCCCGCGAGGCTCCGTGGAAAGTTCTGCTGTGGTTTGCAGCAGAACTCCACATCGATGACCCAGGTGAACCTGCATCCTCTGGTTCCCTGTCTGCTAGGGGAAGCTTTCCTTCCACAGACACCGTTCTGGAAAAGTGCGCCTTCCTGAACTGAGAGTCAGGTTTCTCCCTTACAAGTGGACTTCGATGTCTTTTTTTAAGATTATTTATTTTATGTATATGAGTACTCTGTCTTCAGACATACCGTAAGAGAGCATCAGACCCCAGTACAGATGCTTGTGAACCACCATGTGGTTGCTGGGAATTGAACTCAGGTGACCTTGAGGGCAATCAGTGCTTTTAACCACTGAGCCGTCTCTCCAGCCCTCGGATGTCTTAAAAAATAAGCCTGCCACCTCCGTGGGTGCAGTGTCTGGAGGGAAGTACCAAAGCCTCACATCCTGTGGCCTACTGTGAGCTTTTGCTTCTATGGACAGTCGCAAAATACAGAGCTGTTCCCAGAACCTCAGGGAATTTAAGCAGAGGCCAAATCGGCCAATAGGCTACCGTTTGCCACCTTCCTCCCAACAAACCCCTTTTCTGTCAGAATGGTGACCCATACAACAGCCCGGCAGCCATCTTGTCTCCCAGCATCGTGGCCAGAGCCCTCTCTGATCATCCCTGTGCCTGCCTGCACAGCACTGGGGGAATGCGGTGCTAAGTGTTCCCTAGCTCTTTGTTGTAACTTATTGTGGGGTGACCATTCTTGACCACAAAAGACTTCGAGGAGTTTCATCATGTGTTGCATTGCTGCTTCTCAGGGGGCCCTGAGGTGGTCCCATAGTCTGTCCCTCAGAGGTCAGGCCAGTGACTTTTAGGACTATTCATCCATTCAAGGTTGTGGGAGCCAGACCAGTGAAGAGACCTGTGGTAGTTTGTATATGGCCCAGGGAATGGCACTATTAGAAGATGTGGCCCTATTGGACTGGGTGTGACCTTGTTGGAGTAGGTGTGTCACTGTGGGTATGGGCTTTAAGACCCTCATCCTAGCTGCATGGAAGCCAGTATTCTGCTAGCAGCCTTCAGATGAAGATGTAGAACTCTCAGCTCTGCCTGCACCATGCCTGCCTGGATGCTGCCATGTTCCTGCCTTGATGATGATGGACAAATCTCTGAACCTGGAAGCCAGCCCCAATTAAATGTTGTCCTTAGAAGAGTTGCCTTGGTCATGGTGTCTATTCACAGCAGGAAAACCCTCACTAAGACAAGACCCTTCTCCAAATTCACCCCTCTGTCTCAAACACTACCTCATAGCTGTTTAAGTCTCCTTGGTAACTAGGTGATCGGCTGGTGTGTTTTTACGTGTCTATCTGCTAATTATTTCTCTGAAGATTGCTGCCCTTGGGTGCTTGGTTGTTGTTGAACCTATGTGCATACTGCAGTGTTTTCCCATTGATCCTATGTGTATTTCTACCTAGGCCTCTGCTTGCTAGGGACACACCCTCCCTACCTTGCTTCCCCTGTCACTGAGACCCGTACTTCAGCACGAAGCTCAGTGGGCCCAGAGTCCTCTTCCTGCTGAGTACCCGCTGGACAGTGCCAAACCAACTGGGTTCAGCAAACACCCAACAGTGCTTTGCCTGTGTGCACTTTTAAGCCAGGGGTGGGCCAACCCGGCCCTGGATGCAAGTGCCCTCCCGTTTACAACCCTGTATAAGAAGTTCACTGTCTTGCTTGCCTTGGATCCACAGTGAGCCTGACCCTCGGGCAGATGTCTGTTGAATCAGCATTTTGTAACTCAGAAGTGCTGAGTGTGCTCCTGCCTCCAGTGGAAGCTAAAAGAGGCTCTCTGCCCTGCGCTGCTGCTCAGCACACTGAACAAGGAAATCAACTTAATTAGGCCTCGTAGGGGTATTTCCTAAAACTTTGCATTGTTTCTAATTAGCACTAATAGGCTGCCATAAATAAGTTCTTCACTTAACATGGTATGGTAAAATATGGATGGCTAAACAAATATAAATGTTGCTTGCACTCCTACAACTCTGACTGTCCAGGTACCTGATTCAGTGAAAGCACTGACCATATTACCCCTGAGTCGACCCGTTTGAGGCCAGTCCTTCTGTCGTTGGGATGCGCCCTGAGCAGAAACTGCTATTTTACCAGATCCTCTCATTTCTAGTTTCTGATTCCTGGGGCAGCGATTTCATTCTAAAGACTCAGCTTGTCGACAACAGACACAGGCTTCCTCCCCCCAGGCCGTAGCCACCGTCTCTGTGGATTTTACTGCAAATCCAAGAGACCCAGCTGCAAGTGTACTGGAAACGAGTGGATTTGCCAAGGTGGCTGGCTGTAAAATAAACAGAAAAATTCAGTCACTTCTCTGCATATCAGAGGAGTTTTAAAAAAATAGTGGTAAAACTGTTCTGTTAGTATTAGAATAAAGATGTGAAGTGTCTAGGGATATACTTAGCAAGAAAGGCTCAGTGTTAAAAAGAGAAGCCAGCATGAGGCTGGGTGAGGCGTAGAAAGAGCGGGTGGGGGCAGTATGTTCTGTGCTTGGATGGGAGAAGAACCTCCCCCAGCCGATACATATACATGATGCTGTCGGTCACAAGCCCAGTGAGTGTTCTTGGATGTTCTACAGGATGTTAAGGACCTAGAGACACACATGAGTAGGCTCTGATTTTTCAAAACCTACTTTTAATATGGGTTCTTAAATGCTTTAACCTCCCTTCTAACCCACCAGAGGTTGTGGGAAAAAAAGGTTATGAGGATACGGGGTATGTGGATCTGTTTGAAAATAATTCTTTGGAGCAAATCCGATCTGCGTTGTCAGGATATCAGCAGGGCAGATCACACGAATCAGCAGCACAAACACCATCCACGAATCAGCAACGGCAGGTCAGTCCAGAAGAAGCCATGAGGCTCTGCTGTATGCTGTTTAGAAGGAGTTCCTTGGGATAATTTAAATCTCCAGTTGTCAGGATACCAGCCGTCCAGTTCAGTAGTGTCAGGATAGCAAACATGAATCAGCAGTGGTGGCACAATCCAGCAGAAACAGCCAGGCCTCCACCAAATCGGCATGAGTCAGCAGGAGGGACCAGGACCAGCAGGGACGCCAGGAGAAGTTCTCTGCCTCTCTCAATGAAGTGAAGATCAGTGAAGACGAAGACAGAAGACGAAAGACCGAAGATGAAAGACCAACGAAGCATTGCAAAGCTAACTATGCAAGCCTGCTGTCACTGTCCAATTTATACTCTCTCCAAACATCACGTTTGTCCTTCCACCTGTGTCTGCTTCAGCAAAACATCCCTTCACCTGTGTCTGCTTCAGGAAAACAGTCTTTCACATGTCTGCTTTAACAAAACCTCTTTTCGCCTGTGTGCCCCAGTGTCTTAGTCAGGGTTTCTATTCCTGCACAAACATCATGACCAAGAAGCAAGTTGGGGAGGAAAGGGTTTATTCGGCTTACACTTCCATGCTGCTGTTCATCACCAAAGGAAGTCAGGACTGGAACTCAAGCAGGTCAGGGAGTAGGAGCTGATGCAGAGGCCATGGAGGGATGTTCTTTACTGGCTTGCCTCACCTGGCTTGCTCAGCC
The DNA here is from genome assembly GCF_000001635.26 of Mus musculus. Classification (NCBI taxonomy): domain Eukaryota; kingdom Metazoa; phylum Chordata; class Mammalia; order Rodentia; family Muridae; genus Mus; species Mus musculus. Next base: position 80,309,300 of record NC_000084.6, on the reverse strand, counting down.
TGCTCTCTTATAGAACCCAAGACTACCAGTCCAGAGATGGTCCCACCCACAAGGGGCCTTTCCCCCTTGATCACTAATTGAGAAAATGCCTTACAGTTGGATCTCATGGAGGCATTTCCTCAACTGAAGCTCCTTTCTCTGTGATAACCCCAGCTGTGTCAAGTTGACACAAAATTAGCCAGTACAATTGACCCCTTGTCAACTTGACACACAAACAAATCACTAGTAAGCCTCAACCCTTACATTCTTATTCATCCCCAAGATTTAAATAACTTTAAAAGTCCCACAGTCTTTACATATTCTTAAAATTTCAATTTCTTTAAAATAGCCATCTCTTTTAAAATCCAAAGTCTTTTTACAATTAAAAGTCTCTTAACTGTGGGCTCCACTAAAACAGTTTCTTCCTTCGAGAGGGAAAATATCAGGGCACAGCCACAATCAAAAGCAAAAGTCAATCTCCAACCGTCCAATGTCTGGGATCCAACTTACAATCTTCTGGGCTCCTCCAAGGGCTTGGGTCACTTCTCCAGCCATGCCCTTTGTAGCACACGCGTCATCCTCTAGGCTCCAGATGCCTGTACTCCACTGCTGCTGCTGCTCTTGGTGGTCATCTCATGGTACTGGCATCTCCAAAACACTGCATGACCCCTTCAGTCCTGGGCCATCAATTGCAACTGAGGCTGGACTTTCACCAATGGCCTTCCATGGCCTCTCACAGTGCCAAGCCTCAGCTGCTCTGCTCAACTCCTTCATGCCTTCAAAACCAGTACCACCTGGGTGACCCTTATACATTACCAAGTCCAGCCACAGCACAAGGTACAACTTTGGCTATATCTGGAACACAGCCACTGTGCTCTCAGAAAACACTTCCCAGAAGATGTCACCTCAATGATGCTGGTCTCTTCTTAATCACTGCTAATTTCTTAACTCCAGCTAACCAGCATCAATAGTCCCAGTAATGCAAAGTTTTTGCTTTAGTAGTTCTGGTATCTTGTTAATCACAGCTGATTCTTCAGCCCCAGCTAACCAGAACTACAGAATCTTCACAATCAAAACAGCAATGGCCCTGAAAAGAGTCTTTAATTTTCCCTCTGAAATTTCACAAACCAGACCTCCATCTTCTGCAGTGTTCTCAACATTATCTTCCAAGCTCCTACACAACATCTGACAGAGCTTTTAACAACGGGTGGATCTTCAAGCCCAAAGTTCCAAAGTCCTTCCACAGTCCTCCCCAAAACATGGTCAGGTTGTCACAGGAATACCCCACTCTGCTGGTACCAATTTGTCTTAGTCAGGGTTTCTATTCCTGCACAAACATCATGACCAAGAAACAAGTTGGGGAGGAAAGGGTTTATTCGGCTTACACTTCCATACTGCTGTTCATCACCACGGAAGCCAGGACTGGAACTCAAGCAGGTCAGGAAGCAGGAGCTGATGCAGAGGCCATGGAGGGATGTTCTTTACTGGCTTGCCTCACCTGGCTTGCTCAGCCTGCTCTCTTATAGAACCCAAGACTACCAGTCCAGAGATGGTCCCACCCACAAGGGGCCTTTCCCCCTTGATCACTAATTGAGAAAATGCCTTACAGTTGGATCTCATGGAGGCATTTCCTCAACTGAAGCTCCTTTCTCTGTGATAACCCCAGCTGTGTCAAGTTGACACAAAATTAGCCAGTACACCCAGCAAACCATTGTTTGACATAACTGACTTTCCAAAGAAGCTACGAGTTTCCTCTTCACACATGTGTTCTACTAGCTGTGAGGTGCAGAGAATATGGAAGTCAGCTGAGCAGGAGGCTAGGGTCCTCTCTGGTGTCTAACAGCTTCCTAGACTTGGAGTATGTGAATGGTGATACACGCTTACTAGTGGCTGTGGCTGGTATTCAGCCGAAGTCAGCTGTGCCCACACAGTGTTTCTGGCTCCCAGGAACCTAGCACATCTTTGGTCTCATCTTCCAGGTGGCTGGCAGTAAGAAGATCTCCTGGCCACGCAGAACATGGTTTCTCCATAGCCTTGATGGGGACAGGCATATCTAACACCAGCATTGATGTGAGTAGGAAGACAGGAGGTGGGAGTTAGGGAGGTGTCTGTGGAGACACCATCTTAGTATTTCACACTTTACCAGATATAGGAACGCAGAGTAAATAAAATTAAACAATTATAAAAGTAACAGATCTTAGAAATACTATATGCAAAATTAAATATGTTCTTAGTAAGACACACATTGGAAAGTGTAATAAGTAAGATGAAACAAACATATACTTAGTAACAGTACCATGCTCACCCTGGCAATTTGGAGATGACCACACAGAAATTGAACAAATCTGGGTGGCAACTTAGTGTATAAGATGAAGCCTTCCCACAGCTGTGAGTGGTTGTCTTATAGATGCTATCTGAAAGCATCTATTTAAATAAATTCTAAATATGTAGGAGATCATGGAGGGGAAACCCAAACCCATATAAGTAGCAAACGAAAATGTAAGTAAATATACCTGGATGTAGGGGAAATCATTTTAGCCTTCCCCCCAAAAAAACAGAAACCATAAAGGTAATAAAATTACAATGTATGTGACAATAGGCTTATAGTCTTCGTATAGAAGAAATTCAAATACATTTATAAGAAAAATACTACTTTGGCGAGAAGGAGATTGTGCCGCGAGCCTGCCATGAAGGTTAGCAGTGCTGGAAACTGTAGCAGATGCTCTCTATGGCTAAAAGAAGGGCGCATCCCATTCAGTGATGGAGAGTGTGCTGCTTCTGTGTTGGCAGGAACTCGAATACATGTCCACATCAGTGTGTCCAATTCTTTGGTAATTCTTTATGTGTCCGAGGTCTTTGGTAATGCAGAAGAAGGGGCATTTCACAGGTGAGCCTATCACTCACAGGAGAGAGTGAGTCTCTAGTAGGAAGTCTGGGGATCTACCTAGTTCAGTGACAGAGTGTTGACCTAGCATGTGTAAAGCTCTAGTTCAGTGGCAGAGTGTTGACCTAGCATGCGTAAACCTCTGTATTCATTAAAACCAGGAAGCCTGTTTCTGGGAACTCTGCCTAAGGAGCCACAGGCTTAGCATGCTTAGAATGTTCCCTGGTGCATCGTTTGTAGTAGGTAAAAATTTAGTGAGAGAGATCGTTTCTAGTAATGGCAGTTGGGTTAATTCAAACCAACCCACCTGCCACAAAGCGCTCAGCGGGCTGAACCAGGCACAGGGCGGCAAGCGGCAAGCCCCTCCTCGTCCTCAACTAGAGCTTCAGCTGTGGGGTCCGGCCTTCAGGAAACAGCTAAAGTTAACAGCTCAGTGAAGAAAAACGGCTGTGCACTTCGTGCCATTGTTGAACCACATGGTACATGATCCGGGACTCGGGCCTGTCTGTCCGCATCCTGCTGAGTTCATCTATACCTGGAACTTCAGTGCACTCTCTCAAAGCTGGGTGAAAGCTCGCTCTCGACACGCCCAAGGGCACAGCAGGGCCCGCATCTCCAGGAAGCACACCGGCAGGCTTAGTGTGCCACCTCACGACGTCCCCAACCTCAGGTCCTTGCCTACTATGAATCTCTCCCAGAAGAAACCAGCGACACGTGGGGTCAGGGCCCCTGAAGAACTTGTTTCTGCAGCATGACACACACTGGCTAGCAAAGTGTCGGCAGGAGAGTGGGTTGACAAGCCTGCTTCAGAGCAAACTATTTGAAAGGAGCAGCTCGCTTCTGCTTAAATGGCTGCAGTGCTGCTTTTGAACACGTGCTTCTCCTAGGGAGATCTGACCTTCCCCTGCCTGCACCACCAAGTCTGACTATGCAAGAGCGCTCTTAGAAGAATTAATTACGAAGAAAAAAAACCTTGAGTTTGGAAGTCAAATTTGGAGTTGGTGAAATGAGTTAACCTACATCTTGTTCCGCTACTTCTGAGAGAGAAGGTGAAATCGGCACGGTCATTAACAAGATCGGGTTCGGCTGTGAGCTCAGCCTTCACAGGATCTGCCTGTGGCCAACTCCAGGCTAAGCCTGCTAACTGCAGGACGATGGGTAACCTGCAGACGACTCCAGCTAGCTACCTAAAACAGATGGCCGGACGGATGCGGAGCTGGGAGTAAGATCAGGTGGTGCACAAGGTGTAGTCGGAGGCACGAGAAACAATTGAATCACCACCAAGTAGGCTTTCAGACAGGAGCCAAGGAAGACACAGTCTTAAGACACACCTGCCTTCCTATGTCCCCTCCTGTCTCCTCATCTGCGGGCTATGTTTAATTTACAGAGACTGAAGTACATTCATAGTCTTTGCAGGCCTCCTTGGTAAGCTACTGTCACTAATTTTTAATTGCACACAAGGACAAAAGTAAGCCTGCGTGGGGCAGCATGCTAGTGACACAACTACCCCCTGCTGATTGACATCTCATTACCATGGGAACTGGACACACCCACCCCCTGCTGTTCCACATCTCACCATAGTGAAAGCTGAATTCCTTCTTTTATTTCTCCTGGGAAGTGAAGAAGACCAGTGACAACATGGGCCCCATGTCAGTAGACCTTGTTTTCTGAAGTGCTTGGTTGTCCAAAGTGAGCCTGTCTTGGTCACTAGTTGTGAGTTGTGTAGCAGAAATTATTAAAACCCCAGCCTGGGGTTTCAATAGCCTTTGGTTATTGAGTTCCTGGATGAGAGACACACTCACAGCCTTTATATATACAGTACAATAGCTGGGCAGCTGCCTACCCTCCGTGTTGTTAGAATCTATTTCCCTATTGATAATCCAAGTTATTACTTTCTATGTTACATCTGGGCTGCTCTTAGCTCTAATTAGGCAGCCCTCGGGGCCATGCTCGCCTCTCTTGTAATGCATGGCCGCTTCCTTCCTCCTCCTGCACACTCTTCTCCTGGCTGGTTCCAAGCCCAGGAAGTCTAACCACCACCTATGTCTGGAGGGGGAGAGGGAGGGGGAGGGGAGGGGGAGGGGGGGAAAGGGGAGGGGGAGGAGGAGGGGAGGAGGGGAGGGGGGGAAGGGGAGGGGGAGGAGGAAGAGGGGGAGGAGGAGGAGGAGGAAGAGGAGGAGGAGGAGGAGGAGGAGGAGGAGGAGAGGCGTACCACTGATGAGACATCCATGATCAAAATGAAGAGAGACATGCTTGCCATGAGCTGGGAGATCAGATGCTATAGAATTCGTCCTAGCTGAGTTGCAGGGTCTGTGAACTCTCCTTCCAAACCTGGTTCATGTAAATATCATCAAGCTGTTTATAAAATACTTGTGGCTCAACAGCGGAGGTGTTTTAAAGAACTAGGTGGAAGATTCACACCTCTTAACTTCAGGATTCCCAACAAAACTCCAGCCAGGCTTTGCAGTACTGTGTGAGAAAGAGGTGAGACCTGTAGTCTCTGCAGTCAGCCCAGAGAGCAGACGTGGATGTGCAAGGCCACCTGAATCTTTGTATGTGTATGTTTTGCTTGTGTGTATGTGTGTGCAATGTGTAGGTAGAGCTTGAGAAAGTCAGAAGAAGGCATCAGATGCCCTGGGACTGGAGTTACAGATGCTTGTGGGTCACCAGGTGGACACTAGGAATTGAACCTGCGTCCTCTGGAAGAGCTGCAAGTACTCTTAAGCACCGAGACATCTCTCCAGTTCCTTGCCTTATATTTTACACAAAAATTCAACTCAAAATGGACGGTAGATATAAACATAAAATATAAAATGTGGAACTTCTAGGAAAACCTCGGAAACTGTCTTTGCTTGTCTAGATTGGAGACTTCAGATGTTATATCAAAAGATTTCTACAGGGGGAAAAATTGGTAAATTGCACTTCATCAGAGTTAAGCACTTTGCCTATGAAAGACTGCTAAGGGAATGAAAAGGCAGGGCTCTGACTGGAAGAAATATTTGCAAATCACAGATCTGACAAAAGCCTTTAGCAATTAGACTATATAAAGAGCTGTACAAACTCAGCTGTAAAGAAACCCGGTTACAAAGGAACAAAGATTTGAGCAGATACTCAACCAGGGAAGACATAAGTGACATCACATGGGAAGATCCTGGATGCTGTTCGCTGCTAGGGATATACAAACTAAAGGACTGTGCGAGACCACACACTTTATTTATAAGGATGAAGAGGGGGAGAGAGAATTATAGCACGCATGTAGGTGGGCTGTGATTTGAAAAAGCAAACAAACAACCTGGAATGAATCGGAGCGCTGGATCCCCAGATGCTCTGTGGAAAGGCAAGTGGTATGGCTTGGGAAGTAGCGTGCTCTCATATACATGGTCTGACCCGGCAATCTACTGTAGGATTTACCCCCAAAGAGAAGCAAATGCCCACAGAGATTGACTCATTAACGTTCATGCTAGCTTTATTTGCAAAAGCCCCCAGAACATTAATGCATATCCACAAATGGACAGTGGATACACCCTGACACAATCATAGAATGGGATCCATCAGTTA